>NC_045747.1:24567751-24817751 GCF_008692095.1 Etheostoma spectabile | reverse complement strand
GACGGCTTTATCTCACAAACGAGTCACAATCATCCTCCAAAAGGCAACAAAGCGGCGTGAAAATGAGCAGAGGAGTCGCAATAAAACATCGGAGCTCTGTTCCAACCCTGCTTGCTCCTTGTTTTCTCCGTCCTGCAGCCTCAGATGGGATGCTTATCTTCCACTCTCATCATCTTTGACATCTCGGCATCACTTTGACGACGTGTTTCAGCTTGTCCGAAGAGAGACACGGAGGCAATTCACAGGAAAATGCCTCCTGGTGTTTTTCATCAGAATCTCCCGATAAAAAGAAAAGACGGGTCGCAGAGTTCTGAGACGTCAACGGGCAGACGGTGGTGCGTTCAGGCGATGATACGCCACAGGCCGGTGTGGAAACACGCTCTCTTTCAGGAGGCTTTCCAAAGTTCAGATGTGAGAAATCTCCGAGGTCAGAAGGAAAGGACCACCTTGTTTTTTCTTTTAGTAATCCTTAAAAAAACATAAGATGGTTAGTTTAGACCAGAGATCTTCAACAAGGGGTCCTCAGAGATAGTGCAGGGGGGCCACCAATGTTAAAAATAAATGTTTTTTTTTAAAAGTGATTTTAAATATGTCTAAAAATATTCAGCACATTATTATGAATCCAAATATAAATTGACCTAATTGTGAATAAATGGTTCACACATTGAAGATAACCTTAATGTAGGTACGGACGCCACCATGGTAACCATGTAGTTAAGCGTAAAGGTCCCATGGCATGAAAATGTCACTTTATGAGGTTTTTTAACATTAATATGAGTCCCCCCCCCAGCCTGCCTATGGCCCCCCAGTGGCTAGAAATGGTGATAGGTGTAAACCGAGCCCTGGGTATCCTGCTCTGCCTTTGAGAAAATTAGATGGGCCGATCTGGAATCATTCCCCTTATGAGGTCATAAGGGGAAAAGGTTACCTCATTTCCTGGTCAGAAAAAGGCCTCACTTTACAGACAGCTGAGTTTGTTCTGAACATTTTGATATGAAACACAAAGGGATCAGGTTATATGTGCTGTAAAGGAGAATTTAAAAGAGGTGTATCTAAGGGCATCTTAAATTAACCGACAACTATTTTATTGATTGATTAATTGATAGATAAATCTCGGATTCCAGCTTGTTAAATGTGAAAATCTTCTAGTTTCTTCACTCTTAATTGAACATCTTTGAGTTGTTGACTTAGTTGTTGGTTTTCTGGCAATTTATAGATTAAACAACTAATCTAATAATGGAGAAAAAAATGGACAGTGAAATGTGAAACGGTTAGTTGCGCACACACACACGCCACCACCACACACACACACACCAACACACACACACACACACGCACACACACCACACACACAGACAGACACACAGACACACACACACAGAACGGTGCGCGCGCACGCACACGCACACACACACACACACACACCACCAGACACACACACACACACACACACCACACACACAGAGAGAGACAGCACACAGACACAACATAAAGACAGGTGCCCGCGTGCACACACACACACAACACACACACACACAGAGAGACAGACACACAGGACACACACATACAGACAGGTGCCCGCGTGCACACACACACACACACACACAGACAGACAGACAGACACAGACAGACACACACACACACACACACAGACAGGTGCGCGCACACACACACCACACACACACACAACACACACACACAGACTGACAGACAGACAGATACACACACAGGCACACACAGGTGCCCCCCCCCCCCCACAAAACAACACACACAGGTGCACACACCACACCACACACACACACACACACCACAGACTGACAGACTACAGATACACCCCACAGGCACACACAGGTCCCGCCCCCCCCCCCCCACACACACACACAACAGGTGCACACACACACACACACACACAAAACACACACACACACACACCCCACACACACACATTCCCTGATACGGAGGTGTAACATTTGTCAGAGCTGTTGCTGTGACATGAAAAACCTCACGGTAAATTATTCCTGACGTCTGAAGCAAGTGGTTCGGTCACATGCTTGACCCCCCAACCCCCCAAACACCCCCAACCCCCCCGCTCTCTGCGAGTAGAAAGGGCCCACGCAGCAACTGGTCCCAGGACACCCCGGGGCCGCGACCCTGGGTGCTCTCCGGTGTGTATTTAGAGATCAGACTGCTACATTGAGAGCCTGAAGTTCTCCTGACGTGGGCCCCTCCACAGTCCACCTCCACCCTCCTGACAGAGGGACACACATGGGGACGTAAAGAAGCACGAGCGTTACATTTTATAAAATAAAGACACATTTTATTTTGAAATATCTAATAGGGTGGCTGGATTATGGGGGAAAAAAAGTCATAATCACTATTACTTTGGTCCATTCTGAAATCCTAATTATTTAACACAATTACTCGTTGAGTTTTGGAGAGATTGTTGTTATGGAACTAATCCCTCTGAGGTCTGTGGTCTATTTTTAGATATCTTCTTAAATTCTCCTTTTTCGGGTATTCACATAAAACCTGATCCCCGTGTGCTTCATATCAAAATGTTCCGAACAAACTCAGCTTTCTTTTTCAGGCCCAAAGCAATGTATAAAGAGATAATTTGGCCCTAAAGTGGAAAAAATTCTCAAATCTCTTGTGAAAACAAACCTACACTCAGCTTTTTTACTGCTTGTAATAAATTAAAGCATTGGGTTCACAAAGGTAGCGTAATACATGACTCAAACAGTAAATAAATGTCTAAAATGAAATTTTGTAGTATTGCTTGTTGAGTAGGAGTGTTGTCAAACATCGCTTGGACTCGCTGGTGCCTTTTTTTGTCCTCAGAGGGTTAAAAAACTTAAACTTTAAAAAATTTAACAAATCATAGGTGGAAAAAACAGCTTGAATTGTCAAATTTCCCTTAACACTTTTCCCGTTTTAACGTTTTTTCTCTCAGAACCCGACAAAATGTGAGTGTACTTGCTAAATGTAATGTGCAAAGTAATAGTGTTTCTCGATTGTGATCGTTAGGAGTCAAATAGACTTTAAAGTTGATTTGAAGATTGAAGTTGAAAGATTGTTGATTTGAAGAAGGCCTGAGGGCCAATACGTTGTCCGAATAAATAGAGAAATCCATATGTAGTGTTGCAGGAATTTTCAGGGACACAACCACCCAGTGTCAGAGGGGCATGCAGCAACAATTTTCTTCTTGTCATTGTACATGCTACCTCATATTTTCCAGTTTTCAGCTCAGTAACCTCGGTTTTGCATATTCTAAGCTAGCCATAAACCCCCATTTGGCTTCCACAGTCCCAGTGTTAGTTAGCTAGTCTGTTAACATGAATATTTGCAAGCCTCCTGACAGACGTCACACTTTATCACCTACCTGTTGCCTTTCACCATCAACTTATTTAACCCTCATGTTGTCCTTGGGTCATATTGACCCGTTTTCCTATATCAATGTTCTTACTAATTTCCCAAAATTCCACACAACGCTTTTTGCCAAGTACAAATCTCTACTTTGGGGCGTCTTATTCAATTTTATAGCATTTGAAAAACAATTTGAAGTGGTTTTGAAATAGTATTGAGTAAAAGTTGACATATTCCAGTCTGCGATTATCATCAACATCCATTCCTTTAATTTTAGTCTAAATAATTCCTAATTTCTGCTTTTCTAACTCAAACATTAGGTACAATTTTCTATAAATGAGGTTTATTGACCATAAATTCCAAAAATAACTGTAAAACTAAACTTACATAGTGTTACATAGTTACATAGTGTTGAAAATGCCAAAAAAAGTGACAAACATTGAAAAAAAGCGTCAAAAGTGTGACAAAAACATTAAAAATAATTTAATAAATCAATAAAAGGCCTCAACAAAAGTGTTGATTTTCAATTTTGACGGGAAGACAACACGAGGGTTAACTGCTGTCCCATCCCTGGACATGCCATCTCCATCTCCTTTTCCCTCTTTCTTTTTCTATTTCCAGCCCCCGACAGCATTTTTGCTTCATCCATCTTTTTCCATAGATGACAACTCACTACAGCCCCCCCCACGCCCGCTCCCTTTTTTATGTCAAAATTCAATGATGGATATGAGATAGGGCGCCTGCTCCAGCCTGTTAGTCCTCTAAAAGGTTATATAACACTGAGGAAATGCAGAAGTTATTTAGAAACAGACAACAGCAGCAACATACAGGAAATACCCAAATGATTATGTTTAATATAATTTTTTTTTTTTTTTTTTACCATATAATATAGCGCACACCCACTTTTTGCACCAATGGGTATCTTTTGCCATCTAGTGGTTCTTCTTTTTCTCTTAAAACAGCAATTTTGTTTAATTTAAAAATGTTAAATACATTATTAAAATGTTACCATGTGGCCTTTGCAATATACAAGCTGTTCTTTAACGTCTGCAACTGTTTTGTGCTCTTCTTTTATCGGTTAAGGCATCGTTTAGGCAATAGCAGCGTTTAAAATGATCGATTTTGCACCGGCATTGACAACAACAACAAAAAACAGTATCCAACCCTAATAATATGAAAAATAATGGAGTCTTTAAGCTATGTTTTATGTGGACCAATTTACTCTATATTATGTTCATCAAAACCAACCCCCACTATCTCTCTCTCTCTCACACACACACACACACACACACACACACACACACACACACACACACACACACACACACACACACACACACACCAGGAGTGATTCCCACTGGACAAGTTCAACGCTGACAGATGCATTCCTCTGCTGGCATGCCATCAGGAAACCCACCTGGTTTCTCCGTTTCCACGTTCTGGAGGCCTGTTGTTCCAAACATGGCTGCCGTCCCGTGACCTTTCTGACACCCTCGGGTGGCAGCGGCACAGCCTGGGAACACACATGTGGGACGGGGATGATTTTACACACAGAATAGTTTCATATGGTTGAAATTGTGCACACTCTTCTGGTTTCCACAACTAAAACAAATGTCTGGAAGGATGTATTTTTGTTGGACTGGGACTGTTGGCTCTGGAAATGCGTAGGCAGGATGATAGATGATGGTGGGTTCCAGTTTTTCATTCTGCTCTCTGGTGAATTCATGAAAACCCATACGTAGCCTATATGCTACACAGTCTGTTCCATAGTAGAAGACACACACTGCATGGACAATGTAAGATGGAACTCATGCAGACACGTTGAGCCGGATCTTGTTGAAAGACTGATGTAAGTGTACAGTGTTCACACCGATGGGAAGCAGATTTCCTCACTCTGGTTGAAAAGCGAATGATTTAATTAAAGTTACTTTGGTTTATAATAATAATAATACTACATGTATTTACTTTTGGTTTCCGGAGCGGAGGTTACGCCAGGAGCTTTGTGGTGTAAACATTCACACACAAAGCTAAACTGTATATATGGAAGATATATAGCGATTGACTGTACATTGACCCATGTCCCCTTTTTGTTACTGTTTACGCCTGTTTTGTCGTTTTATGTAATGATGTGTGAATAAACTAAACTAAGAATCCATTTGCAACACTGTTGTTTATGTATCTTTGGCCCACCATGTCTACTTATGATTGTTCAACTACAATTGGACGATTACTTGGCAGATAATATGCTAGTTTATATCAACAACAATTCATTTTTTGGATTGTTGAGGTGCGGTCGATGTCCCTCTTTTCACCCGAATGTCCAATACCTTCTCTCTCCCCTTTCATGTCTTCAGCTGTCCTGTCAATAAAGGCCTATAAATGCCCAAAAAAGAAATGCCAATAAACCAGAGCATGTTTTCCTCCCATCCCGGAAAGCTGATGCAACGTTTACCGAGACTAGTAATGTGCTGACATGACAGTGTCATTGTTTTTTTTAATCTGTTTGAGCATGTGATTTCTGGGACATTTCTGACAGAGGGTAAGCCATGCCCTGCAAATAGCACGTGAACTTTCACCACAGGTGCTCGGAGCAGTGTGTTTGCCAACAAATCCCTTGACGTGTGTGTTACCAGTTGCCGTTTGTCACAGCACTGACGATCAGTGATGATGCGTATCCAAGCGGCCTCGCTCACAGCAGCTTCCCTTTCTCTTTCCTGGAGATAAGTGCCCTAACATGGGATATCCAGGTCACCTGCCCACTCTGCCCCCAGCACAAACCTGAAAGTAAGCATGTATCTGGATCACGTAGCCACACATGAACATGCACAGTTGGCAAATGTTATGAGAAGTAGAAGATGGTATTAGTAGCAGTAGGCACACTTGGCCTTATAAACTTGAAACCAGTAGGCGTTTTCTGACACTGACACATCTTAATGTTTTTATCGAAACAAAGGCAGACAGGTTGTGACTACTCCTACATGTCGCACAATACATAACATAATGTAGAATCGGCTGAGGGAAACAGCCCGGGGGACAGCGTGGTCTAGCTTAGATGACGCCTTTCAAGTGTGTGTGTGTGTGTGTGTTTTTGTGTGTGGTTTGTGTGTGTTGTGGTGTGTTTGTGGTTGTTTTGGGGGTGTGTGTGGGGGAAAAATGTGACTTACAAATTTTGTGACCAAAGATAGCCGTTATTAAGAACGCAAATCCTAAAGGCCCCAGTGTCCAAATTATTGTTCCTGTCCACTCCAGACCAAAAACGGAAATGAAAGAGAAGAACCTTATCTTTTTTTGTCTTTGCCTTCCAACCTTAAAACCTTTAAAAACCCATTTTAAAGAAAAAAATTTGTATTGTTTCTGGCCTGCTGACTTTTCATACAAAAGCTCAGAAAATTTTGGGGAGAGCTCGGGGGCACGAAATGAGGACAAGTCAATTAAGTGGGAAAATGGAAGTGTCCTATTCAAAAGGAAAGAAACACAAAAAAATGTGCTTCTTTACAAAACTAGGGGGTTTGAAATTTTCTCTTCCAACGATACAAATAAATTTACCTGTCTTCGCTCTTTTTTATTTTCACGGTCAGTTTCCCCGTGGGGGAATACTACACTTTCCCAAAATGTAAAAATTCCAAGCTTAAAAACCCCGTTTCCCCTTTTGTAATTGCTTTTTTTCAAAACTTTTTTCATGGCTGTTTAATTTTATGAAGTGAAGAAATGCATAAACCCCACAGGCAAAAAAAAAACCGGGTTTCACTCATTTTGATTGGATTGATGCACCCGTTTCATCAACAACAGTTCACTTTGATGCATAACATCTTTTTCACAAAGCTATTTATTGGGACGCAGTTATCACATTCAACAGGAGCGCAACATTATTGATGATTTAAAGCGTAGCCACAAGGGCACAAAAATGATTACCTTAAAACAAGAGGCGATTCTAGGACCAGAGCTTTATGGGTGCCTGGCACCCTTTTAACGGTATTATTTTTAAAGATTATTCCTTTGGGGCATTTTCCCCCTTTATTGGATAGTGACAGTGGATGGACCGGAAAGGTGGGAGAGAGATGGGGGGTGACACGCAGCAAAGCCCCGCAGGTCGGACTCAAACCCCGGGCCGCTGCAAAGGCCTCAGCCCCCATAGGGTGCAGGCTCCCACTGGGTGAGCTAGAGGTCACCCCACATTATTATTTTTTAAACGTTATTCTACTGTGTTTACTGTGCATTTTAACATCATTTTGGACCATAATGGTAGGGGAAACACTGAATTATGTATCTAGAAAGACACGCCAACATTTCTAAGAAAGATTACATAAATGCTAAATCATAGGGCCGCTAATACAAAGGTGAGGTGGTATTACAAATGAAATATTCCCCATGGAAATGCAGACATTTCCAAAATACAATTATAAATACATTTTGAAAATGAGAGATTTATGTGGATTTGACTAGCTTGCTGACAAGCACTTTTTTAGGAAAATATAACAGACTTTTTTTTTTAGCAATTATGCTTTAGGGTTATTTTATTATTGTTATTATATTATATTTAGCTTTTTTAAACTTTTACACCTTTATTTTGACAGGACAGCTGAAGACATGAAAGGGAAGAGAGAGGGGGGATCACATGCAGCAAAGGGCCGCAGGTCGGAGTCCAACCCAGGTTAGGGTTAGGAGTAACCCTCTATACATGGGCACCCGCTCCACCAGTTGAGCTGCCCGGGCGCCCAGAAGCTTTTCATTGGGACGTGTGAAGGTATTTTATTGTGTTTGTGTGTTGTGCGTGCTCGCCAGGCTTACGTGTGCATGTGTCTGGTTTGTCTTTTAATCCTTTTAGAGAAGGGGATTGTGTATCGCCTCGTATACCTCCTTTCAGCCAGTGCCATGGCGCACATGTTCACAGCACAATGAAGACATTGAGAGGAGCGATCCCCCCCCCCCCCCACCCTTGGGAACCATAAATCTTCCCCCGTGGTTCAGAGGAGAATTCCTCTAGACAGTTTGGACTTCACTCTGGTTTCATCTGATCATGATGGGCTTGAAAAAAATGGCACCCAAACTACAAACGGAAGTTATTTCACCACTGACCTAATGATGAGGTCTTTGAGCCTTGAGGAAAAAAATAAAAAAAATGTTCACGTTAACAGTCAGAGCAACTGTTGACAGTAAAGATGTCAGACGGGACCTGGGCTGAAATAAATCATCTTAAAAGGAGCTGATGATGCACACAATGTGTGAAGCTGTCCAGCCTGTTCATGTGGTCACGGATTCTAATGGATTGTACCAAGCGTCTCCCAGCTGTGAACGGGGGGGGGGGGGGGGGGAGTCACAAATCAATCCAAGCTATGCTGTTCATATACCTCTACTCTTTTTCTATCTTTCAATGTCTTTTGTAATATGACGTTGCAGGCTAGCAAAGGGCAGAACAGCTGAGTTACAACAGATTACACCGAAACAAAAACAAAAACACCGACACAGCAGATTAAATACAAATACATGGATAAAAACAAAAAGAAATACAAAATCTAAAAACCAAACTTGATGGAAATAGATTGTTGGAGTGTGCCTTCATGATACTCAGTTACGCAGTTGCACAAATAGTAGAAATATAAATATGGAAATATAAGGAGTGTGGATATGCATGGTATTTACATAGTTAAAGGAATATTATGATACAGTATTTACATAATCAACATAATTTAGGAGTTGCAATGGTGAACAGTAATAATAATAATAATAATAATAATTATTATTATTATTATTATTATTATAATTATAGTAGCAGTTGAGTGTTGCACACATTTCAGGCCAGTGTTATTGCACAAAACAGATAATATTGTCCAGTTTTAACCGGAGGAGTTATAAAGTTTGAGAAATGCACCACAGAGCGCCACAGGAAGTCATTCCTGCCTGTGGCGCTCTGTGGTGCATTTTGGGAGAATGAGTCCATCACTTATTGACAGTTATTGACCAGGAATTCCAAAATGTAGTGTAAAACTAGTGGTAGCAAGGTGGTGGTATTGAAGAAAAAAACCAAAAAAAATGAAAAAGGGACAAAAATGCCAAATCTTTTGTCCGTTTTTGACCCGGGAGGACAACACGAGGGTTTAGAACACACATTTGTACTAATGATTCAGAAAAACAGCGTCAAATCAACTTTTTTTTTCTGAATAAACAAGAACCACTTTCTCTACCATGCTTCTACGGTTCGGTCTTACAGTGTAAGTGGTTTTAGCAACTTTCTAAAAAACAACTCTGTTTCATCTGTCCTAAAGATACACTCTTCTAAACATACCAAGCACATGAAGCAGCCACACACACACACACACACACACACACACACACACCACACACACACTTAACCAAAGAAAACCAGAGCTTTTCTCCTCCTGCCCCCCTCTGTGCTTGGCAGCAAAGCCTCAATCACACGATACCAAAATCCTTCACATGCTGCAGCGGCTACATGGGATCTGCATCTTTTCAACTGAATTCTTTCTTTTGTGCAACTCAAGCTTTGAGGAAAGCCAGCAAGTCTTTTTTCCTGTCTTTTTAAGCCCCTGACTTGTTGAGAAGAGTCATGTGAAATAAAAAAAGACTACTAGTTCAAATAAACCCAAAGTGTTTGAAGTCTTGAGTGGCTATATATCAGTTTGTCAATGCAAAATATTTTCTCTGACCACAGTTCAGTGACATGTGAGTGATGTTTCAATCCCAGCGGTCTATTTAAAGGGCCGCGCTCTGTACAGAAGGATGAAGTGGTACAAAGTAGACCAGTTGAGGTTTGCAGGAATGTGTGTGTGTGTGTGTGTGTGTGTGTGTGTGTGTGTGTGTGTGTGTGTGTGTGTGTGTTGTTTGTGTGTGCACATGGACACCACTTAAGACTAGTCCAACAAAGTGGCATCTTTGCATCAAATATTTGGCGCTAGAGGCGCTTTTGGGAGCAGGGCTCAGCAGTTGCTATTGGGTAGTCTTGCATTGCCAGACCCTCCTCCACAGCGCCGCGGATGAGGGTCTGGCTAGTCCACACAGCATTCTGGGATGGGAGAAAAACATGCTCTGGTTTATTGCCACTTATTTAAAGCAGTGATTCCCAAAGTGGGGGTCGGGACCCACAGGGGGGTCGCGAGCCAGTGAGGGGGGTCGCGAGTTGATTTCCCAGAAAATAAAAAAAAATTTAAAAATTATTGAAATAGCATGTTAGCCATGATTTTAACACAAGATAAAAACTAGTGGCTAAATTTAAAATAAAACCAAGCAACTAAATAAAAAGGGAACAGCTGTTTTGATTTTCTTTCTTTCCGAGTAGCGGTCCCCCAACATTACACTCAACTGCCGGGATTCCAAAAGTACTGGAACCGCAAGATTCTAAACTCTATAATCTGTCATGATAAACCACCTAATTGCAATTTTAATGCAGGTATTGTGTTAGGATATCTTTAGAAAAACGAAATAACACCAAATGTACATTTAACGTGTTTAATTATACACTTGAGTTTCCCAGGTGCTTCAATAACTCATATCATGCGTAGTAGTAAAACGTAATTATTCCATTCACATCTGAAAAATATGGTATGTAAACATGTAAATAACACCTAAAAGTATTTTCTTTGAACATTTATAACCTAACCTAACCTGTCACTGCCTCCGTGTTGGTGTCTGCTGTGGTGCGCATTGCTCCTCGGACCGCGCCCCCCCGCTGCTCGGACCGCGCCCCGCTCCCTTTCCTCCTCTAAACTCGTGTCTCAGCTCCTCTGCCAGTTGTTGCCTGAACTTCCTCCAGACAATGTCCCTGCTGGTGCCCTCCTTGGAGAGGATGTGTGTGATTCCAGGCAGTTTGAGGATGTATAAAGTTGTATAAACACGTAGGCAGCCACCGGCCATCTAGCTCCGTGTACCGCTCCTTCCACAGAGCGAGCGCCCGGCGCTGCCTTCTGGTCCAGAACGGAGTCCATCCACGCCGTACTCATGGTGGTAGCAGCGTTACCAACCCGGGCTTTACCTTCGCCCCATTGCTGATGCCCACAGTTGTTACTCCAGACCGATTAAAACCAACACCACGAAATGCCGAATACTGTAAGGCCGAAATAGGTAAAAGGGATTTTATTTTTTTTTGGCCTAGTGTGTAATGTATATAAAAACTATTTTAAATTAAAATATAGAGCTTTTTAACTTGCTGTGCTCCAAACATATTACACATCCACCTCATTAGGTGAGATTAAGTTCAAATTAAAGTAATGAGTAAATTACTGTAGAATAATGTCATGGCTGTTGTGTTATTTTGTGTCGTCAATATGCTCATGTTTGGATACGCCTGTAGTGCGTGCGCGATTGCGCGCAATGTTTATAGTGGGGGGGGGGGGGGGGGTCGCGAGTCACTTGCACCGTTACTTTGGGGGTCGCGGGCTGAAAGTTTTGGGAACCCCTGATTTAAAGCAATCACAATTGTTTTGGGCGGGGCTAAGCGCCGGACGGAGCCACGATGCCGCTGCATAATAGTCTCGGGAAGGAAGTTGTTTTGGTGGAACACGTGTACGTTCAAAAGTAGTTTTAGTCGTACAACAGAAAACTCTGATTGGACAGATAGTCTAGCTAGCGGTCTGGATTTACCCTGCAGAGATCTGAGGACGGGTATGGCTGCAGCCTGGAGCGTCCCATGACATCCGCCCCGTCTCATGCCGAGGTGTGTCCAACGGTAAACTCAGATATAAATAATAAATCCATTTTAAGTGTTTTATTCATCAACATGATAGTCTGCATTTATCTTGTAGACTTTTTGTTGAAAGTATTTTAATCATTTGTATGATTGCCGTTACTGTGTAGTTAAAAAAAAACACCAAATATTAAAAGTATTTTACACATCAGCATGATAGTTGACGCAGGTTTATTTTATTCCAGACGACAGTCTGCATTTATCTTGTCAACACAACCATAACATTCAGAAATGAGCAAACTATATGTATGGCAAAACTGATGCTTTAACAGTTTTTAACGTTTTTCAATTGATTGCAACAAACGTGGTCACGAATTGACCCGTGACAACATCTGGAAAATTATTTGCGATTTCGTATTTTTGACCCTCTGAATTTACCGTTGGACACACCTCGGCATGAGACGAGACGGCATGAGACGGGACGGATGACATGAGACGCTCCAGGCTGCAGCCTTATACTCTTGGAGATCTGAGGAAAACATGTATTAATTAATAATTGAAGAAAGGTAACGAACATCCGCCTATAATGAAAGCGGCACCGGCGGCACCTGAACAATCCCGGAAGTGGAACGTCGTGGATTTAGGAGGTATGTAATCTGTAACTATTCTTTACGGTACAATCATATGTTTCCAGGGTGTACTGTACATGCTGCTGTGTTTCATCGAGTGCGCGTGTGCGTATATACTTTCCCGTCCATATGTGAGTGAGGTGACAGTGATTAGAGGGTGGCGCTGCAGTGTTCCCCTCGGGGCCGCAGCACCCTGTTATTTTCCCCTCGTCAGCCCGTGCTTTCAATAGGAGAGGGTGGGTCCGTGACCTCCCCTCCCAGCTCAAAAACCCGGGGAGGGGGGAAGGGGACCCGTTTCACCAGCCCTCCTTGGCAGAAATCCAATTTTTTGGGAAAATTTTGAAAGGGAAATTAAAGGCTGGGGCCCCAGGGGAGTCCTTCCCCCCTCACAGACAGGAGACCTGATTGGGGTAGAGATCTGGGGCCAGGGAGGTCCTCTAACCCCCAAAAAAAGGGCGCCCTTCCACGGGGCCCAACCGTCTCCCACTATTGGAGTTGCTACACTTTAAAAATTTGGGGTGAAAAATTTTTTTATTTTTTTTAGAATTTACAGTAAAACCCTGTATATGTCTTTTTCCGTAGAATGGGGTAAAAATTACATTACAAAAATTTTCAACCCTGACATGGGAAAAGTGTAATGGGAAAATTTTTAAAAATAGGGTATTCCTTTACAGGGGTAAAAGTAAATTTTAAAAATACCGTGAGAAACTGAAATGAAAAGGGTTAACGTAAATGATCCCCGTTTCCCAAAAAAAGGAAAAAATGGTTTTTTTTTGTGTAGTAAAACAACCAAACACTGTTAAAACTTGAATTGTTAAAATTAAAATTAATTTTTTTCCCACAAGTAAAACAAGTTTTAATGGGAAAAATTCCCCAATCAAATTTGGGTTTAATTTTTTGGGTATTTTCAGTGAATTTTAATTTTAAAAAAAAATCCCAAAAAAGGGGAAATCCGGGTGTCTTTACTGTAAAAAAAATCCCAGGAAAATTCCCAATTTTCTGCCCGTAAATTTCCCGTAAAAATTAAAATTTTTTGTTTGGGGGGGGTTTTTTAAGGGGGCCCTTTCAACAAAATCCCGGGCCGAGTGGGGTTTGTTTCTGAAAAAAATCAAAACGTTTTTGTAAACCCTAATTTTAAGGCCCCGGGAGTGGGGGGAAATCACGCGAAACCAAAAATTTTCCCCCCCACCCAAAGGGGTTGCCCCCCTCCAGATCAAAAAATGGAGCCACCAGGGGTTTTCTTATGGAGCCTTCGACGAAATTTCCCAAAATTTCCCTTTTCAACCCCTTTTTGAAGAAGCAACCAATGGAGTTTTAAAAGGGGAAACTTCCCCTCAATTTCCAAACTAAATCTGGAAAAAAAGACTGCTTAAATGTTTAGGGTGGTGTCAGACTTGAGTTTTTTCCGGGGTCTTTTGTGTGGGGGTTAAACCCCCCCACAACCCCGTGACCCCCCTTGCGCCCCCCCCCCCCCAAGGGGTTAAGGCAAACTCTTAGGGAAAATTTTTAAAGGGGTTTGGGCTCATTTTTCCCCTTTTTCTTTTTTTTCCCCGGTGCCCGCAGAAAGTTTAAAGGGGTTTAAAACATGCTTTTCTTTAATGGACCAAGGCCACCCTAACGCCCTTTATTAAAAAGTCTTTTCCCCAAAAAAACTTTTGTTGGCTTTATTAAAAAACATGCGCTCCCAAGGAAACCCCATTTAAAAACCAAAGGGTTTTTGGGGCTTTTATGTGGGCGATGGGAAATTCCTTCTCTCATTTAACCCGAGGGAAAAACCCCCACAAAACTGGGGGGGAAAAAAACACAAAATCCACCCAGACAAGGGGCCCGAAAGACCTGGGGTTTGGACCAAAAAGGGCCCTTTTGCTAGGGGGGCCCAAAAATACCCCAAACCCCCGGGTTCAGAATTTGGTTTTTTAAGTTACCAAAATTTTGGAACCCGCCCAAGAAAACCCGAAGGTTGGGGGCAGCCTTTGCTCTTTTTTAATCAAAAAGGTAGAAGACTTTTTTAAAAAAAATTTGCCCAAAATTTCCCCATATAGTTCCCCCCCTGGGGTCGTTTTTGAAAAGGGAAGAAAATTTTTTAGGGTGGCAAAGGGTTTTTTTTTCAAAAAGCAGCTGAGAGGTTTTTGTTTCCCCTAACAACAGCTACTGGAACCCGTATCCCGGTTTAGGGGCGAAAAATTTAAAAAGTGGGAACCGGGGGGGGGCTAAAGTTAGATTAAAAAAAAAACGGGGGGGAGGGGTAGAAAAGAAAAAAAGCAGAGAGAGAAAAAGAGATGTAACCTTAGATAAAAAAAAAGGGGGGGGTGGGGCGAAAACTTAAAAAGAAAAAAACCCGAAAAAGAAGAGGAAAAGGGGGGCAACGGGTTGAAAACAAAGTGGTGGAGGGGGGAGCGGGTTGAGAAAAAACAAAAGAAGGAAAACCGGGGGGAGAAAAAGTTCCCGAGAAGAGAGCCGGGCAAAAAGAAAAAAGAGAAAAAGGTAATGTTTGAAAACAAAGGGGTTTGGGGCGAGCTGAGAAAAGAACAGAGGAAGGGGAGAGAGTGGGGATGGGGGGAGGGGGAGAGGACCCCGAGAGAAAAAGAAGTGTAATGTTAGAAAAAAAACAAAGCCCGGGGGATGGAGGAAGAGAGGAAAGAACAAAATTGAGAGAGGGAAAAAAGAGAGGAGCTGTTTCACAGGGCCAATAACTCGCTGTGATTTCCCAAATCCAAATTTTTTCCCCTTTTTTTGTTATGGAAACGACATGTCCCGGGTTCTCGGCTTTTCATTGGTTTTGGCGGGCATAAAAAAGTGCTTTCCCCTTTGGGGGGCCCTTTTTTTTTTCAGAGAAGTTTTTTTAAAAAATTTTTTTAAAAAATCAAAAAGGGCGCTAAAGTTTTAAGGAAAAAAAAAGTTTGGGGGTGGGGCCCCAAAGGGCTTTGAGAAAAGGCCCGGGTTTTCTCGGGAAAGGGTTGTAAAGTACAAAAAGACGCTGGCAGCTTAAAAAAGGTGAACCGGGGCCCCCTTTCCCCCTTTCCCCTGGTTTCTTTTTTCCCCTTGTATTTAATTACCCGTCTTTTTCTTTTTTTTCTGTTTTTTTTTATTCCCGTTTGGGTGGAGGGTTTTTAAAATGCCCCTTCTGGGGGTTTTTTGGAAATCCCTGTGAAATGCCTCGCTGCTGAAATGTGCTAAACAAGAAAAGCTGCCTTGCCTCTCTAAAGAAAAAGAGGCCAAGTGGCGACTCAAGCAATATGTCTTTTGAAACTCTCTTTGGCACCATCTCTTCCTCTTGCTTCCACTTCTTTGTGCTATCTTTTCTTCTCTTCCTGTGGCTCTCTCCCCCCGCTGTCTCTCCCTCCCTGTTTCCCAGCATTCAGAGACCCTGAAAGGAAAGCACGGCCGTAAAACAAAGAGCCCAGAGCCCCGTTCAGCCGGGGCTCCATGTGAACTCAGGCAACCGTCTGATGGAAGGAGAAGGGGAAAGAAAACGATAATGAAATCGCTGTTGGGATGAACACAGTGGACTACGTTGTGCTGGAACTTTAGGCGTTTGGGTTCGTTAAGCTCGTGTCAAACTCAAGGATCTGGTCCTCAAATACATTTAGGTTCATTAAACATTTTGGCACGCCTAGTTTTTGTCACTTTTTCTGAAGTTTTTGTTACTTTTTACAGCTCTTTGACGCTTTTTCCCCCCAATGTTTTTGTCGCTTTTTCTTTGATGGCTAAGTTACTTTTGGGGGGCTTTATGTGGACCAAGCTGTAAGTGAGAAGACTACATGAGACATGTGATAGAATAAAAGATGTTTGACTTTTTGATGAAATAAAAGCATGTCAATAAACTTTACATGTCTGGCACTTGATGGGATTCTTATTTTTCAGTGTGGCCCTTAGTGAAGTTGAGTTTGACACCCATGCTTCATGTTGTCCTTGGGTCAAATTTGACCCATTTCCATTTTTTCCATCCCAAGAAATGGGCCTTTGAAATAAGCTGAAAATGTCAACATTAGAAATATCAAGTAACTTTAAAAAAAAAAAACGTCAAAAAAAGCACCCACAGCATTGAAAAAGTGACAAAAATGTCACAAGATGCAATGTCTTTTTTTCATGGTTGACGGGAAGACAACACAAGGGTTAAGAAAGTTGTCCAGTCTTGTATTGGACAGCAGAGAGACTGTGCTCAATGACTGGCAAACAACTCTGTGGTCCCGCTGTCTGCACTTGGTGGTCTGATGCTCCCGGCACAACAAAAGCTTCCGACAACCAAAGTCTTACTGGATCTTGGTAGGCGATTTAGAAACTGGAGAAACTGTAGAGTCAGGACCGGCCGTGGACCATGACGGCGTCAGGCAGATCAAAACGCTGCATGTGGCATTGGGGAGGGTTAGGGATCATGTATTTAAAAAAGAGACATAATCCTCGAAATAGTTGATCAGTTTGTAAAAGAAGAAGACATACAGGATACTGTCATGTAAACAGCTTTTTGATGGTTGTAATATGGGTAAAAACTCAAAGAAGCGACTAAAAGCTAGAAAAACAAAAAATTATCAGAAAGAAATGACCAAAAACATCGGAAAACAATGATGAAAAAAATGACGACAATCGATAATGTTTTTTGAAAAAAGCATCGAAAATGTCCAAAAAAAGCAACAAAACCATTGCAACAACCCCCCATTGATTATGGGGGGGGGGGGGGATTGTAACCCCCCTATGTCAGGACATGTCAGGACATGTCTTCAGGTCACCATTTTGGTTTTATGGCCTACAATTGTCAAAGTTTGCTCTCATCAACCTCATTTCTAGCAGAAGAAAGCTGTTTTGGTGAAAAAGCTCAAATAAGCAGTTCCCTGACTGCTCAACAGAACTGGAAAACACTGTAGGAAACACTAAATTACTAAAATACTCTCCAAGCTCAACACCAAAAACGTTTTACTCTCCTCCCACTTGCCGCCTACTTAGCTCTCTGTGAACGACACTGAACAAGCTGACGGGGGGAAATGGGAGGATGAGACATAACCTAATTATCTTCTTTTGATAAGATGACTTTGATCATTTTAAAGAGCTAGCCCATGCAAATACGCACACATGCATGCAAACACACAGCAGGTGCCCACAAAGAGAAACTAACAACTGTAGGAAGAAAAAAAAAAAGGAAAGTGTATGAACAAGATTAGGGCGTCAGTCTCGCCACCTTCAGACACAGACCACAAAGATAAAATGGCTTCTGACTATGAGAATTGTGGCTGAAAGTCGATATGATATATGTGACTGGAGCTGAAAGTGTAATCTGGGTCAAACCTCAACTCGTGCTGCTCGTGCCCCATGCTGTCTGCAAACTAGCTCGAAATACAAGCGAGCTTCAAGCCAGTGTACACTTTTATTGTGTGTCATCATCAAGTTTATTTCCACAGCACAATTCACACACAAGGCAACGCAAAGTGCTTTACGGACGCATTGAAACACTTTGTTACAATAGAGACAAAGCACAATCAAAACGAGATAACGAATAGCCTTACTGCTCTTAAATAGATCAAAAATGGGTTTTGTAATGTATAAGAAGTAGAAATTACTGCTATTTCATTTAGTCAACCGATCACCCATGCCTTGCGTCATGTGGATGCGCAGACAGTGTTGTTATTAATTAGAATTCCTCATAAGGGCAACAGAAACTACGCACTGTAGCTTTAAATTTAGCCATCAAAGCAACACTAGAGAACTTTTCCCGCTTCGATCCCAATACAGGTTGGAAGCGGAGTTGTCTAAGTTATGTCGTTATATGTCTCAGTCGAACTACCCGCAAACCTGCACATGTGCAGTTATAACCAATAGAGGGCCGCAAAGCGAAGGCAGAAGTGCCGTTCCCCCTGTTACAAGTTGACTACTGAAAGGAAACATTATTTAAAGTTACAAAAAGTTCTCCAGTGTTGCTTTACGAGTACATTTGAGGACAAGAATGAACATTTAAGACTTAAAATGATGTCTCATATTCATGAGAAACCTGGTTTTCAGCCCTGATTTTAAGGAGCTAACAGTTAGCAGAGCTCAGGTCTTCAGGGAGTTTGTTCCACAGGTGAGGGGCAAAATAACTAAATGTTGCTTTACTGTGTTTGGTCCCAGTTCTGGGAAAGTATTTGAGTATTTCTACTCAGTTTTAGGAGGCAGATCTGGGTGCTTGTAGTTGTCCCAGCTCACTGCAGTCCTTCCTGTCTCCTCTTTATCAGTTAGCAGTTATCAATTAGCTCTGGACCTTGGAACCATGAGTTGTCTTTCTGTCATACCATATAGTTGTTTTTATTGCCTTTTTTGTGTTGTGTTTGTGTTTTTTTCAACGTACTGATCACTATTTTCAACATTTGTTTAACTTTTTCTGACATTGTGTAATGTTTTTCCAATGTTTTTGTCCCCTCTTTAATGTTTTCTGGCCGTTTTTTTGATGTTTTAGGTGCTTTTTCTGAATGTTTTTACTTTTTCTTCTAGTTTTTTTTGACTTTTTTTCATTGTTTGTTGCTTTTCAGCATCACATATTTTCTGAGGTTTTTGCTAACAAAGCTTCCAACATCATGCTGCAATTAACCCCCCCCCCCCTCAGATATCAGCTCCTAATGCAGTTTGTTAGGTTGACTTGGAGACATTTATGGGGAGCTTTTAAGGAGGAAATAAGGGGCTTGCTAACATCCTAGCAGAGGTGATGGGAATCCAAACACAGAGTGTTACATCACTGCAGACTAATGTTCTGTTTCTTGTTCTCAGTGTGCCCGATGTCTCATTGTTTGCCTACAGGCCTCAGGCTTTGACTGAGCATTAATCAAACTACAGTTTATTGTATATCCTGTCATGTTATACGACTTGTGAATAACGATGACATAGGACAGAAGAAGTGATAGTGAAGAGGCCTAGGCCCTGTTCCTGAGGAGAAACATGACTTGTTTGCAGTAGACTGACTTATCTTATCAGGAATCACATGTTCTGTTTAGTATCTCCAGTGAGAAATGCAGAAAACAGGTTTACAGTATATTGGGACAACCCTAAATACCTGCATGCTCAAACATGCCAGCTGCAATGTGATCATACAGTAATATACAACCACAGAGATTCCCAATCAGGGGTATTTGTGCCCCAGGGGGTAACTTCTGCCTTTGCCAGGGCTAGATTGTTGAGTAACTCAGCTGTTTGAAAAAAATTACAAATGACGTCACATACTGAGTCAGTTCTTACACCTTCACACAACATGTTGTGACTGAGTGTGCAAGAACCAGTATGCAAATAAGCAGAGAAGTTTGATTTTCTGTACTGACGTACAGATGACTCGCTTCAGCTGGTTGAAAATCAGCTGCACCCTCGTTAGCATGTGGCTAAGCACTGGGCCATTGCAACCATGAACAACGGCTGGCTTAAGTGTGATTCATGCTTCTGTATATACGTGGAGATAACGACCCTATGTCGTAAGCTATGTTTCCATCCACACGTTTTTATCCAAATTAAGTGACATTGAATGAAAAATGCCTTTTGGAAACAGTAAAATTCGATGGAATTTCATGAATATTGGCTCAAAGGAAATACGTCCGATCTTATCGGCTTTTATCTTGAACGATATACGGCTTATGCGATAAACGCTGATGGAAACGTCATTTGCTGAATAAATAATGAATTGGAATTTAAGTTTTAAATCCTTTTATGGTTAATTGCCGCCCAGTATTTCCGCTGTTTGCACACACAGCGGGTGTCAACGAAGACAGATGGAAGTGGACGGACGAGAAGACGAGAGACTTTTTGATTATTTAATTTATCAGAACTCGTGAAGGAAATGTCCGACCAAGGTTAGGACAAGACGTGGGACGTCCTCATGAGTATGTGGAAGGCGCTCACACAGCGAGACATGTCTCAAAAAAAGAGTCTCACAGCGGTGCCGGGGGGACAATAAAAGGCAAGTTGCTTCTGCATCGTCATAGCGATGCGATAGCGTTTTAGCGTTTTTGTTTTCTTATTATAGCTCGATATGTCGCTATCAGCTGACTCATAAGCTCTATTACAACTTGTGTAATATTGATCATGTGTTGGTAGACGGCGTGATCTATTTTGTCTAGGTAACGTCTCATTTCCCATGACTCAGTTCCTGGTTCTTCTTCTCCAGAAACAACATGAAATCAAGGAGCAGGTTAACTTTTCCTGCTCCATTTCTCAAAGCACAGGGGAGACACTTTGTTCTTCTCGCTATGTCTAGCTAATCGTTGTCACTCTCTCACTCGCTCTACCACACACACACCTGTTATACACCAACGCACATAAACTTCAGGCCTCTTACGGAGGGTATGGAGCCTCGGCAGGACCGTGAATCCCGCTTGAGTTGCGCCATCCTTCCCATTCCCAGCCTTTTGTCAAAAATAATCACGACTGGTTTCAACAAAACGAATGCTGACCTTACACCAAACAACTTTTCAAACGATTCCACTGTCGCACACAAATTTCCAATATCTGAATGAAATCATGAGAGTCTTGCTAGAGTCGTTTTATGTAAGGCGGTCATAAAACTCAGTCCCAGCTTTCTGAAGTTGGTCTTTATGATCAAAAAGTAAAAAAATGTGAACTGCAGTATATCCAATATACAGAACACAAGTTTACACAGTACAATAAATACAGCTTGAAAGAGCAACAGCCAATGGGGAAACTCTAACTCAACTGACCAATGGGTATCTCACCTGGTTAAGTGTGCATGTACAGAGGCTACGTCCTTGCTGCGGGTTCAATTTCCGACATGCGGACCATTGCTGTATGCCAGTCCCTTCTCTCTCTAACTTTCGTGTCTTCAGCTGTTCTCTGTAATAAAAGTCCCGAAAAATAACCTTGATGTAATTTCACTATACTCAGGGATAGACGTTCAGTGAGGGATGATGATATCTTTTTGGCAGCAGAATGCACAAGTGGTCAATAATGAGACGTCAATAAGAGCAGTGATGAGGGATTCCTCAGGGCTCAGACTCCAGAGGTGAACAAGGACACACGTTTCAAGGAGAAGGAGCAGCCAGAGACACTGACGGGGCAACAGAAAGACAGACAGACTGACTTGGTGAAAGTAAACAGTTAGTGAAAGACAGAAAAGAGTCTCTTGTTCCATCTCCATGGTGCTGAAGACAGTTTTTTCCCCCCATGCAGACCTGGCTGTGTGCCTGTCCAAACACCCCCGTCCATGTCTTCTAGTGACCCCGCAGCCCTTCCGTTAACTCCGCAGACGTCACACAAGGCCACAGCTGCTTCCCAGATCTGAGGAATATGAGTGTGCAGAGGCTAAGACGGGCTGAGAAGGGATTTTTTTTAGATACCTAGGAGGATCTTCAAGTCCAGTTTTCACAGGCTGAGAAATGAGTTTTTAGTTTAATGAGTGCAGAGTTTCTGCCCTGTGACCCTCGTGGTGCTTTTCTTCTCAGAGCGAGGAGGAGAACATGAGGGTTGGATCGAGTTTATATCTACAGCTTTCCTCTGGGACAATGTGAGGATATGAGTGTTCGATGACAAGTTGTGATAAGGGATAACTGTGTGTGTGTCTGTGTGTGTGTGTGTGTGTGTGTCTGTGTGTGTGGGGCTGAAGGGTGGGGGAGGTACAAGGGCAGCCAAGCTTTTCTTTTTTCACTCCTACTTTCTGAAGACTGTTGCAGACTTTCCGTTTCATTTAAGTTGTGAAAGCGTGGAGCAGATCGCTTTCTTCAGCCATAACTATTCATCGCTCAGCTGAGAATGGTATGCACGAGAAAGGGAAAAATAGACGATTGTGTTACTGTTTTAGTCCGTGTCGCTCACTCAACGAAGAAAACGTTTGACACAACCGTCACAATTTTTTCCTTTATCTACTGTGAACATGCTGGTGTGACAGTCCTCGCCTTCACACCCCTGAACACTTTGCAATTCTCTCGCAAACAGTTAAACAGAAACAGAACAAAAAGATGACACACACACACACAGCTGGCGTCTGTGTCTGATACATCCAGGCCTAAGTACATGTTGATATCAAAACAGTCAAAGTGAAAGTACAAGTCCCCCTGACATGCTGGAATTAATCTCTCTTTGTAGAGGACAGCTATGAAAACCATGAAAATGCACAAATACTTAAACCTGACATCTGCATGATGTGGAGACTAAATACAATGAAACCGTGAGTTGAGGGTTTTCTGACATGTCTAAGGTCTGACTCCTCTGTTTGTTGCCCCCCTGGACCTTTTTTTTTTGCCATGTTGCAATGTTTTATGTTTGGTGAGTAGAGTCTAACCATAGCCTGGTCTTGCATTGTCAGATCTATCTCCACAGTGCTGTGGAGGAAGGTCTGGCTACACCACAGATGCATTCTGGGTTAGGAGGGAAGAAAAAAAAAATGCTCCGGGTTGTTTTGCATTTCTTTAAACCAATCAAAATTGTCTTGGGGCGGCGCTAAGCTCCCGGACGCAGCGACGGGGACTCTGCAAAATAGTCGGGTCATATTTGGCCCGTTTCGAAAGATACACATGGGTTTCTTGCAACCAAATTTCCCCCCAAAAAAATTGATGCATGGATGTTCTTTGCAGGTGAAATTACTAATTAGTTTCATTGAACTTTTGGTGTTTTATCCAATTTCTTTTTTTTTCTTCTTTTTTTCTTTTGAACCCGAAGGACACGTTTATGGACGACGAGAAGACAACACAAGGGTTAAATTAAGTTATCTGGGGCGCCCGGGATAGGACAGTTGGTAGAGTGGGCACCCACACACACACATATACATACCTATATATATATATATATATGTTTACTCCCCAATGTAACATGCCCTGGTTCAACTCTGACCAGCGGTCTTTTTGCTACATGTCATTCCACCTCTCTCTACCCATTCATGTCCTGTCAAAAAAAGGCCAAAAATGGCACAAAAAAGATGTAAATTGACTGTCATCAGACAATTAGAGACAGAACTTTCATCGGGGGGCAGTGTCTTGCCCAAGGACACTTCAACACTGAGGCTGCAGAGCCAGGGAACCACCAACCGTCCAACTGGCAGGCTATCGCTATACCACTGAGCCACAGCTGCCCCATCTGCTCTCACCAGTGTACTGTATCTCTGTGTGTACTTCGTCCACAGCAATCCCACCAACCGGTCCCAAAACATCCCAGTTAGAGAGGAAACGCCGTAATCATATTCCTTGTAAATCTTTACATTCATTCCCCGACAGAACCAAGCAGGTCTGCCTCGTTGCACCGTCCAAATCTTCTTCAAAACTTGACATTTTCAGCTTGCTAGCTCGAAGGTGGTTGTTGCTTCCAGAAACGAGACAGTTTGAGAGAGGAAGGTGAGGCTTCATCGTGGAAATGTACTTCGGTTGATCCAGACGAGTGCTAATGAAATGTATATGCTCAATAAACAAATTAAAGTAATAGGACAAATTCAAATGTTTCTCCTGATGATGGTGCTCGAGGAAACGTAAGGGGATCACCAGAGGCATTAGGATTCATCCTCTGGGGATCATGAATATAGCACGCACCAAATTTCAAGCAACAGTTGTTGAGATATTTCAGTCTGGACCAAACTGTTGGTCCCGATTGACGTCATGGAGACCGGTTGTCTAGTGGACTCGCAGAAACTGTCATCAGGAGCAGCTCGGGCTGGGTAATTGTCGGCCACGTTGACCTTTAGGGGCCGAGACAATGAGCAGCAACAGAAATAATAAAGACCACACAGCTGAAAGGTGAAGGAATGAACCGTTCCTCCTTTCCTCATATTATAAATACTGTCTTCTCTCTGCGAGATGACGAGGACAGAGCCTGTCCAACTGTCCCAGAAGTGATCGCCGTCATACGGATGACCATGACAAACAAAGCCAGTTTCCCACTCGCACTCATCTGGAGTTTCCACGTAAATAAGCTGGTATCCTGACTGTTTATGGGTGTTTTTAAGGACTCCGCCGGCTCCTGGTTGACCTCAGGCCACAGTTTACACTCACTGTGGCTTCCACGTTTACCCAAAACATGGTGAATCAAATCACAGAAGGATTCTCATGATTTTTGAAGTTGTGTGCTGTAAATATCCTTCATTAAACATTGCAAAGCAACAAGAAAAATACACATGAATTCATGTAGGGGAGGGGGAATCACCAGACGCCTCCAGATACAATATCATCACGATACTTATGCCACAAGACAATGTTATTGCGATTTTCAACATATTGCAATATTCTGCAATATATTGCAATTTATAACCTTTTTTTCCAACTTCAAATTTTTACCAATTTCAAATGACGTCCCCAAAAGGAAACTTTGTCAACATCTGTTTCTCTGTTTGTTCATAACGCTTCAGTTTTATTGCTGCAAAATGGGACAAACTGACCAACATATACAGTACATAATAAAAGATCCATACTGGGCGTCTGTGTATCGATACAGTATTGCCACTAGAAATATCTATGCTGTATCAATTTTTTCCCCACCCCTAATTTCATGTAAGCTACAAACTGTATTTGAATTCATGGAAAATGACTGTAGATTTGCGAGAAAGGTATTATCCAGGATTGTTTTGGACCGCAGCTGCTGCGATATTACCGTTTCTACACCTCTTTAAAGCGTGCCATCGGAGGAAATGAACAGAGGGCTCATCAGTGGCCGGTGAAGCAATGTGTTTCCTGAACTGCATTCAGTAATGAGCAAACACACATCCTTCAGTTGGTATTTTATCTGCTCCCAGAGCTCACATCAAGGCCACTGACTGTCCTCCGAAAACAATGGGTTTGGGAATCCCGCTCTGTGCTCCACAAGAAACCAGGCAGTCATTTAGATAGCTGTATCTCTCTGTCTAGACACACACAAGGCATGTCGGCGCTATCACCCGGTGAAACAATGCAGTGTTAATTGCTATTCGAGTGGCTCAGGGCAAGGCAACAAACACTGAGCAGAGATGGGAATTTAAACATTGTTTGAGAGGGAATCAGAGGTTAAACCGCTGATTGCTGCTGTTTGCTCGCAACTCAGATCTGAAACCAGTTGTCTTTGTACAAGGTTAAACATTGATGTCTCCTAATGAAAAGAACAGGATGTTCGGGCCGGGGGGAGGGGGGCATAGGAAATCTGCTTAGAAATATTGCAAATATTGGAACAACACAATGTAATTCTGCACCAGCAGGGAGGGTCAATCATATTACAAAGGGGTTTGGGTTAAGCCCCGCCCCTGCATAGGACAGACACAGAGAGAGAGAGAGAGAGAGAGAGAGAGAAACAGAAAGAAGCAAACTATTCTGGCTCATGTCAAGAGGGGATTTTTTTTTTGGGGGGGGGGGGGAATATCAGCACTAAAAAATCTACCAGGTCAAGAGACACCCACGACATTCCAGCCCCTCGCAGACAGAACCAAAGTAGTAAATAATGACTTCCTGTGAAAATGCAGTGTTGCCACTTCCTTTTATTTTCCTTCTCAACTTTCATCTTGGTTTTTTAAGAATCCCACTGGACGGCGTTCCAAAATCCCAAGCCGAGCGTTTTGCTCATAATTACTCGAAGGAGAAGTTGAAGTAGAGGCGGAGGGAGTGTGGGTGGCAGAAGTTAAAACTGGGCCCTCTCTGTGGGTAAAAGGGGCTATTTTTGAGTGGTGTTGTGCAGGGTGGGAGATCCTAAGGTCTGCTGCTTCACTGTAATCTCTTGCAGAGTGAGAACCCGTACAGTATGTGTTTACCCCCCCCCCCCCCCCCCCCATTAGGCTGCTGCTGCTGACACAAGCCAGTCGACAGAACAGAAAAGTGGAACTGATAATAATGTATACTTTATTAATCCTGCAAGGGGAAGTTACAATTTACACTGTTATTACACACAGGCCTCAATTACACACACATGCTCAGTACCTATACATGCACTAAATGGAGAGATGTCAAAGTGTGTGTGTGTGTGTGGGGGGGGGGCTGCCCAAGGAAAGGCGCCCCAAGTCTCCTGTTCCCCACCCAACCCCCTACTGACTGAGCTACTGCCACCCGCCATTGTTCTTCTGGTAAGAGTTTACATTGCTGTCTTAAATTTGACGTTCTTATAACATAAAGTAAAACGTCTAATGTAATAGAATGAATTGCATGCTTAAATAGGAAGTAAATGATTTTTACAAATAAATTCACAATAAAGCCAAAAGCGTGAGATTCTGCAAAGTTGCAAGAGTAAACTGGTGTAAACCAAAGCTTACATGCCACAATAACATCTGCATAGAGAAGCAGGCGGTGACAGCCCCTTTAACAACGTCACAGGACCTAGTAGCCATACTCTTCATTTGGTTTGGTGCACGCATAGTCATTCTTTTACCCGGAAAAGTGGTGCTGCTTTTGTGCCCAAGCTGAGGCGTCAAGCTTTCCATTTTGTTTTATTGTTCCTTCGTCTTCTAATTTCCGGAAATGCACAACTTTTGTTGGTAAATGCCTTAAAAGTTGATACGGTTGTCTGTCACAACGCTTTTTTTTTGCGTGTACATCACAAGGATAAAAATGTAATGGATTCCATCTAGATCTGGGAGATAGCAAGGAGCTGATACAGACTTTAATTGCGGTAAAAATGTATTTGAAGCCCTTTAGTCGGAGTGACTCATGTCAGGATAACCTTTGAGTTGCAAAGTTGCCTTCGGTGTCTGAATCTTATTTAACCAGGTAGGCCGTTGAGAACAGGTTCTCATTTGCAACAGCGACCTGGCCAAGAAAGCATACAGTATGCGTGCAAATGAGTCAAAGACAATAATATACCAACAATTAATTCCATTTGCTTGTTTGCAACAGTAGAAGGAGTTCCAGTTGTCATGTTACTCTGACACTAGTCTAGTAATCTCGCCGCCCAAGGCGATTGGGATTGGTTTAAAGAAATTACAATGTAAGGGGCACTTATTACAATGTGGAGTAAAGTGCTGCCTTTCTAAGGAACTTTTCAAAAGAGGAGAGAAAAATAGAAAAAATACCAAAATAGTTTACTTATAACATATAGCCGGCATTTATTACACATCAATTATCCAACACAACAGTACTATCTTGTTTTTTTCCGTATTGTCCTGTTAGTTGTGAAAATCAGTCTTTGTTTCAAACTTCTTCCATAAAATTTGAGAAAAGAACAGAAAATAAAAATGACCTCAGAGCTCTGATAAAATAACCCCAAAATAATAAATCCAAGTCCATCTACCCGGGTAGTATGTTTTTTTATGCAAGGCAAGGAGAGGCAAGGCAGCTTTATCTGTAGAGCTCATTTCAGTAACAGGGCAATTCAAAGTGCTTTACACAAAATCAGTTAAACAGATAAAACACAAGTACAAACAGTTAAAAATCATAAGCATTAAAAACCGGTAAAACACATGAATAGACAGTTAAAAACAAATTAGAAACATTAGGACACATAAAACACAAGAATAAAAGTTACAGTGCAGCATAAGAAATTTAAAGAAATGAGCATTCATTTAAAGAAAGGCCGCATCAAAAAGAAAGGTCTTCAGCCTTGATTTAAAAGAACTGAGAGTAGCAGCGGATCTGCAGGTTTCTGGGAGTTTATTCCAGATATGAGGAGCATAGAAACTGAAAGCTGCTTCACCCTGTTTAGTTCTGACTCCGGGGACAGAAAGTAGACCACACATGTAGTGTGGTGAGATCTGCTCCTCTGCCTCACGTGTCCAAAGGGGAAGTTGTCCAATGGGACTCACTCGCTAACCATGCAACAAAAAAAAAAAACAATATTTTATTACTCTCTCAATTACTCAATCTTACCAGATCTGGGAATACAAGTCTTATTCATGAACCATAGTAGCTGAAATTCTTATTTTAAATCTTTGCATTCACTACGTATGACAATCCAGCACTAGCTTACCACATAGTAACTTAGCTGATCTCTCAACATGGAATAGCATTTCAAATCCCTAAACTCATGTTCAACACCGATTGTTTTTTTTTTAATGCAATACACATAATACATTTTCACACAATGCATTAAACAGAATTAATAGCAGAATAGAAAAATTAGAGAACTTTACGTATTTAACTCAGTAAACACATCTATCACGCTATGTCTGCTAGTAACACAAATGTCGAACACGTGTAAAACACTCACCGGAGAAAAGGAATACAAGTGAACTACTAAAACCGTGAAATTGTTGTAAAAAAACTGTGATTCAGGTAGCAGAGCGTAGCGTCGTCTACGTCCTCCGACAAGACACTGAACCCTGAATCGGTGGATGAAATCACGTTAATGTTTATCTCATCGGAAGCTGCTGTGGATGAATTGAAATGTAATGTCGGCCTAATGTAAACGATACAATCAGATCAGCCATTGATCATCCACGTGCTATATATAGTCTTGGAGTATACCGCCAGATTTCCTGCACTGATGTAACTTGTTGTCCGGATGTGGACAGCCCTTCAAAATAGCACAACAACGACCGAAAACAGTGAAGTCATGGGGAGGGAAAAAAAAAAAACCAGACACACCCAGCTCAGAGTGAAGGAGCAGAGGGAGGGCAGAGTGATGCTGGACACACGTCTCTTCCTCCAGGAGACAGGCATGCACTCGAAGAACGAAAGCAGACACGGAGGCCTAGACCTTGTGACAAGAAGCAGAGTTTTCTATTTTTTTTTAAAGCTTTTTTCAATTTTATACTTATCCTTTGTTACAAAAATAAAGCAAAATTTGGGAGCGAGAGAGAGAAAGAGATGAAAAAGGTTCGAGCACTGTGCATGTCTAGCCGTCTCTATTAAATGTCACCGTACGCTATGGAAAAGGTTGCCACATCCGCCATTTTCTGTTACACTGCTTGGACTGAAAGGTCATGACCTATCCTTGGGGAGGAAAAAGAAAGAAGAAAAGAGCGTTTGTGTTGGTGTTCATTGTACAGTGTGTGGGAGCGGGCAGAGTTCTGTCATCGTGTTTCTGCCTGTTATGACTGATGTTTGGTGATTTTTACATGTTAAAGATGAATTACAGACGTGAAAAAGAAAATCTGTCTACCGCTCACTAATCCCCGCGTCTCGTTCTTGAGAAGTCGCCAGACAACCTGGGGTTAACTGCTTAACTGTTGACTTTTTCCAGTCAATAAACAGTCCGGTATGTAATGTCCATGGATCATCGCTCTGTCGTGAACGGGTTCGTATGACACCGTACAAAAACCTATGCACAACAATGCGTATGATATCTATGAAATTACAGCGATTGGATTGTACTTTTAAACTCCGGTGGATTAATAGGACTATGGTTACCTGGTCCTCAGATCTCTGCAGGGTAAATCCAGACAGCTAGCTGGACTATCTGTCCAATCTGAGTTTTCTGTTGCACTACTAAAACTACTTTATAACGTACACATGTTCCACCAAAACAAGTATTTTGCAGCAACGTCGTTGCTCCGTCCGGCGCTTAGCCCCACCTAAGAGGATCGTGATTGGTTTAAAGAAATACCAATAAACCAGAGCATGTTTTTCTCCCATCCCAGAATGCTGTGTGGACTAGCCAGACCTTCCTCCGCAGCGCTGTGGAGGAAGGTCGGGCAACACGAGACTAAAAGCCACTTAACTGCCTAACTAACTATGTTAGCTTCTTGCTATATTCTGCTGTTTGCCCTCATCCCCACCAAAAAAGTAGTTTTTTTTTTGTTTTGTTTTTCTCTCTCTCTCTCTGCACATTTAGTCTGCCTAAGTAACTAGCCATGTTAGCTTCTTGCTATATATTCTGTTATTAACCCTTGTAGTGTCTTCACTGTTGGGACCCTCTCGTATCAAATTGACCCGTGACTTATTTGGGGTTTTTACTTCATAATCTATTAACAAATATTGTCTTTATCTCCATTTCCAACAGCTGAGATAACATCTATGTTTAGGGAATGCATCAGTCTCTACTAGCACACTATTAAACATGGAAGTGGGGTTGGTTTTTTGTCATAAGGTTATAATTCATGTTAAAAATCCACTATGGAAAAAAACAAAAGTTTCATATCCAGAATAATGTTATGAGTCAGGAATACATGTTTATCACAGGAAATAAGGAAAGGCCGTTGATTTTCAGGTAGAAAACCATTTTTCTTCTTGTGAAAATTTGAAACGGGTCAATTTGACCCAAATACCATGCAAGGGTTAAAAGAAATCACATTCAATTGAAAATCCAAATTTCGGTTAGTTCTCATTTGTGTCTTAGTATGACAACTATCTTCCCGTCTAACTTCCATCCATCTGCAGTATATGGACTACCCTTGTTCAGTGATTTTATGACAATTTATGTATGTTTGAAGTCAAAATAGCTCAATAAGAACATGCAGTGCAGTGCGTTCACTGTTGTCAGGAAATTAGTTTTCATGGGAAAAATCTCAAACATGATGGGCATACAGGAAATACATCAAATGGGAGAAATAACAGGAAACTTTGACTAAAGCTGAGTGTTTGGTGACCCTCACACACATACATTCTGCTCATACAACCTGCTGATATCGGCTTATCTAAGAAATACAGAAGCCCTGAGGGAAAGATGGTTCTCACAGCTCGTAGTCATTTCGCTTTACCCGCATGCAAACTCATGACAACTCACCGTTTAAAAAAACAAAAGGGTATATTTAGTAAAACTTTAACAGTATTCACCAGTATCTCAGACATGTAAAGAACATCTTATCTGGAAACACGTCTTGTGTTTCTTTCTCTCATGGTCTATATGGCTGTAAAATGCGTTCACACATTTTCACGAGGCCGAGCGAGGAACACAAGTGCCGGCTAAAGTGTGATGTATGTGTGTTTTGTGGTGTGAAAACACCTGCTCCACCCAGAAAAACATCAAAACACTCTGTCGAGTTGAATTTATTATTATTGAGCCAGTGGCTACAACTTGCAGACTCTTATCCGCTTCTATCAGTTCTTACATGCAGGACACACACACACATGCACTACTTAAAGCTTTATTGCAAAACCTTTTGGTATTAATGTACGGCCGTTACATTCAAGCCGTTGCCAAATGAGTAGCTACAAAGATAATTGAGACTCTCAGCTCCACTAAACTCTCTCTGGATTTCTCAGTATGACTGATCAGAAGATCCACGGGGACATTTCTTGCGCAGAAACTGGTGTGAAGATAATGACCTCTTCTCAAGAGTCCATCTTGTTTTTTTTTTGTTTTTTTTTTTTAAATCCTTCGTGTCCTCCTTGGCTACTAGCAACTACGTGGAGGGGTGGGGGTGGTGGGCGATGACGGAAGGCTTGTATCATGTGTAAGCGCAGACAGTGTTGTTGTCATTACGTAGAATACCTCATGGGGGCGTCACAAACTACTCGCTACAGCTTTAAAGGGTTTTGGAAAAGACAGAGAATGCAATCTATTGCAACGTAATTTATTTCCTAATTTTTGTTTCCAGACATGTTATTAGCTTTAAAGTAGTCTTGTCTTGTCTATATCTGTCAGGCTACATCCCTCACCTTCCGCTTTCGCTTCTCAAAATCCCTTCGCTACTGAAAAACAACATCAAACTTTGAGCTAGCAGGCGACACGCTGAATATGTCAAGTTTTTGAAGAAAATTTGGATCGTGCCACAAGGCCGGCCTGCTCGGTTCTTTTGGGGAACGACTGTAAAGATTTACAAAGAATATGTTCACAGCATTTACTCTCTAACTGGGACGTTTTGGGACCGGTTGGTGGGCTAATTTAAACAGCTCCCGTTACTGTATTGTGTGAACAGTTAACTTCATTTAAAATTATATGTGGTGTTTTCTTTTACGGCAAATGTCCCTCCAAAACATGTTCCTTCCTGAGACTATTACTATTATGACCTTATACCTAATTTCAAATTAAATTAATTAGTCTGAGTTCAAAACAAGCAGAAATTATACAATATTTGGACTGATAGTCAAGATCAGAGGGTGTTGAGTGGATCCCAGACATGTCAAAGTTTAGTTTTGAAACTATTTTTAACATTTTTTTAAATGGATAAAACACCCAAAGTTCAATGAAACTAATTATTAATTTCACCTGCAAAGAACATCCATGCATCAATGTTATTTGTGGGCAATTTGGTTGAAAGATTCCCATGTATATCTTTTGAAACGGGCCAAATATGACCCGAGGACAACACAAGGGTTAATATCTTATGTGACCTTTCCTTTTACAGGGTGCAAATGTTCCAAAACATGTTCCTTCCTGAGACTATTCTGCAGAGCCGCCGTCGCTGCGTCCGGGAGCTTAGCCCCGCCCAAGGCGACTGTGATTGGTTTAAAGAAATGCAAAAACAACCCAGGGTGTTTTTTCTCCCCCCCTCCAGAATGCATCTGTGATGTAGCCAGACCTTACTCCACAACGCTGTGGAGACATGTCTGCAATCCGAGACACTATAGCTTTAAAGCTTCGGAGCTAATTCATAGAATAAAGCCTGACTCATTTGCTGAGAGAACTCTGCCGGCCTGCATCACTGTTTTAGCGAAACTACTTTCTACTGGTTCTTTTTTTTTTTTTGCTCTGCGGCCCACCAAGTGAAAGCATAGTTTAGTGCTACACAACGTGTACCTTGACCAGGATTCCCACAGGGGCCACATGCTGACAGTGATCAGTGGTTAAAAAGGAAACCAGAGCTTTACTTAAGTAAGAAGGTCTGCACACGGCTGCTGCACAGTTTAAATATTCCACCCTTCATCCAAATACTCTCCCTTTTCATTGGCACGAAGAGGAATTGGAAGTCTGAAAAACAAAACAAATCCTCTCTTTGTTTTGTGTCAGAGGCCTGGTTCACATCGTTCTCTGCCTTTTCATTTCACAGGCGTGCCCTGCCATTGGACATCTCAGCTCCACATTTGTCACAGGGCTTTTGTCTTTGCTCACCGCTCCGGCAGTGACACAGGTTTGTGACTCAGTGGCAATTAACGGGGTCTGTCTGGGACAACAAAGTATGTGCATGCAAGCAAGTCTGCATGTGTGTGTGTGTGTGTGTGTGTGTGTGTGTGTGTGTGTGTGTGTGTGTGTGTGTGGTGTGTGTGTGTGTGTGTGTGTGTGTGTGTTTGGTCATTAAAATTCCCAGTGAGTCAGAAGCATTCTGAAGGTCTTCCTCCCCTCTCTTTGAGAGCCTTGCCTCAATGGATTTTAAATGTGTGAAATTATGTAACACAAAAAAAAGAGGCACTTTTTCTTCTGCTAAAATTTGGCAAACCTGTGGTGTGTAGGTGTGTGTTTTTTGTGTGTTTCCTTCCATTTACAGAAATACACAGAAAAGCAATGTGTGAAACCTCAAACAACAGAACCGGGCCACCCTCACCCTCACCCTCACCCTCACCCTCACCGCCGCAGTTGCCTGAGGAAACAGTTGTCACAGCTTGCAAACCTCCCGAAATGTTTTACAGGTCTGAGAGCAGAGGCTTCGCTGCTTCCTCACAACACTCCCTCGCCAGACGAGTTCATGGCTTTTCTCTGTCATCACATGAGGGCCCTGGGTACCCAGTCCCCCTTTCCCCCCCCCCCCAGTCCGACCAACTCGATCATATCACACAAAAATCCATCTTGTCAGGTTTCTATTGAATGTGTTTTTGGACAACAGGCATCAAAACAACTAGTTATAGGTTTGTGGAATAGATTGTGGTTTGGATTAAGATAGATAGATAGATAGTAGATAGATAGATAGATAGATAGATAGATAGATAGATAGATAGATAGATAGATAGATAGATAGATAGATAGATAGAGATCCAATAAAATGGGAAATGATTGTGTTACAGCAACAAAATCAGTCACACAGCACAGAATATAAATACAAATTAAATACTAGGATTCAATATACATACATATAACATACATTAAATAGTAAAAGGATAAAATACAAAAACACATTTTTGAATATATACAACTTAGGAATCCAAAAATGTGCACCTGCTTAAATAGTATGATACATATGTAAATAAACCTACTGTGCAGGGACATGATCACCAGCAGTGGTGCAGTCTATTGTTTTTGTAGTGAGTATACTGGGATTTTCCCCTCCCAGCATCATACTCGCATGTCCCAGAGCGACACCTCATACACTAAGAAGTGAGACGTTTCCATACAGTACAAACTGTACACGGACAACTGGCGTTTCAGTATTGATGGCGTTTATTTAAAGCCGTGGGAAAAACAACACTTCAAGTTGAACAGATGAGAGAGATTTAACTTTTTTTGAGAAACGCAGCTTTTTTCAGCAATTTGGCTATTTGAACGCGGCCTTGGGTCTGTTTATGTTTCATATCTCGTTACTTTAAGACTTTTTTGACTCACGTAGTTGTAAGGAAGGAAAGGCCGCGCAAAGAATGACCGCCAACAACTTGTGGTTGCTTAGTAACGTCACAAAGTGCTTACAGTAAAACAAATAAAAACAACAAATACTAAGCCATGTTGCTAGTTAAAGGCTCATAATTAATAATTTCATAATTTATACTGTTTATTGATCCCCAGTGGGGAAATTACAATTTACACTCTGTTTTTTTGTTAGTAATCACTACACACAGGCCTGAAATACACACACACACGCTCAGGACCTGTTCATGCACAAATGGAGAGATGTCAGAGTGGGGGGCTGCCAGTGTTGGACCAGTGCCCTGAGCGGTTGGGGGGGGGGGGTTCGGTACCTTGCTCATGATTACCTTGCGGTGCCCAGGAGGTGAAGTAGCATCTCTCCAGCTACAAATCCACACTCTGTACTTTGGTCCGTACGGGGACTTGAACCAGCGACCCTCCAGTTAAAGTTTCCACAGAATCCAAGGCTCTCAAGGCTAAAGGGAGCGAGTTCCAGATCCTTGGAGCCACCACAGAAACGGCTCAATCACCTCTGGTTTTAAAACTTGTTCTGGGGACAGTTAGAAGATCTTGGGCTGAAGACGTCAGAGAGGGACCAGAAGTGTGTGCATGCAATAGATCCTGGATGTAAGAGGGAGCAAGGTAAGCCCCAAAGATCCAAATGCCAGTGCTTCACAACACAGACGGGGTGAATTCATGAATGAAAGTGAGTACAATCACACTTTTGTAAGTGGGTATATGGAAATCCTTGACTTTTCCCAGTGGGTATACGGCGTATACCTGCATATCACGTAGACTTCACCACTGATCACCAGATCCCGCGAGAATTGTATTTGGATCCAAACTTGTAGTTTTCTTACAACTTGTAACACTGTAATTTCCCATATTTTTGGGATCAATAAATATCTATCTATCTATCTATCTATCTATCTATCTATCTATCTATCTATCTATCTAAACTTAAGCTTTAAACAAGCAGAACTGAATACATTCACAACAGAGAAGCAGAGAAAGATCCCGTTAAACACTCTCATACCTACAGTATCATCAGTCACTGCGTCACACTGATTTACAGATTTAATGACTCCTTAGACAAGCCGCAGTGCAAGACATTAATCACCAGGCTGCTCATTTCCTACCACAGATACCGAGTCCTATGACAGGTTAACATATATTCATATAAAGTTAGTGGTTTGAATATTTATAGAGATGGATGTAGAGGATGAGCTCACTGGGGAACAACGTGTGTGTGGGACACAGTCTTGGGAGACTGATGACCGATGACCTGTCTACTTCGAAGACAACATTTGGGCCTCAACATTTGGGGCCGAGTTCTCTCCGAGAGACGCTCCATGTGCCGTCCAGGCGCTTTCTGTTCTCGACCACAATATTTAAATTTTAACAACACACATGAGTGAGATGGCCGGAGGCAGGATCATCTCATTAAAACGGCGGTTATCCAAACAGAGCCGGCTCCCATCCCCCCCCCCCATCCTTCCTGCTCTGCTCAATCATCTCCCTCGTAATCTTCCCAACGAAACCTCCAACTCCAACGCAGCAGTGATCTGTTTATAGCAATTAAGCGAGTGAGGCATCGGCCTAAAACTGGCGAGAGAGTCATGCATAAACATGTGTCTCACGGCGAGGATAGTGGGAAAGGGATTTGGGGGTGGGGGGTGGGGGGGATAATTGGCTTGAATTGATACAAGACAAGAACACTTGAGGCATTTCCAAAGATCAGACTAAAGAATGTGGACTCTCACAAGGATAATCGTGACATTAGTAACAGCAACCATGTGTTCAAATAGATTACATTCTCCAGAAGTGACACAGCTCGTCATAATAAACAATACGAGGATGAGACTAATCAGAGGGAGAATATCAACAAAACAATGTAAGGCAATCTGGGTGCTCGGAGCAGTGATTCTTCCCTGTGAAAGTGTCCAGATGAGGTGGTTTGTTTGGAGAGTTTCGGCTCTCTGGGAACCGAGAGCGGAGGCCGAGGTGCGTAGCTGCAAGCGTTCTCATGCAGGGCTACGGTTACTCAGCCTCGAGGGTAAAAAAAAGTCTGGAAAGAATATACTCCTTGTCTCCTGGTGAGGTTTTACAGTGGAATTCCTCACATAACTTCACAGCCAACAGTAACAGCCAGAACTCATGACCGCAGGGTGCTGGGGTCCCCAGGTCGCCATGTGCTGGGTCCTGTCACCGTTATGTACCGCCCAGAGTAAAAAAAAAACATGCTGTCATTCATAGCAACTGGAGTCCCACAACTGTTTCATACCTACTGCTGGGAGTGACACATCATCAGAGAGTGACAGGCCAGCCGTCAGATGACAAGAGCTGCGTTTGAAGCCGTTCACTCCCTCACTATTCCCCACTGTATATAGGGTTTAGTAACCCCCATGTTGTCAAATTGACCCGTTTCCCTATATCAATGTTCTTTTTAATTCCCCAAAATAACATGATTGATTCCAAACAACGCTCTTTGGCAAGTACACATCTCTACTTTCATTAATTTTGGGGCGTCTTATTCAATTTTATAGCATTTGTAAACAAATGGAAGTGTTTTGAAATAGTATTGAGTAAAAGTTGACATATTCCAGTCTGTGATTATCATCAACATCCATTCCTTTAATTTTAGTCTCAATAATTCTAAGCCTTCTGTGGAAGATCCCTAGAACAGAACCGAAGAAATCCAGTTGAAAACCTACATGCTTAAATATTCCACCTATCAACTAAAACCTCCCAATGTTTGTTTGCCGCAAAACTCAGTGTGTGAATGTCGTTAACTGTTGCAAAAGTTAAGGAAGCAGTTCATGTTCAAGTTCATAAGTTCCAACCTGAATCAAAAACCTTTGATTATTGATATACTTCTAGTGCGATCATGCTCGACAGTTGTTCTTTTTGCTCAACGAAAGGACAATGAGTTAGTCCGTCTCTTCAATACTTTACAATCCCTTACCCTGTCTGCCCGAGTCGGTTCATTTCTACTACTCTTCAGAAATGGTTCACAAATGGTTTCATTTTTATGAAAAGCCTCAGTATTTCCCTCTAACATCAGGGCGCTGTAGCTTGTCGCTTTCTGCAGATGCACGCCTGTTGCTACACCTAAATCACCCACGAGTGTGACGCGAGCGTGGAGCCCGCGGACAAGTTCAATAACTCAGCTTTCACATGGTGACACATGCTGTGTTTTGGTATGTGTATACAATATGTGCAATCGTGTGAGCATTCACACTTTATGATTGTGTGTGTGTGTGTGTGTGTGTGTGTGTGTGTGTGTGTGTGTGTGTGTGTGTGTGTGACGCTGAGCTGGTTTTAATAGGTTCCAGAGGTTGGCCATGTGTCAGCCAATAAAAACACGAGAACCTTCAAAACGTTGAGCAATTCCCTTCCTGTAGCAATGGGTTTATCAGCGCTACGAGCACCAAAGACAAATGACCTGTTCTGCTGGTTATGTGCACCAGGTTATTGTATTGCCTTCACACACATTACTTGCTCTAGGCACAGGAAATGACATATGACGGCGAGAGTCTATGTAAGAAAACACACAAAATGGTCTAAAACCCTAAGAGAGATGTAAAGTTAAGTGTATGTATATAGCACTTATCACAGACACAGTCAAAAAGAGATCCACAGGCCAAATAAATTGATAAATGAAATCCCATTGATTCCCACTAAAAATCACAATAAACCCCAAAAAAGTCTCAAAGGCGGTGAACATAAACATTCATAGTGTCACGGCACCACAAGATGACAAGAAGACCTACCTTTGTGGTAGCGGGGGCCGTTCCGGTCTTCTCTTTAGACCAGCTTGGTATCCGTTCTGGTGTCAGACAGCGTCCACACTCAAAGACTTAACATTAACACAACTTGGTGGGGAAAATGTCACAACAAATCAGAAACCCAATCCTCTTCCACTGACTCTCCCTGAGTCCGTAGGTCAGTCTCTCACGGCGACATGTGACTCTCCAATCTGCTTCACTTTTCACTTTGTAACTCTAAAAAGATGCCTCATTAAAAAGATGCGTCTTTAGCTGCTTTTTATAAAAAATATTAGCAGAGACCGCCACTCTCAAATCCTGAGGCAAAGCATTCCACAATCTGGTGCCATCTTTTGTACGGGGGATGGCCAATTCAATTCAATTTTTATTTATAGTATCAATTCATAACCAGAGTTATCTCGAGACCCTTTACAGATAGAGTAGATCTAGACCACACTCCACAATTTACAAGGACCCAACAGGTCTAGTAGTTTCCTCCAGAGCAAGCAACAGGGCCACAGTGGCGAGGAAAAACTCCCTTTTAAGCTGAAACCTGGGACAGACCCAGACCCAGATCCAGACCCAGACCCAGACTCTTGGTAGGCGGTGTCTGACGAGCGGTTGGGGTTAGAATGAAGAGTGGCAATAACAGTCACAATCAATAGTAGTTTGTAGTAATTCTTTGTAGTAGTTCATGGTTTAGCAGGGCACTTTGTGGCATTACAAGGCCCAGCAGGACATAGCAGGACGTAGCAGGACATAGCAGGATGTAGCAGGACACAGGACGTAGCAGGACGTGGCAGGATGTAACAGGACGTAGCAGGACGTAGCAGGATGTAACAGGACACAGGACGTAGCAGGACGTAGCAGGATGTAACAGGACACAGGACGTAGCAGGACGTAGCAGGATGTAACAGGACACAGGACGTAGCAGGACGTAGCAGGATGTAACAGGACACAGGACGTAGCAGGATGTAACAGGACATAGCAGGACATAGCAGGACGTAGCACGACGTAGCACGACGTAGCAGGACGTAGCAGGATGTAACAGGGCATCGCAAAACGTGTAGCGGGACCATGGCAACAGCTGCAAACATGATTTTGGAGCCTCCCTGATCCCAGGAAATCCAATAATGCCCAATTTATGTTTCTTTGTTAAATCTACGCCGTAGATACGAGCGTAGGTACGTGTAGATACAGACCCTGTGTGTCGTAGCCTGGTGTGAATGCAGCTTCGCGACGCAGACCACAACAACTGATTGGTAAGCTCGACCATGGCTTGGTAGTGTCACGTTTCCCTCCTACTCCTTTCCTGGTTTTCCTTCTCCATAAACAACATGAAATCGAAGAGAGGGTAAACTTGTCGAGCTACCGCTCTCCTGAAAAGCACAGGGGAGACATTTTGTTTTTGTTTCTCCTTCACCACCGCCAGGTTCGGTACTTACTCCGTAGCTAATCCCTGTCACTCTCTCTACAAAACATTGCACACACACACACACACACACACACGTTGTCCTCGGGTCAAATTGACCCGTTTCAAAGTGTTCTTTATCAGAAATATGGATTTCTTTCAACCAAATTGCCCAAAAATAACATGGATGATTCTATACAACATTACTTTCATTGAATTTTTGGGGTGTTTTATTTAGTCTTATAGCATTTGAATTATTATGTTTGATGGTTTCAAAAAAGTATCCGGACTAAACTCTGACATCTACCCATCTGAGATCCACTCAACGTCATCTGATCTTAACTACTAGTCAAAATAATTCATAAAAACGCATGTATAATTTGATATAAATGAGGTTTGTTGACCATGATTTCCAAGAATAAGTGTAAAATCTTTTATTAAACCAGCTCAGTTTTTAAAAAAACTGGAAAAAGTGACAAATAAATCAGAAAAAGCTACAAAAACCTCGGAAAAGCCCCCAAAAAAACAGTCATTTTCAATTTTGACCTGGAAGGACAAGTTCACTTACATAGGCCCTGCGTAGATCCTACGTGCAACTAGAATCAATCAGAATGATCCATGAACTCAAAGATCTGGTGAAAACATGAGGAGAAATAACCCCAACTGCAACCCCGTAATTAAAAAAGCATAATTATCTTTTCCTTATTAGAGTGATTGGACTAGTTAAACACACTTCCCAGGCTTCAAAGTGACGCTTGGAAGGACATTTTAAATCCATCCAAGAGAGAGAGAGCCTGCCACTAGGCCAGCTTTGCCTCTCTTTCTCCTCTTTTATGGCAGAAACACATGAAACCAGAGAGGGACTAACAATACTTTTGGTTTCAGTTAAGTACAGGATGAGTGAAACGTACCCAGCCGGGCCTCTGTGATGGTCTGGCTGAGCCAAACAGCCTGTTGGTTTCCCCCCCCGCCTGGGCCCACACCACACTCACAGAGCACGCTCATAATGAAGGGTTTCTGCTCAGCTTTTTTTGGAACCGCTACGTAACAATGTACACATTATATTTCCTTCACAAAATGTGACTGGAGTACAAGCAGAGAGACTTTATGGTGTCTGCAATGAATTGGTGCCATTTTTTTTTTTTTTGCTCGTTTTGTTACGCAACGTCGTCTCGGGAGGTCTTTTTGGTGTTTGGCAGGTCAAAATGTGCTTCATTACACCAAAAGGATTTCCATGTAGCAGTGCAAATGTTGTTTATCTGTCTGCTCTGTAATCAAAGACATGTGCAAAGAGGCTCATAACACTCCCATCATATATGATAAATCGCTTTCATTCAGCAAACAATCCCAAAGAAACAAATATAATGTAAAGCAATTACCAAGAATACTGAAGTGGTCAAATGCAACTTGCATTATCTGTGTTTTTCTGTGTTTATCGGAGTATCTAAGTAACTCCAAAATGCGGCACAAAGGCCCACGGGAACAGATTTCACCATCAGTGTCAGGACAATAGAGCCAAATAATAAGTATCACTGTGTAAGATAAACTTTTTCATACTTTTCATGCCACGCCTGTCCAACTTGGTGTTCATGCACAGCACATAAAACAGTTTACAATGATAATAAATGACAGATTTACATTAGGCTCCTTGATTTCAGACAATGTTAGACGAAAGCAGGCTTCTTATTTTAAACCAACGATCATCTATTTACTTGCTGAAACTATAACCAGCACTGTTGAATTTGATCACCTGCATCTAGCATGCTTATTAACCACCGCCTTCATTTACTTAAATGTGACAGGCAATTTATCTTTGGTGTTTCAATTCATTATAATTCAAGCAGTCTTAGAGAAAACTAGACTTCTTCACCTCTTTTTGACTCGGTTTTCAGGGTTTAGATAATCTAGCTGCTGACAGGAGACTTTGGCCAATCACAGATTATTACAGAGAGAGAGAGCGTTCCTATTGGCTGTGCATGCAATGCTGCACAAGAGGGGAGAGGGAGAGTTGCAGGAAGAGTAACTAACACATTTTGTATATTTTCATTATTATTGAAATGTAACAAACTTTTTCTAATGTAAAGCTTTTTTTAAAAGTTCAGTCAATGCTAGAATGGATGGTCCAGACGGACAGGCTCTACTCTGCCTCTGATTGGCTTACTCTGATCTTCTTACCCTAACCGTTAACCAATAAACACGTTAAACCTAACGTGCCGATCAACCAATCAGCCGCGAGTCATGCCTTCTCCCTTCCCTCCGAACTGTCCATTCTAGCATCAGTCCTTAGACAATCGCCACTGGGGAGCCACCGGTTACGCATATTTTCAATTTTTCTTTTATATTTAATCTTCAAAAACAACATCTTGAAGGAAGTTATTGTGTCCTACAATGGACTACACAAGGCAAAATGGGTTGTTTTAAGTGGTGACAAGCCAAACAGGATTAGGAAAAAGAACAACGATTATATGTAATCTACCCAACATGGCAGGGCCTTTTAATCTTATCAGCCTATGTGCATTATCCAGCATTTGTCATAAAAAGCCTTCCTCATAGTCTGGTCTGTGAAATATATACAACTTTATTTTCATTGGAGGTGAAATGCTTAAACAATCATTGTATTCAATAGGAGTGTGTGTGTGTGTGTGTGTGTGTGTGTGTGTGTGTGTGTGTGTGTGTGTGTGTGTGTGTGTGTGTGTGTGTGTGTGTGTCGATTGGCCGGTGTATGCTGAAAGGTACAGCTATTGAACTGAGACAATGGAGTGATGTAAGGGGGTATTTTTAGCCGCCATGCTAAGTACACTAAAATCACTATTACCTCATTTGCTATGGCAGTGATAGACTCAATTCATAATCCTTCTGTCTGGCTGATATCTGCGACATTTCCTGAATACATATTAGATTGGCTATTGTATTACTAATCTGCCCCTACCTGTTTGCCGCCTGGCTTCCTTTAAATACAGCCATAGACTAACACCCTGGTGGAAGTCATTTATGACTTTGTCCTGGGAAAAGCTGCAGATAAAGTCCAACAAATGTGGTTTTGGTGTTTTAATACAATACTTCCCAGCCAGGGGTACTTGTACTTTAGCCGGGGGGTACGTGGAAAGATTGTGGAGAAGCTCAACTAATTTGAAGAATAAATAAATAAATAATGGTTTAATCAAAAGAACATATCAGCTGTGACAGTCCTTGTTACAGTCACGTAAGAGTGTATGAAAACTAGTTAGCAAGCAAGTACAGAAGTTTACACAGGGAGTTAGCTAAAATTAATGAATACATTGCAAGAATAGCTAAAAAGCTAAAAGTTTTGATTAAACGATAGATATAGTTAGCTAAAACAGTTCAAATGATTTGCTAAAAGTAATGAATATATGGTTGAAATAGTTAGCTTAAAGTAACGGATAAACAGTTGAAATAGATAGCTAAAAGCAACAGATAAACAGTTGAAATAGTTAGCTAAAAGTAACGGATAAACAGTTGAAATAGTTAGCTAAAAGTAACGGATAAACAGTTGAAATAGTTAGCTAAAAACTGGATAAACAGTTGAAATAGTTAGCTAAAAGTAAAGGGTAAACAGTTGAAATAGTTAGCTAAAACTAAGATAAACAGTTAAAATAGTTAGCTAAAAGCAATGGAAAAATTGTTGAAATAATTAGTTAAAAGTAACGGATAAACAACAGTTGAAATAGTTAGCTAAAAACTGGATAAACGAGCGAAATAGTTAGCTAAAAGCAACGGCTAAACAGTTGAAATAGTTAAGTTAGCTAAAAACTGGATAAACGTTGAAACTACAGTTTTATGCTACGAATGTTGACCAAACCTAAGGAAATATTGTCAGTCCAACGATCACGAAATACATTACATTTGGAATATGTCCTGTATATTCCAAATGTAATGTATTTGATGAATGTATACATTGGGAATTGATAAAGGGGCCATGCTACGTGAGTTCATCTGACAGGGCAGTGGCGGCACCTCGGACCAAACAGGTTGGGAACCACAGTTTTTTTGTTTTTTTAAAACAACACAAGACATACAGGGCATCTTCAACATCGCACATCCCATGTTTAATCATCTCTGACTTGCATAATGAGGTACCTGAAACCCAGATAAAGACCAAGGATCAGTCACAGAAAGACATGGGGAACTTCGCCCAACATCATCATAACAGAAAATAAGCTGTTAATGATTTCATTCCCCCTTTGACAAATGTGTAAGTGAGGAGAGTTCCTCCGAGAATCTGAGCCTTGACCGAAAGAGCTGGTGGGTTGTTGGCGTTTCGGTAATTGAAGAAGTTTGAATAAATCTCACAGAGGCCGGTTAATAATTCTCGTGACTCACTCCCCATTACACATCCCGCCCACGCCCCCACCCTCCTCTCCCCCGTTCCCTTCCCCGATGTGGGAATGCTCTTTTGCTCTTTCTTCCATTCTGTCCTCCAAGATGAACTCATCCCCAAACCGCTGCTGTATGAACAAAACAAGCTTTTCATAAAACTGCCCATTCACATCTCACCCCCCTAACAGTCAATGTGGAAAAAGTATTAAAGCTGGCCTGTCAGTGACCACTGCATGGCAGCCAGCGGATTGTAAATGACATGTCTGTGTGGAGGATTTTGTCACTGTGGAAACATCTCAATGTCTTAGGAACAAGGAAAAGATTGACCATAATGCATTTTTGACATGCAGTTTTGGTTTTGGTGACCAACACGGATGACATCATGATGCTGTTATCTTTTAAAACATGAAAATCACCACAAATGGAGTTTTTAACTCTCACAGAGGAAGCCTATTAGGAAAGAATGCCTCTTTATCGAGGTTGACCTGGTGCTTTTTTTCCGGGGTTTATCAGCGAACGTAGGACGGGGAGAGGATCAGGGGTGGAAGGTGAAATGTTAAAACGTAGGAATGTGGATACAGTGAGAACAAAACGTCTAAAAAACTCAACCAAACGCAGAGCTGAACAAAGCCTCCGTGGTTTGTAGAAGAAAAGAGGACCGTAGCTCTCATCACTGACGCATTGCTTTAAAGTTAGTTTTTTAAGCGTATACAGTATATTCAAAGATATGCATGACAAAACACAAAAGCATGAATATACCTAGAATTTAAAGTAATAGCTTGACATTTAAAACAAATGCTTATTTGCTTCCTGTGGGGGAGTTAGATGAGAAGATTAATACCATTCCAATGTCTGTATGCTAAATAGGAAGCTGCAGCCAGGATATAATTAGCTTAGCTTAGCATAAAGACTGGAAACAGGAGGAAACAGCTAGCCCAAAATAAATTATATTATGTTTCTTGTCAAAATAAGAAGGTCAGTACCGGTGTCACTGCCTAATGTGAGGAGAGCACAGATTTGAGTTGCACGTGTGTCACTTTGCAACAAGCGGCTGGAAAGGATTTCCATCTTCTGTTATTGTTTGTAATGAGAAAAGTTCATTATTTCATGGATTTTAACAAATTTTAGTATGACAGTTATGTCGTAAACCGTTTAAATCTGAGCATGTGCGACTCACATCTGCCCTCGACCAGAGCCGGTCCGACTCAACCCTCATTGCGCAAGACGCATTATGTCGTAAACCGTGCCTGCGGGACACAAATCTGCACTCTCCTCACATTGGGCTTAGCTTAGCTTAGCATAAAGAATGGAAATGGAGGAAAAGAGGCCCCTGTTCAAGTAATTAAATCCACAACAAATGTAACTTTTAACAAATAAGTTGGCCCGGCGCGGTTACTTTCTGGAGTTTAATCGACATGGTGCGCTCACTTTGTGGCATCGACACTATGCTGACGGTTCATTTGTAGACATTCAAAGACACAGAAATGACATTAATACAACCTGGTGGGGAAGTATCACGACAAATCAGAAATGTATCCTCCTTCACTGACTCACCATCTGGGTCTTTCCATCAGCCTCTCCGAAAAACAGCCTTGGCCCCGCTCCCTCGGCTTCACGTTCGTTTGTCATGATGCAACGCAAGCCCCTCCATCCCTAGCCGGGCCAATAGAAGCCAAAAGGTGGCTGTTGCCGTGATACAAACAAGATAAAACACGTTAATTAGTGAGTTTTAAAGGTGCTAGTAGGTAGAGCCAGGCTAGCCGTTTCCTGACTTCATGCTAAAGCTAAGCGGCTGCTGGCTGTAGCTTCAGTAGTATCACTTTTCTCATCTTACTCTTGGCAAGAAAGCAGATGAGCAAATTTCCCAAAAATATTAAACTATTCCTTTAACGGCAAGATGGCATTGATCTAGTCCGAAAAACTCCCGAGGGCCTCACAAAGAGTCACCACAAACAAAAAATAGAAGAGAACAATGTGTCGTGCCAGTGAATGTGACTAAAGCAATTAAGTTCAAACTGGCAGGGAAGAACCAGTGGCTTCATGACTAATGAGCGCTCGGTGCCAACGAGGCTAACTGAGCTATCTTCCTTTCATCACACAAACACAATGATGATTTCCTCTCTTTGCAGGCCAACAGAGCTTGGTGGTCAGCCTGAAAACGGCTCTGCAGAACTCAAGGGATTCATTTTCAGCGATGTCATTGCAGATTCTAATCTATAATTTATAATGTATACTGTTTATTGATCCCCAATGAGGAAATCACAATTTACATTGTTTTGTTAGCAATCACTGCACACAGGCCTGAAATACACACACACACACACACACACACTATTCATGCACAAATGGAGAGATGTCAGAGTGAGTGGGCTGCCAGTGCTGGACCAGCGCCATGATCGGTTGGGGGGGTACAATGCCTTGCTCAAGAGCATCTCTCCAGCTACCAATCCGCACTCCGGCCCGTACGGGGACTTGAACCTGCAACCTTCCGGTTCCCAAACCAACAACTATGTAATAAACACAGCAGCAAAGTAAAGCTGAGACAAAGTCATGAATACGCAGAAAAGGATCATACAGTCAGAAAAACATCATTTATCCAACAACTATGTAATAAACACAGCTGCAACAAAGTCATGAGTACGCAGAAAATTACTAAACAGCCATTTATCTGCGAGCTGAGGCCGGAGTCTGAGCTCAGACAAAGAAACTGCCCCAGCTCGAGAGTGACAACTGGTGAGAGGCTTACGTGGGAAATGAGGATGTTTATGTTTGAATACAGACACAACATACGTTCACATATACTCAGTTTAAGTCTAATCAAAATGGCTACAAATAGCAGCCTCTTCCTGTGTTTTTAGTACCAAAAAAAAAACTCCACTGACTTTAGAAACTTCGACCAACAAAGCCTTTCCCGTCCGCTTCCTGACTCGCCTGTGAATACTAGTTTACTAGAGGAGTAACCTAGTATTTGAAGTAATGCAGTAACGCAGGAAGTGTGCATTTAGTTTCCATGCTTATTGTTTTTCCACAACGATGCTAGTGAGTAAATCTACTCAAATGACCACCATAACAGCGGAGGGTGAACAATGGCTACCTATACCTTTAAATCAGAACAGAAGGCATCAATACATTGTTGGGGGGGGGCGGGGGGCTGTTTCCCTAAACATTTAGGAGGTCACAGAAAAATGTATTATTGGCAAAGGGAGGGTCAAGTCTATTTTAACTAAAGACCCAAAATTCCTACGGTAACCCCCTTTCTGGCTTTGTGTTAGGGACTGTTCGTTTTTTATTTAGATAGATAGATTGATCAATATCTATCTATCTATCTATCTATCTATCTATCTATCTATCCATCTATTCCATCATCTATCCATCTATCTATCTATCTATCTATACTTCATCTATCCATATCTCATCTATATATCTATCCATCCATCCATCCATCCATCCATCCATCCATCCATCCATCCAAATAAAAACGAACAGTCCCTAAGGAGCAGATTTAAAATAAATAATAATCTGGATAATAATTGAGTGCATACTAGTGTCCAAAAGCTCTCTGTAAAGGCTGTCTTATTTATTCTTGTGATTTATCTGGTTTTATTTTTTAACTGTTGCTGAAATGTGCTATACAAATAAAGCTGCCCCGACACGAACAAACAAACGTTGTGTTTTCCTTGTGAAGACATGTGACCTGGATCAGAGCAGGACACTGTCAGACGGTCTGTTACATAAAGCAAACTGTATGCAAGTGTCTTGTTGTTGTTGTTTTTTAGATTTACATGTGTTTGCATGATAGAATAAAAACAATGAAATGAGAAGCCAAAGACATGGTGGAGCAAGCAGGGCTGTGGGGTGTAAGGTTTCAATCTGATGGGAATTCGGATTCTTTGATTGTCGGATAAGAGAAGAAAGGGACGACAAACATGCAGACGGAGCAGCTGGAGACTGGAGACCACAGCGGGGAGAGTCCGGTACAGAGAGCGCAACCCGGTCTAACGGCAGTTCATGAAATAGAAACGCAATTTAATTTACTGACGCGTTTTGCCCGTTTTGTCCATCACGCTCAGCATGTTTTTTTTAACTAATTTATTTCAATTGGAAGCATCTTTTGTGTCCACACCATTTTTTATTCTTTTAGTTGGGCTGCAGCAGAGAAGCTGTATCGCTTTGCTTTTATTGGTATTTTTTTTATTTTTTTTAATCTTTTCAGCTAGACTTGTAGGCTGTTATATTGTTAGATGGTTTAATTTATGATAAAACTACATGTGTTTTGTGTGCAAAAATCTTAATTTGTAAAGTAACTCGTAACTTAAGCTGTCAGAGGAATGTAGTGGAGTAAAAAGTCCAATACTTCTCTCTGAGATGTAGCGGAGTAGAAGTAGAAAGCGGCATGAAAAGAAAAGAATCAAATAAAGTACAAGTACCTCAAGGTCCAGTGTGTAACGTGTGTAGTATGACCTCATAAGGGGCAAGATTCCAGATTGGCCCATCTGAGCAGGATACCCAGGGCTCGGTTCACATATATTACCTTTTCTAGTCACTGGGGGACCATAGGCTGGCTGGGGTGGGGGGGGGGGACTCATATTAATGTTAAAAAAAAAACTCATAAAGGGAAGTTTTCATGCCATGGGACCTTTAAGGCAAAACCCCGGAGCATCATAACTCATTTCACAAACTGTATGTGAAGACGTTTCAGGAGACTTACACAGAGACATTTTAAGGAACACTCAATTGAGGAGACTATTAAACAGGCAGTGCAGTTCAACCATGATGTGTTATTGTGCAATGGCTTCCAAAATCTCTGGAGTTCCTGTCTTCCTGGAGGAGCATTTAAACTCATGCTAAGGTGTTAGGTTTAACTGAAATTTTCAAGGTAAACAAAGATATTGCAGGCCCCTAAGACACAGAAGTTAAAGCCTAGTTAGGCCTATCTCTCTCTTCCTCTCTGGGAAGTATCCAACAGTGTGGCAGGCCCACCGTCCTCCAAAAGGAGACAGTCCTGAGACAAAACAAGTCCTTATCATCCAGCTGCCTAGATTCCCTGATACTGTAGAGATGAACATAATTATACATGAACAGGTTGCTAAAGATTGGCCCTGACCCCGTGACCTATGAATGGCCTCATGTTGTCTAAACTTCCCCTTTAGTCTTCTTATACCACAACATGGTGTTTCTGTAAATCACACACACACACACAAACACACACACACACACACACACACACACACACACACACACAAAGCTAACAACCGACTGGGTTGGAAAGCGGGCCGGACATCGGGGAAACGTGAAAGCAATGGAAAATGTTGGAAAATCCAACATTAACTTATATTCTACCCATTTCCCCTTATTAGGAGCTCAGAGTGAGGTGGCTGCCCGGAGACACAGCTGCACATGAAGCAGTGTGGCAGCAGAGCAACAAAAGGCGAGCTATTTCTAGGATTCCCATAAATCTCTGGCAGCCACAACAGTACTGAACACTACATTAGAGTCGCTGTGTTTTCCTCTTTTTTTAAAAGGGGCTCTGGTACAGCATTTATCCTAATCCCTGTCGATCCCCCTCTCTCACACCAATGCCCTTTACCCACCTAGGTTTGAGCGTATTTGCGGTTTCTTTAAACGCGGGTAAACCTGCTAAAAACAGACTCCTTTCCCATCATCAGTAGAGGAGTATGCCTATTTGTTTTTGTTTTTTCTTGTTGTCACTCTCCAATGTAAGTTGAGTGCAGATTTGAGTCGTGCATGCGTCACTTTGCAACAAGTAGTATATAAGATGCTAATATGTGATCTGTAATGTAAACACAGTAAAAATGAACCTACTTAACCAAGTTGGTTCACTGCTGGCTACAAGTTAGCATCAAACACAACAAAGGCTGTCAGTTGAATGGTGTTTTGAGCTAACGTTAGCAATCAATCAACCATAGATAGCTAAACCATTTTTTTGAAATGACTGCTAGCTTAGCTACAAGTTAGCATCAAACACAACAAAGGCTGTCTGTTGAATGGTGTTTTGAGCTAACGTTAGCAGTCAAACAATTAAAGCTAAACTTTTTTGAAATGATTCATGCACTGCACACCAAAACCAACAGATTCAGGAACTGTTTCTACCCACAAGCCATCTCTCTGATGAACAGCTGACTTCTGACCCACAGGGTCAGGTTCAGTTCTGGTCCATAACCCAGTAACACCGACTCTACAGCACTGGTTCACTGGTTCCACTTATTATTCCACTTATTTAGTATTACTAATCTTTCTCATTCTCACTTATTATTTACTATTTACTCATCATTCCCATTCTCACATCTCACTTATTTTTTATTTATTCATCATTCTCATTTCCTATTTCAGAACTGTCCATAATGTTCATACTGTTCATATTGTAATATAATATAATAACATAATACTATTTATCCCAGTATCCTTTGCACTATGCTCCACATTTAAATAATTTTTATTGAACTCTTCATTGCACTCATGCCTCTATATTGTTTCTGTTTAGAGTATGTATATATTGTGTATATAATAGTGTGTACATATTGTTTTGGCTGTTTTGTGTGTGTGAGCACAGTGTGAGCAACGATGCTCCAAAGAAAGCTGATTCTGATTCTGATTGTATCCTTTCCCACTGCAGACAAAAGCAAGATATTATGGGGTATTTTAGAGTGTGTATGTACTGTGTGTATGTGCTATTTGTTTCTGTATTTCTTGTATTTCATGTGCAGTACTTGGGAATAAATATATTTCTGATATGGGTTTTTTGGCCAATTGGAGAGGGGTATAAGACAAACAAAATTCATGATTCCTAGAGTCAAGACATCAAACAACACTTTCCAAATGAGAAATGACCACAACCCCTATGTGACTGCTAATTTACGGTCAACACCTCATCCCAAATGTTTCTCTCCAAGCCTTCCCCAGTGTTAAAGGGGTCTACTCTGCAGAGCGGCCTGCGTATCTGGAGTATCTGACTCAAAGCACACGCTGACGCTATATTCAAAGTCCACAAAAAAAAGCATTGACATCTGACTAAAAAAGGTGTATCTTCTTTCTACTGTCCTTGTGAAATAACATTAAAAAAAGAGAGGCCGTGTGTTCCAGACTGAAAGCGAGAGGTGAGAATCTCATTTTGAGGTGTGACTTTGCATCATATGGGCCTACAGTAACACCTCAGAGCAGAGAAATGCGACAGATACCAAAGACGTGTTTTCAATGTGTGAACTGCCCCCAAAACAGGCTTCTTATGATTGTATGTAAATCATTTTGTTTCTCTAATGTAGCAACATGGGGAGATGGGGTGCGTGATCTGTGACTCCACTGTCCCGAAATGAAAGGAAATGTTAGGATTATTTACTCCAAAAGCTCATCAATCAAACAGTGACTAACAGCAGTCAGACAAGTCAAGGAGACAACACAGGCTGCAGTAATGCCAGACATGCTTCCTTTCTGCAAGCGCATTAACGTCACAGGAAAATTCACCCAGAGCCAGGAGTGTTGGACAGAACATACAGACTACAGAACGCCTCCACCCTCTCTCCCCCCCACCCCAGGTTTTGAGAGGACTGGGTGGGTCCCGACTGGCCGCTCTGTTTGAAAAAGTTGAGTTGTGGCCTGAGGGAAAGAAGTAGTGATGGAGCAGATCCCCACTGTGGGAAGAAAAGAAAAGACAGAGCAGAGAGTTCCTGCTGTCAGGTCTTTGTGTGTTAACTAATCAGAGGCAGCACGCTGAGAGCTTGTCACTTAGTGTCACTGCAGGGGGGGGGGTAACTGCCACTTGGCTAACAGGGCTCGCAAAAAAAAGCAGCTTCAGGCCTGGTTATCACTTGGGTGGGCCTCAGGCAACAAGATGAGTCAGGGAGCAGCGCTCGACCACGCACCAGGCCGACATTTAAAGGGGACGAACCAGGGCAGGTGTGGTCAGAGGAGCTGTTGGAGCTAAAATAAGAACAATTCTGTTCAAGAAAATTGCTTTTTCAAAACAAAGGTTAAGACCACCAGGGGAGAACAGCCCCTAAAGGGTAATGTGGACCCTATTTTTGCATGCCTTGGTTTCTAAGTGATTTATGAGGACAAAAAGCTTTGAATTTGGTCCAGTATTGAGCAATAATGCTGTAACCGGCAGTCACAAACAGGGCTGCAATGTAAACCTATAGGACAAATGCACACAGTCAGTTTCCGTCCACTAAAAGTTTGGGCTTTGTCTCTGACAAGCTCAGATTATTATTCTAAGTGTCTGACAATGTTATGGAAAGGATCCCTACAGAGATAGACTTTTCTGTTAAAGGGTAAGATCCTTTTTGTTTAACATGAAACAACCCCAATATCTCCATCGTCAAACCCACCAGGCTCCATGTAAATAAACAGCACTTTTAGCGTGTACAGAGCCTGCATATTTCCACATGTAAATGGGTGAATTGAGGGTTTACTTCAACAAAACCAGAGCGGTGATTGTTGGAACAGTGCAAAGACAAACTGAGACTTTGAATGAAGTGTGTTTTTTACGTTGAAAAAAGTACTCAAATGGAGCCTGGTGGGTTTGGCAATGGTGATTTTGGGAATGTTTCTGGTTAAACAACAAGGATCTTACTCTTTAACAGAAAGGTCTATCTCTGTAGGGATCCTTTCCATAATGTTGTCAGACACCTAGAATAATAATTGGAACTTGTCAGAGGCGAAAAACTGAACTTTTACTGGATGGAAATTGAAATTGCCTAATTGCCCAATACCTTTTATTATATATAATGTAGGTTGTTTCTTGCTCAATACTGGACCAATTTCAAAAGACTGTTGTTCTCATCAGTCACTCAAAAATTGGCTCCGGGTTGAAAAAAAAACAAACAAGTTACCCGTTTCCTATCCCTAAGTCTCCATTTCCTGCTGTGAACAAACCTTAAGTGGATATGAGTAAGTGGTTAATTATGTGCATGCGTGTTGCACGTCACTCTGTAGTAACAGCTCACCCTGTGTGTGTCGATTCCTACCAGTGACTTCATCTGTGTTTTTTCTCAAGGATATCCCTCCCCTTTCGAGGCACAATGAGGCCGCTTCCTGTTTAGAGAAAGGCCCAGTCCAGCCCTGACCTTCCGTAGTTCCCCCCCTCCCCCCCCTCGTTCTGCCAGTAGCGCCGCAATGTCACATCAGTGGACATGTGCATACACTCGGTTGGAAACATGTCATAACAAATCACAAAAACACATTCAGATCCTCCATCAAAACATTAGCCCTACACCTACAATAGTGTCACATATAATCCTCGGTTAGTTACTGGCTTTATCGTTTCAATTGCTTTTAACATGCTTGTTCTACAGAGCTGCTCATGAGTATAGGAACACATGCTTAAGATGATCTTTTGGAAATTGATCTTATTGCCTCATTTAAAAAAAATGAGGAGAAATCCAACCTTTAAGGGCACCCATTTTCTTTGTAAATGAATAATGTATCATAAATAAATAAATGTTATTCCTTGTACAGAAGGCATGAGTATACACACCCCTATGTTAAACCCCACCCCCCATGTTAAATTCCCCCCCCCCCCCCCCCTCTCCCACATCATCACATACCTTTCACCAAACCCAGAGATTGGCATGGGGAACTTTCCATAAAATCATCTCTCAATGCAAATCAAACCAGCTGTTAGGCTAACTGAAATAACACCATGCCAAGCTTTAGGTATGAGGAAGTGTATGTGATGATGGGGGGGGGGGGCAATTCCAAAGGCCAAGGGAACTTTATCAGGACGCATAGTAACCTGATCCATGAAATAACCTAAAAAAATAGGCCTTTAATAATAAACATCTGCCTGCCTCTATGGGAATTTAACATAGGGGGGTGTATACTTATGCCCCTGTATTTTAACATAGGGGGGTGTATACTTATGCCCCCTGTATTTTAACATAGGGGGGTGTATACTTATGCCCCCTGTATTTTAACATAGGGGGGTGTATACTTATGCCCCTGTATTTTAACATAGGGGGGTGTATACTTGTGCCCCTGTATTTTAACATAGGAGGGTGTATACTTGTGCCCCTGTATTTTAACATAGGGGGGTGTATACTTATGCCCCTGTATTTTAACATAGGGGGGTGTATACTTATGCCCCCTGTATTTTAACATAGGGGGGTGTATACTTATGCCCCTGTATTTTAACATAGGGGGGTGTATACTTATGCCCCCTGTATTTTAACATAGGGAGTGTATACTTATGCCCCTGTATTTTAACATAGGGGGGTGTATACATATGCCCCTTTATTTTAACATAGGGGGGTGTATACTTATGCCCCTTTATTTTAACATAGGGGGGTGTATACTTGTGCCCCCTGTATTTTAACATAGGGGGGTGTATACTTATGCCCCCTGTATTTTAACATAGGGGGTGTATACTTATGCCCCCTGTATTTTAACATAGGGGGGTGTATACTTATGCCCCCTGTATTTTAACATAGGGGGTGTATACTTATGCCCCCTGTATTTTAACATAGGGGGGTGTATACTTATGCCCCTGTATTTTAAGGAAGAACATCTATTTATACATTATTCATTCACAAAGAAAATTGGTGCCCTTAAAAGGTTGGATTTTCCTAATTTCTTTCAATTAAAAGCAATAAGATCAATTTCCAAAAGATGATTTTTGTATTCCTCTTTTTAATCAACTTGCGCATGGGTTCCTATACTCATGAGCAGCACAGTATGTGTTGGTTTTATTGCATCATCTGTTATAAATAAAATGTATTATTATTTTTTAATTTTTCTATTTTTTTTTAAAGAAAAGCAGCAAATCCTTACAGTTGAAAGAAGCTACAGCCTAAAAGTTTGGCACTTTTGTTTCACAAATGACTGAAATTATTAAGGAAATTGTTAATTGTTAACAAAAACATGTATATTAACGTATCAATTAATCTTTTTTTTTTTGTTGGTAAATGTTCATGAAAAGTGGTTATTTCAAGCTTTGCGGTTAAGGAAAAAGAGGATTTGGTGATAAGACTTTGCTGTGATGTGGATCTCCCCAGCTGTGTTTGCTGATGAGATATAAAGGGAGATTAAAAAGATTAGGAATCTTAATTTGTTTAGCACGTATCACGACACAAATACAAAGCAGTTCAACTCTGCAATCCTGAGCTCTAAGAAGTGAAAGCAAGTGGGTTGTGACTTCACTTCTCAGCACGTACAGTATGTGCAGAACTCTGACCACTAACATAGAAACTAATAGTGGTTCAGGACAAGGGAGTAGGGTTAGTTTCAACTTTGGGTTTATGGGGGGTGGGGGTGTTGGATCCTCTCCCAAATCCTTTTGGGCGCCAAACACTTCATTTTCTGTGTCTGACATTATTGGAAAATACATATTTACTGGTATGAAGTAGGGCTGGAACCGCTGGATGTGAATATCCAAATATTCAGATAATCTTTGGTTGGGTAGGTGTTTGATTTTCAATTTTGGGGATTTTAATATTCGTTGTATCTGTGAACAATTAGGGGTGGGAATCACCAGACGCCTCCTGATGCGAAACCATCACCATACTTATGCCACAATGCGATATTATTGCGATTTTAAACACATTGCAATATTCTGCAATATTCTGCAATTTCTAACCCTTTTTCCAACTTCTAATTTTTCCCAATTTCAAATGACGTCCCCAAAAGGAAACTTATCGACATCTGTTTTATCTAAAAAGAAACATTTCACTGTTGGCTCATCTTCAATGTTATTGCTGCCAAATGGGACAAACTGACCAACACATATATAATATATAATAAGATATTGATACTTGGCGTCTGTGTATCGATGCAGTATTACCACTGAAAATATCGCGATAACATGCTGTATCGATTTTTTTCCTCCACCACTAATAATAATGACAAATAAAGATATTCTACTCTCTTGTTGTTTGTTGAAACGCATTACTAAGAAACAACTTTAAGAAGGATATGTTTACACATGGTTTGAGCCCCCTAAACGTTAATTTTTACCTCTTTAGGCGAGTGGGTTGTCTTTTATATTTTATGTTTTTAGGAGGAATAACCTACCTCCTCTATATATTGGGGAATATCAGCCCTGAAATCTTCGCCTATGATCCAGTATTAAACGTGAAATCTTGAAGTCTCCAATGCACATGAGAATGAACTTTCCAATGAGGTAGGAGACATCTTGAGTCCAGCCGTTAAACTGAAAAACATTTGAATGTTTGACAAGGTAATTGACCTTTTTTTATTGTTTTTGCACATAGGATCATTGAAAGCAGTACTTTATGTCTTCCAAAATGTCTGGAGGGGAAAAAGGATCTCTAAAGGACCCGTCTGCCAAAAAAAAAGTGATTTATAGATGTGTGTGAGCTAAAAGATAATTACAGATGACGGTTATTTGAGTAAGTTATTTTCTGAAATCTGGGGTTTCACATCCAGCTGCACCTGCCTCACAAATTACTATTTTTCCACTTCATAGATTAGCTTGTGGGTTGTTTTAGTTTAGAGTTTGCTTCTTCTAAGTGCCGGGATGTTTCTTTTTTGTGAACTGTGGGAAAGAGAGAGAGAGAGAAAGAGAGAGAGAGAGAGAGACTGACAAACCTGAAGAGCGACTTTAAACTGTTATGAACCATAATTACACTTCTAAAGAATATCAAATACCAGAAGGACAAGGTGAGCTACATGACAACGTGGCTGTACCCATTGTTGTTAAGTAACAAAGTACAAATACTTTGTTACTTAAGTAGAATTATCACGCTTTATCTGTACTTTCCTTTTTTATATTTCTGGAAACAATTACTTTTACGCCACTACATCTCCTCTAAGCATCTGGATTACTCGTAATGAAATGAGAAATGTTTCCTTGTATAATGAATAAATAAAAATTGTCTTTGTTGATGTCGACTTCAAATTTGGGTTTGATATTGAAACCCAGAATATTAGGCTTTGCTATAAGGAAGCCACAATAAAGTTTATGATCAAACTTCTTTTTTTTTTTTACTTTTACCTCTAATAGTACATTGAATAACAGAAAATTAGTTTTGATACTTAAGTTCAGTATCAAAACTCATTTTATATATATATATATATATATATATATATATATATATATATATATATATATATATATATATATATTATGGTTTCTCTATTACACAGTGTCTATATGGCCAACAAAACATATTGTTATAGATATAATGTACATTTTTTAAGCCTTTTATATTTAGTTGATTTGATATTGTTTATTAAAGTTTTAAATCCCAAGTTTGCTTGTTCATTCATCCCTGTTCATGCACAATGTAAAGTAATAATAAAACTGGTACCAGGTTTGTTAAAGTTTTTTAAAGGTTAGGGGAATGTAAAAAAGAACGTTAGGGTAACGCTCCCTAAAGGTTGCAAAGTTGGGGGAACGTTGGGGGAACATTCCCTAAAGGTTAAAACGTTGGGGGAAAGTTAGGGTAACGCTCCCTAAAGGTTGCAACGTTGGGGGAACGTTCCCCAAAGGTTGCAACGTTGGGGGAAAGTTAGGGTAACGCTTCCCAAAGGTTGCAACGTTGGGGGAACGTTAGGGTAACGCTTCCCAAAGGTTGCAACGTTGGGGGAAAGTTAGGGTAACGCTTCCCAAAGGTTGCAACGTTGGGGGAACGTTAGGGTAACGCTTCCCAAAGGTTGCAACGTTGGGGGAAAGTTAGGGTAACGCTTCCCAAAGGTTGCAACGTTGGGGGAAAGTTAGGGTAACGCTTCCCAAAGGTTGCAACGTTGGGGGAACGTTAGGGTAACGCTTCCCAAAGGTTGCAACGTTGGGGGAAAGTTAGGGTAACGCTTCCCAAAGGTTGCAACGTTGGGGGAAAGTTAGGGTAACGCTTCCCAAAGGTTGCAACGTTGGGGGAACGTTAGGGTAACGCTCCCTAAAGGATGCTTGGTAAACATCAGATACTTTTACTCAAGTGTTATTCTAAAAGGTGACTGTAACTTCTACCAAAGACATTTTCTGGTACGATACTTTTACCACAGACTGTGTACATAGGGGTAATTTACAGGGGGATGGAGCCAGTGCACCCCCCCCCAAAAAAAAAACTATTATAATTTATTTTACATAAATAAAGTAATTTGCACCATAAATTGAGTGCAGAAAATTGTTTTGATTCCCCCCCCATAACCCTAAATTACGCCCTTGACGGTTTGTTAACTTTCACACTTTTACACTTTTACACCAGTACTTCATCCAGGACCGGCTGTACCTGAGGGCCAACCGTGGGACAAGGTGACACAATCTCACTTTCTTCCTTGTTGCAATGACAAACAGAAACACATAATCTATCATCGCGCTCTAATCTCTCCTGGGGGCAAACCAGAGAGAGAGAGAGAGAGAGAGAGAGAGAGAGAGAGAGAGAGAGAGAGAAGACTCAAGGGATCACGAGAAGGAAGGAAGGAGGGAGGGAGGGAGGAAGGAAAAGCGTCGAAGGGCAAACACATCTTGGGCCAGCCCACTGTGACTGTGCCTCTGAGCGCATGTTGAGTCCTGCCCTGCGCCTTTCCCACAGCACACTCGCATGTCGCTGCGGTGCACGCACCCACCGAGCCCTGTCTCTCTCTCCGGCCGCGGGATCACTTCTCCTGCGACTACAGTCTCTCTGGATATTTACACGTTTTCACAGGTGCGTGGAAAAGTCTTTTAAAAGTGACCTTTTTCTTTTTCTTTTTTAACCTAATTGATCCGATTGGATGCGTGCAGATGGGGCGTCAAACGCGCCTGTGCTGCCCCGTAACGGACGTTTGGCTGACCAGTCTGCACTTTGTCTTATGACGTAATCTTAAATGTGTATTGTGTTGTTTTTTTCAATATGTTTCATATTTTCTGGTGTGTCTTTTCATGCCACTGTAAAACACTTCAGTGCCAAGCGTTTCAGAAATATATTTGTTTACATTTATGGTGACTTTGCTGCAATCAAGTGGTCATTTGGAACAGTGGGATCTGTAATAAGGACAGTTTGCAAGTTATACTGTAGTCTATATGATTGCAAATGAAAAGTGGAAATATATGTAAAGACATTTGTAATTAATGAGCGAGTGTAGGAGTACTGTAAGAGTTACATTTGGATACTTGATGATATAGAAACTGTTTATATACATATATATATATATATATATATATATATGTATATAGCCTATATACATAAAAAAGTGGGTTTATGACGATTGATGATAAATATATTATCTTGATGTATATATATATATATATATATATATATATATATATATATATATATATATATATAAGTGGGTTTACATTTTACTTGTCAGGAAAACAGTGTCACTAAGGATTAAGAAAAATGTTCAATTACAACGTTAGACTTTGAAATGTTGCTTTTGGGTCGTTTTCCGTCACGTCAGTCACTGATAGCTTCCCCCCCCCCCCCCCCCCTCATTAATCATGCAGATATGATCCCCATTAGATGGAATTATCTCTGTGTATTCTTGACATCTGGAGTTTCTAAATGAATTACACACAATTACAATAACAATCTATTTCCTATCGTTATTTCTGTTGGTTTTTTTTGGCATCAACACTAACTTTCTTCTCCGTGTGTGTGTGTGTGTGTGTGTGTGTGTGTGTGTGTGTTTTAAATGCAGGCTGGCTCTCGTCACCACCTAGTGCGCAGCCAGGGCATTGACACGATGTGATTTATTTTGGAGGAAAATTCAACCACAGGAAATCTTATTTGATAGCATCAAGAGGAAAACTCTAAGCTGACCGCTTCATTCTTTTCAATACCAAGAGGAAGAATGCACAACCGGAGGATTATATGACACCTTCCCTGTGGATCTAAAACTTCACAACCAAAAAGAGAAAAGAAAGAACAATCCACCTGTGGAAGTACATTAAAAACAAACAAATGGCCACAGAGTCTTTCCATGCTCCCCATGCTGCCGTAGCTCCATCCCCGTTCCCCATGTCGCCCCCCACGGGAAACCTGCTTCGGATGTTTCAGGAGTACCAGAGCAATGCGGTCATCATCGAGCATTACAACTTCACGGGCAAACTGCAGAAAAACAAGTACAAAGAAGGACTCACCCCGGAGTCCATTGCCTTCCTGCTCGTCTGCCTGCTCATCGTCGTGGAGAACGCCGTGGTGCTCGTGGCCATCTGGAAGAACAAGAAGTTCCACATGCCCATGTACTACCTCCTGGGCAACTTGACTCTCTCAGACCTGCTCGCGGGCTTCACCTACATGGTGAACATCATCACGTCCGGTGCCAAGACGTTGAAGCTGACGCCGGTGCTGTGGTTCCTGCGGGAGGGCGGCGTCTTCATCATGCTGGCGGCCTCCGTCATCAGTCTGCTGGCCATCGCCATAGAGCGCCACGTCACCATGGTGAGGATGAAGCCGTACCAGGGGGACAAGCAGGGCCGGATGTTCGCTCTGATCGGAGCCAGCTGGGTGCTGTCCGTGTTCCTCGGCGTCCTGCCCGTCCTCGGCTGGAACTGCATGGGCCGGCTGGACCAGTGCTCCACGGTGCTCCCGCTCTACGCCAAGAGCTACATCCTCTTCTGCATCACCGTCTTCAGCGCCATCCTCATGTCCATCGTGGTGCTCTACGTGCGCATCTTCCGCATCGTCAAGTCCAACACGCACCGCCTGGCGTCGGTCCCCCAGCGCAAGGGCCTCTACCGCAAGTCCCAGAAGTACATGGCCCTGCTGAAGACCGTCACGATCGTCCTGGGCGTCTTCATCATGTGTTGGCTGCCGCTCTTCATCCTCCTGTTGCTGGACTTCTTCAGCCCGGCCAAAAGCTGCGGGGTTCTCTTTAAAGCGGACTACTTCCTGGGCATCGCTATGCTCAACTCCCTCCTCAACCCCATCATCTACACGCTGACCAGCAAGGACATGAGGAAGGCCATCCTCCGGTTGCTGTGCCGACACTGTCTCTTGACGAAAGACGGACAAGTGAAGAAGTTCGGGATGCCCTTCCTGGACTGCAGCACCAGTAGAGCCGACGCAGCCTCGCACAAACTGGAGGGAGTGGAGACGACGGTGTCCTCCGGGAACTTTACACCCTCTACGATCAAAGCCGTGTACCCCAGGATGTCTAAGACATGACACAGCGGCTCACTGGGTAACAGAGAGAGAGAGCATCGGGACTCAGGCTGACTCTCCCATCCGTGCTGTGCTCCGGGCGATGTACGACAGGAGTTTTGTGTTGCACTCTGCCAGGGTTCGGTATTAAAGAACAGAATAGCCTGCATGTATGTGACTGAAGCAGGGCTGTCCTAAAGGAAGTCTTAGTCAACTAACACTCACAGGGTTTTGTCGACTAATCGATTAGTTGATTTAATCGACAGATCAGAGAATCATGCTAAAACATCTCTGTGAATGCTGTGTTTACCAGAGATGTGCTCATGAGTTTCTTTGAAATAGAACAGTCAGCAGGGGAGAAAAGCCTTAAAAATAAATGACTTATCGACCGAAGTCAACTAAGATTAAAATGACCGATTAGTCGACTAATCCCCTAAGAGGGGGCAGCCCTAGAGAAGATAGAAGTCCAAATTGAGAGACAGACAGACATTAACTTTTTTACGTTTTATAGTAGTTTAAATCATGAAAATCTGATGTCAGTTAGAGCTGCAACGATGAATCGATTAGTTGTCAACTATTAAATCAACCGCCAACTATTTGGATAGTCGATTAATCGGTTGGAATCATTTTTCAAGGGGAAAAAGTTCAACTTCTCCGATTCCAGCAGGTTAACATTTCTAGTTTCTTCTCTCCGCTGTGACAGCAAACTGAATGTCTTTGAGTTGTGGACAAAACAAGACATTCGAGAACGTCATCATGGGCTTTTTGGGATTCACTGATGGGCTTTCTGACATTTTATAGAACAAACAATTAATCGATTAATTGAGAAAATAATCGACACAGTAACCGACAATGAAAATGATTATTAGTTGCAGCCCTAATGTCGATGCTTTTATTGTAGCTGGCAGTTACATCTATCTTTTAGACAGTGAGAGCAAAGCCAGTATTTGTCCGATTTTCTTTATGGAAAAAACAAGTCGTTTCATTTCATCAGTTTGTTTTCCACATGAAATAAAAAGTCAAAGGCTGTGTGCAGACGTTTAACATAAATACTGCCAGTTACGCAGCACATCTGAGGTTTCTCCTTATCTCCTCTCCCGGTGTAGGACATAATGATATGTTGTTACAAACACACAGCATCCACACCCAAAATCTGCAGCCAAACCCATTTAATTTCTGCCATGTGAGTTTTGGTCAGTAGTGCTGGGTAGAGGTCCCCCATCGGGCCAAGATCAGAAGCTCGGTGGCCTGGAGACGCACCCAGCACGTCATGGGGGGGGGGGGGGGGGGGGTGAGCTGAGCTGAGCGGTTTGCAGCTTTGGAGGTCCCTTTAACATATGAAGCGACACATGATGGATGACTGAAAGCAATAAAAGCCGACAGTGGAGGTCTGCTGACGCCTTTTTCCTGGTTTAACAGAGTAGAATATCGCAGCGATATGCTACAGCTTGTGGACAAAATGTATTTTTTTTTTCTCTCGGATGAAGTTCACTGTGAAATGACACAGATCTCTCGTGAAAGAGCGCATATATGTTCTGGTTCCACGCAGACAGCAGACAACAGAGTGTGTGTGGGCTTCAGAGCGCCGGGGGAATTTCATTGTGGTTAAAGTGACATTAAAAATGGCTCCTGTGCATACTCTAATATTGTACATAAATGTAAAATGTAGTATAAATTTGTAAATAGCTATAGTCTTTTTCTGAGCTCATCAGAGCGGCGGCAGAGCATTTTGTATTGTAAAAACATATTTTTAAGTTATGACGTCACCTTTTACATGTGCACTGAATAAAACGTGTGAATGAAGTTGACTCCGAGGTGTGTGTTGGATTCTTAAGAGTCGCCTCATTCTAGTTTCCTTTTCGAAGGTTAGTGTCTGAAGGTCTCTCGCTGATCCACAACCGACTCGGTTCTGACTGCGAGACAACACCTGACACCTGAAACCTTACGATAAACTACAGAAGAAATCCACTAATGAACGCCATTTAAATAGACAGACTCTGAACTACACGGACTCTGAAAATGTAACTTTTATCTCAAATATTCAGACAAAGAAGTATTTCTTTTTTTAAATTCCATATTGATTTTATCTCATGAAGTCTTAGTAATTAGTTGCTGACACGAGACTAAATGTTCTGCAAATACAGACACTATTATTACTATTATTATTATTATTATTATATATAGCCTACTGCATGTCATAGTGTGAACCCCAGCACCTTTGTGAGATGATTATAACTTTAATGTCCCTTTTTTTTATTTGTGAAGTGACCTTGGGATGTAATGAAAGGCGTTTTAAATAAAATGTATTGTTATTATTACTACTATAAGCTATTGGGAGATTTGTTTTGGGTTTCAGATTTTACTTAAAGTAACTTTTCATTCCCCTCTGTCCCAAACAAACACACGCATTCAGGTTAAATAATAGGATGTCTACAATGTAAATAAACACTGAGTGAACAGAACAATAGAAACAAATGTCCCTGCAATAAATTATATTCTTGTGAAGATTAAAAAGTCAAGAGTTTTACCTAAAAGTTTAAGTGGCAGGTGCAGCGCCCCGAGCAAAACGACTGTCTAAGCAATGTGAACATCAAGCATTAAATTTAAAAAACAAATATATAAAAAATAAATAAGAAATAAGAAAGGGTGGCAGTAGCTCAGTCCGTAGGGAGTTTGGGTTTGGAGGGTCGCTGGTTCAAGTCCCCGTACGGACCAAAGTACGGAGTGTGGAGAGATGCCAGTTCACCTCCTGGGCCTGGTGCCAAGGTGCTCGTGAGCAAGGCACCGAACCCTCCCTCAACCGCTCAGGGCAGCCCACCCACTCTGACACCTCTCCATGAGTGCATGTGTAGGACCTGAGCATGTGTGTGTAGTTCAGGCCTGTGTGTAGTGTGTAATAACAACAGAGTGTCAATTGTAATTTCCCCATAGGGGATCAACAGAGTATAAATTTAATTAAACTGATTCAATGACTTCTCTCGGACCCCATGTGGATTTCTTCAGCAAGTTTTGACTTTAGCTTTAACTTTTTAAGAGTTATTTATTTATTTATGCATTATCTGTTCTACCTGTTCCAACATTAAAAACACAGATTCAGTAACAATGGTCCAAAATGATGTACATTGACATGTTTGTTTAATTGAAAACCATCACATTTTCTTGAGGTACGACCCCTAAACCGCCCCCCCGGCCAATTACATGCACCCATGTCTTCCACAAACCGCTCGAAAGCACTGAAAGTTAAATATTTGTTGGAACAGAGGTCCCAATCCCACACCATGGTAACTTCTGAGGTCGACACACGTAAATGAAACACCACAAACAACTAATCGATTAACCGGGGACAGATTCATCCACAATGGGAACGATCTGGGGTTGCAGCCCTATTCTATAATAAACCACATCACCAGTTGGTTTATGTTTAGCACAGGACTGCAATTAACGATTATTTTCAATTTACCTGTCGACTGTTTTTCTTGATTATTCGATCAGTTGATTGGTCTCTAAAATGTCAGAAAATTGTAAAAAATGTGGATCAGTGATTCCCAAAAAGCCCAAGATTATGTCCTCAAGTGTCTTGTTTTGTCCACAACTCAAAGATATTCAGTTCACTGTCACAGAGGAAAGAAGAAACTAGAACAATATTCACATTTAACAAGCTAGAATCAGAGATTTTTTTTTCCTTTTCATAAAAATGACCTAAACCGATTAATCGGCTGTGAAAATAGTTGCAAATTCATTTAATAGCTGACAACTAATTGATTCATCTTTGTCGCTTTACTTTAGCGTTAAAAATAAACTAGTTGGCAAGTTTCAAGTTAAGCACATAACATCACATTATAGCAAATCTAGCAAAACCCCAAGTGATAGGCCTAGTTCTGTGCTACTTGACTTTGGGGGAATATGAAAAATATGACACAAAGCTGACTCAAACATGAAAAGGAAAAATGAAGACAGATGGGGGGGGGGATCAGTCTTGCCTGAACACAACCCCGCCTCTCTGCCAACCACTTGTTAACCACGGATGAGGCTGTAGAAACGAGCTGCTCTGAGCTACACGGTGCTCTGTTTACCGTAAGGAAACCACATATTGGTGCATGATTCTTCAGAGTTAATGTATCTGCGGAGCGAGCCTTCCTAACAAGCATATGCAATGCTGCCCACTCGTAACCACTCGCCACGCAGCAGTGGTACACAACAAGACGTCAAGCGTTAAGCCTTTTTCAAAGAAGGGGGGAGGGACTTTCAGTTCTCAGAGGAGAAGGCTTATGGGTAAATGACATTGAAACACATAAGCAACACAATCAGAAACACAAAGCGCAGTATCATTGAGTATGTAAATGTGCTGTATTTATAAAGCGCTTTTCAAGTCTTAACAACTACTCAAAGCACTTTTACACAGTAAAGGAACCATTCACACACTGTGGCCGAGGCTGCCGTACAAGGTGCCCCCTGCTCATCAGACACACACACACACACACACACACACACACACTCCGATGGTGCTGCAGTGGGGGCAACTCTGGGTTCAGTGTCTTGCCCAAGGACACTTTGACGTGGGACTGCAGGGCCAGGAATTGAACCACCGACCTTTCAATTGGCAGACAACTGCTCTACCACTGAGCCACAGCTACCATTACATGCATACCAGTTTTCCACTATTTTTTTTAATTTTTATTAAAGACTATTTTTTGGGTTTTTCTAACTTTACTTTTTTGCCACAGGTCGGATTCGAACCCTAGATCTCTGCCTCGAGGTATAAACCCCGAAGTCACCTGTGCACCTGCTCTACTGCTGAGCCAACCTGGCCACCCATGTTCCCAAATATCGCATTTTCCAATTAAGACGAGTGATATTCCGGTATTATTCTGGTTTCAGAGGGATTCTTGGACATGTATACAGTGCATTCAGAGTATTCCTCTCCATCAGGGTGTTTCCCAGTTTATGGCCTATTGCCTGTTATACACGGCTTCTGGTCAGCTCTGTGCGTTGCCATGGTTGCTGTTAAACCAACCAGGCCTACAGTTTGCAGGGCTGCAGACCCGATCAGGAGAAACACAGCTACTTTTAAACATTAGCAAAGACTTGGATATCAACAGGTTTTTGGATATACACACACAACGCTACAGCAACCTTTTCAAGAAGCTGGTTGAAGGAATGAAAGAGGGAGGCTGTGCTCGCCACCGCTGGAAAACTTTGAAAATAAATCCTATTTCGCACGGCTACATGTAAATGGGAATATTAGAGGAATATTCACTTTCATTAGCTGTGTATACAGATTAGCTGAAATAGCGTCTTTTTTTAGATTAAGGCCAATAACCAGAATACTGTGTGCATGTAACGTAGTCACTGGATAGCAGTTCAGATTCCAGCATCTTGTTGCTATGTTCGGCCACGTTGCTAACTCACTGCTATCATGCCTGATTTTGGCACATTAGACATAATCTGTGTATTTGTTACATTAACATGTCCAGGATTGGGCATCGAGAACCTACTGGAAATCCTTTAAAAAATTAGGATGCCAATGGATTTTTATTGATTTTTTTGGAATCTTTTGGGGAAAATTTGGTTTCAAATCTGATCATTGGTTCTAAATTTAACACGTGCATGTTCTGTTGTCCATATCGGCCGCCATGCTTCCAGGCACTTGTTGTGTTGAAGCCGTGGAGCGCAGTCAGCGGCCTGCTAGTGTGGCTTTATTTGAAAGTTGAAGAAGCCCGCCAAGACTGCAAAACACCGTTGAATCAAATTTTCTGCCTATATGTGTAAATAAGCATGTGAGCAATCTGACAGAGCTGCTTATTTTACATGAAAGGTTGGGAACCATCGGCCTAAATAACAGGTAATCCACATCCAGGCTTCTTCTGAAGCTGCTAACTACATCTCACTGTAATAGACTTAGTACAATTGTGAAAGAAAACCAAATACGTAACTAAAACTATTTTTAAAAGCTGCATAAAAGGCATCAGTCTCTCTGCAAAACCATTGTAGACAACAAACAAAACATGAAATAGTTGTGAAGCGACATCTAGTGGCCAACCATGAAAGGTTCAGATTTGTATTCTCATTTTAACCCGTCAAAATTGAAAATCAACACTTTTGTTGACGCTTTTTATCAATGTTTTTAACTTTGTCCTTTTTTTCAACACCTTTTTTTTTTTTTTTAAGTTTGTCACTTTTTTGTCGTTCAACACTACGTAACACTAACTTATTAACTTTAGCTTTACGGGTTATTTTTGGAATTTATGACCAATAAACCTCATTTATAGGAAATTATACCTAATGTTTGAGTTAGAAAAGCAGAAATTAGGAATTATTGAGACTAAAATTAAAGGAATGGATGTTGATGATAATCACAGACTGGAATATGTCAACACTATTTTACTCAACACTATTTCAAAAACACTTCAATTTGTTTATCAAATGCTGTAAAATTGAATAAGACGCCCCAAAATTAATGAAAGTAGAGATTTGTACTTGGCAAAGAGCGTTTTGTGGAATCAATCATGTTATTTTGGGGAATTAAAAAGAACATTGATATAGGGAAACGGGGTAATTTGACCCAAGGACAACATGAGGGATAATAGATTATGAAGTGACATTTTATTTCAGAATTGTTTTTAAAACCCCAAATAAGTCCCGGGTCAGTTTGACCGGGGGTGAAGACCACACCAGGGTTAAGGTGAAAATGAAAAATCATCTCCAGTTCAATCAAAAAAGGAAAAGAAGTGAATCATAGACGTGTGTTTGTATTGAACCCGTTTAAAAAGACACATGCACAGATAAGAGATTCATTTTAGAAATGAATTTATTTTTTTATATTTGAAACGTGGCAGAAACCAGATCACCTGGAGTCCACCAACACTATGTTAAAATGAACCTGCAAGTTCTTGAAACGTGGCAGAAACCAGATCACCTGGAGTCCACCAACGCTATGTTAAAATGAACCTGCAAGTTCTTGAAACGTGGCAGAAACCAGATCACCTGGAGTCCACCAACACTATGTTAAAATGAACCTGCAAGTTCTTGAAACGTGGCAGAAACCAGATCACCTGGAGTCCACCAACGCTATGATAACCGGATCACCCGGTTACTGGGGGGGGGGGGGGGGGGGGTTTGGAATGAAGTGGGGGAGAGACAGGTTGATGGAGTTAACCCTCTCTCACTCGTTCTGCTGCTCCTCCGTCACTCTCACTCTCTCCTTTCTTTTTTCTGTATTTTAAATCCCCCCTTCTCCCCTTCTCCTGCTCCTTCCTCTCTTTCTTGACTCGTTTCTCCATCTCCTCTTTTTCCCTCTTCTGTCTTTCAGTTCTTCCTTCTCTTGCTTCTTGTTTTCCTCCTTCTGTTTTTTTCGCTCGCTTCTCCCTCTTTCCTCCCCTTTTTTCAGCCTGTCTTCTGCTCCCTTTTTGGGCCCTTTTTCCCCTCCTTTTTCTCATGCGGGCCTTCTCCTTATCAGTCTTCAGCCAGGTCCTGCAGGCTGACCAATGGGCCTGAAAATCAGCGTTGAGCTGTTAGGAGGTTGATGGTGTTCTCATTTGTTTTTTCTTTGGTCCTGCTCTCCACCATCCTTTCTTGCTAGCGTCTGAAAGCCCTGGAGGCTGTGGCTCTGCATCTGAAGAGCTGAGACCTTTTCTTTTAAGAGCTGGATCTCTGGTCCATCAGTTCCCTTTGGTGGTCCACTCTTTTTTCTTCTCTCCTTCTCCATCTCATACTGCTTCTCCAGCTTCCTTTGCGAGAGCTCTTGGGCCAGTTCTTTTTCCCCGAGCGGTGAGTTAGTTTGTAACTCAGCCTCTCTCTGGATCTCAGCCGTTGCTTGTCCATATGCTCGGGTTCGTTCTCCAGTCTTTTTTTCCAAAGCCATCTTTCTTCGATTTTCTCGATCAGAGCGTTTTTTCTTTGGACGACTTGGCTCAGTCGATCCCTTTTCCTCAGCCAGGGATTGGGAAACTTTGCGTCCTTGGCCTTCTTTCCTCACTGGTTCTCTCCCGCCTTTTTTCCAGAGCCCCGGGGACCCGTTGGGAGTGAACTTTGGCAGAAAAGTGGTCGTTTCTTCTCCGCCTTTAAACTTTCCTGAGCGAGAGGATCTCTTTGTTTTTCTCCTGCTCCTCTTTCCAGAGGGCCTTCGGTCGCTGGAGGTGAAATTGGCAGAAAATGAGGCTTCTTCTCCTTCTTTAAGCTTTCCTTAAGAAGGAGGATCTCGTCGTTTTTCTCCTTCTCCTGTTTCTGGGGTCGCGACCTGCTTGAGGGGGGGACATTTGGCCGAAGTGAGTGTTTTTCTCCTTCTTTAAGCTTTCCTTAAGAAGGAGGATCTCGTCGTTTTTCTCCTTCTCCTGTTTCTGGAGGTCGGCGACCTGCTTGAGGTGACATTCGGCAGAAAGTGAGTTGTTTTTCTCCTTCTTTAAGCTTCCTAAGAAGGAGGATTTTCGTCGTTTTTCTCCTGCTCCATAATCTTGCAGTCCTTTTGGACCCTTTTTCCCGATGGTTCTCCTCGCGGTAGCAACGTCCGTATTCTCTGTTTCTGTTCTTCCAGAAAGTGTTTTGGGAAACCAGCTGGTTCTCTGGTCTTTAATCCCCCGGTCCTTGGTCAGTCCTGGAGCCGTGTGCTGGAGTCGAGCAGACGACTGTTCCGGCGTTGTTCCATGTTTGTTGATACTTTCTTGTGAAGACGAAGAGATGTGTCTTGAAAGGGGTTCGACTGTTGACTGGCTGTAAGCACCCAGGGTTTATTTATAGAAAAAAATTTAAAGTGTTTCTGTGATGGGCACGGTACATGGAAATTTTCCCGAAAGGTGTCCCTTTTGATGTCCCTAATGCCCGTGTGATAATGAACAAAACATGTTCCCAAACAATTCAATTCCCGGGGCTTTTTTTGGCATGGGGCGTTTCCATAACAACCCTGCCAAAAACATCAGGGAAAAAAACCCAAAAAACTTTTTTATGTAAGAAAATTAACACGAAAATTAGGAAACCATTTTCTAAAACTATTTGTAAGGGGTTTTTAAGCAATATAAAACAAAAGGATAATTTTTAATAAAATGAAAGGGCATTTAAATTTTCCCCCTTTGCCAGAAAAATGTCAGATTTTAAAACTGGGATCTTTGTGTGGTGTGGGGTGTTTTTTGTTGGTGAAAAACACTTGGTGATGTTAGGCGATCACATGACTTTTTTCCCAACTGAAAAAAAAGGCCAAAAAAGAATTTTATAGCAACATGTATAGCCCAATTTTTTTCCAAAAATTTGTTTATTTAGGGTCTTTAAAACCCGTAACCCAAGAAATGGATATTTCCTTTTTATTAAAAATTTTTTTTTAAACACAACATTTATTGCATTTGCAAATTTTTTTTAAAAGAAACAATAAATACAGTCCCACAGGGTTTTTTAAGTGAAAATTCCCTTGCCAATTTTTAAAGGGGGGTTTTGTTTTTAATTTTGTCTTCAACATTGGTGATTGTTTTAAAAAAAATAAAATAAATTTATTTTATCCGCGCTGTGAGGGACATCACAACCACAGTACTAGACTATGCTCCCAGTGTTTAACTCACTAGGATTTACATTTGGTTTTGGAGACTTACAGATAAAAAAAGGTTTTTTTAAAGTGCAGCCAGAAGAACTGTGACTCGCGGCTCAGGTCGGCTTTTAGAAACATCGTCTTTATTGAGAACATAAAGCAAAGAAACATCCATCTCAGCAAGCTCACCATAAATCAGCTTTTTACAAAACATTTACATCTAACAACGCCTCGCTCTAGAACTACACAACTCAAGTACAAAAAGGAAAACTCCACAGTACATTGGAGATAGATACGTGATCAAACTAGCAGAGCAACCTTTGCTGGTTTGAATGCTGCATCTGCAGGATTTACTCTGGTAGGTAGGTTTGTGTCTGAATATTAAACCTTCCTTCGGGTATTAGGCTCTACATCTTTCCATTATTATGGGTAATTTAAAAAGAACATTGATATAGGAAAACATGAGGGATAACAAGATCATTAATTTAAACAATTTGTTTCACCTCAGTAACATCGCCAAAAGTTTGACTTTCGGAAAAGACGCTGAAACACTCGCTTTTATTACAAGTTGTACAACAAGACTATTGCAAATTCCATTTTTACTGGATTACCTAAAAAGTATTTGGGGAAACTACAGGTAGCGGACACTGGGTCACAACACCCCCGCTGCACTGGCCACTATGGGTGGGAGCCACAACAGCTCTCACGATATAACAATACGTATGTCACAATACAACATTATTACCATTTTAAACAGATTGTAATATTCTGTTATATACTGCAATTTATTATCCTTTTTCCACCTTCAAATTTTTCCTCAATTTCAAATGATGTCCCCCAAAAGGAATCTAAAAAGATAAAGTTCTGTTTGTTCTCACTTCTGTTTTATTGCTGATAAATGGGATTGTCAAGCAGACAAACACATATATAATAGATCGATACTGTGTGCAGTATATTGCTCAGAAAATATTGCAAAACTATACCGGCTACCTGTATTTTTTTACAATTTATTCTTTTACTTGTTTATTAAGCTTTAAAAACTTAGTCGCTCCCGTACATCAGTTTTGTTTGTCCCATAAATTGTCAGAAAATGCAGATCAATGTTTCCAAAAAGCCAGAGATGGGTTTTTTTTTAATGATTATTTTGGGGGATTTGTTAAATGGCCTTTAATTGATAGGACATGTTGAAGACAGGGAAGGGGAGAGAGGAGGGACGACATACAGCAAAGGGTCGCGGGCCGGATTTGAACCCAGGACGCTGTAGGGGTGGGTGGAAAAAAAAATAAAAAAAATCAATTCTTAGATGCATCCCAATTCTCTCTACGCGTTTATTTAAAAGTTACCATCTCCAGACATGTACTAATCAGAAAACAGCGTGACTGAAAGAAGACGGGATAATGGACAACAACTTAAGAGGCATAAGTGCAGGAAAAAAGAAAGAAAAATGGCCAAAAAGGAAACTACTTGAATGCAATGGACGTTCATTAATATCAAAAAGTTATGCACTAAAGCTTTAATTGCTTTGGGCCAAAAGGTGCAAGATAACTAGAGTTGAGTTGATGAATCCATGTTGCTTAAATACAATTAGAGAACAACTAAACCAACTGGGTTTGAAATATTTAATGATGAACCGTATGAATTGGATGAACAGAGGAAAACAAACAAGAGTTTAGGCAAGAGTGCAGGAAAATACAAAACAAAAATGGCCAAAAGGAAAAAACTATTTAAAAAATACGGCTTGAATGTAATGGACGTTTATTCATATCAAAAAGTTACGCACTAAAGCTATAATTCCTAACATTTTAAGGTTAAAAACTTTGTATTTTTTACTGTTCATCTTGTTTTTCCTTTTCATCTGTGAAGCCCTTTGGGCCACAAGGGGCAAGATAACTAGAGTTGAGTTGATGAATCCATGTTGCTCAAATACAATCAGAGAACAACTAAACCACCTGGGTTTGAAATATTTAATGATGAACCGTATGAATCGGATGAACAGACAAACAAACATATTTACAGACATGTAAAGTCATTTCCGCAGCCCCGCCCTCCTTCAGCTACCACTCAGTGCTGACAAAGCCCCACAGCTGGTCGCTTACGTCCCGCCGAGATCGCACAGACGTGTCGATGTCGATGGGCGTCGCCAGGTCGGCACCGTAGTGGACTGCAAGAGCAGAAAACAGTCTGACCCCCTGAAGCCACGCTACCCGACACACAAGGTGTAGCCGGGAAATAACAGAAACCGGAAAAATAAATAAAACGTACCTCCTTTTAAGATGTTGGGCGGCGTGTCGTACTCCCACTTGATCTTGGTTATCAGTTGGTACAGCTGAGCCACATATCTGTTGAGGGAAGATTAAATAAATAATAATAAATCAGAAATACTGGACGTCAAACTACTTACAACTCCCGAGTCTGGATCAACGGATTCAATACAATTTCCAATTGAATTTTATTCATGGTACCAATTCATAACAAGAGTTTTTTTTTTATTATACTTTATTAATCCCACAAGGGGAAACTACACTTTTCACTCTGTTGTTATTACACACAGGCATGAATTACACACACATGCACTAATGGAGAGATGTCAGAGTAAGGGGGCTGTGGTCCGTACGGGGACTTGAACCAGTAACCCTCCTGTTCCCAACCCAACTCCCTATGGACTGAGCTACTACCACCCCATCTCAAGACACTTTACAGATAGAGTAGGTCTAGACCATGCTCCAGAATTTACAAGGACCCAACAGGTCTAGTAGACAGCCGTATTTAATCTAATCTGGATCTCCATTTCCAGGATAGCTGCTTGACCTCCAGCGTGCAGCCGCTCTCAAAATCTACAACAACAACAACAAGTAACCTTGAGCTGGAAAGCTACACAATGAAAATGTCAAGTTTTGAAGACAATGTGGATCCTCCAACAAGGCAGGTTACTCTCTCTGAGAGCTAATGAGGTTTAGCCACGTCTCCATCTAATTTAAATGGCTCACGTTACTGTATCGTGTGAACAGTAATTAAACAAGTTAATACTGTACGATGCAAATGTTCCATCAGAACAAATGTATTCCTGAGACTATTTTGCCGAGTTACCGTCGGTGCGTGCACAGCTCAGTGCCGCCCAAGACGATTGTGATTGGTTTAAAGAAAAGCAAAACAACCCTGAGAGTTTGTTCTCCTATCTCAGAATACTATTGTAAAATTAAGACTTTCTAAAAAAAGAAAAGAAAAAAAAGGAATGAAAATAAACAAAACACTGAAAACTCAAATTAAACTTAAACTAAACTTAATAACCATGACATAGGTATTAGATTACATTGCACTACTACTATACAGTGTTCATGTTGTATACTGTAATATTCACCCCTTGTATATATCTATGTCTTCTGCACACTAAAATGTGCATTTTCAACAAAGTTATAGGCAGTGATGCTGAGGGAAACATTTTTTTTTAATGAATTTCTTGACAGGTGATATTAATTTTGTACGTGGTGACTAAGGTAACAGCTGTGAGATAAATCTGAGACTCACACTGCTGAGGGGATGACCTCGGTCGTGTCCTCGTCCACTTCGTTCTGAAGCTCCTCGAGCTCGTGTTCGTTTGCTCTCAGACTCTCCAACTCGCGCTGCACAAATCTGGGGGAGGGTTAAGGATGCTAACAAGTAACATGGACAATAAGATTATGCACAATAAGATTTCTCTCTTTTTTTTTTTTTTTAAAGAAAAAGTCAATTATTTTGGTCAATATTTAAAAACCAGGATAACTCATTGACTTTTGGAACAATGTTGCATTTAATAAACTTAAACGGTTAGACAAAACAACAGTGAAAACACATTGTTTTGAGAATTTCCCTTAACTAGTGCAGCGCCGTTTGGAACAGGCCGATTGCTTGGCCTGTTGTATTACTGCTTGTAGAATTCATCAAAACCAAATTGTACCCAAAAATTACTTACAGAAAGACCCCAAACCACTTCATATGCAACTTCCACTTCCCTGTACACCCCACTAATAACTTACCTGACAGAGAACGCTGCACATTCAGAATGTAATTACAAAATATCACAATGAAAATGTGGAGTAACCAGACATCATGGCAGTGCGCTACCCAGCTGGCCAGTTATGAGAGCTAATGAGTCCATATCTGCGTTAATCACCCACCAGAACCAGACTGTGTGTGTGTGTGTGGGGGGGGGGGGAGAGGAAAGGGGGGGAGAGAGAGAGAGAGAGAGAGAGAGAGAGAGATCTTGTCCATGATTCTGTTATCACTGAAACTATTGGACTCTACATTAATGCTGCCATCAGTCTGGGTCGGGCCCTTGTTCAGAAAAAGACCCTTGCCACCCGAGCATAACAACTTTTCTGTGGCGAACCCCGTGTAATGTGCAAAATAATCATTTTCTCAATGCATTTTTTTTTTTTGCCAGTCAAAAATTTGATGACAAACTTCCTTTTCATGGCAAAATCAAGACGTATAAAATGATACTGTAGCTCCGAGTCGGTCATTTGGCTCTGGGCCGTGCACTGCCTCAGCTGCTCCTCCAGGCTCTCCAGCTCCACCTCCCTTTGCTTCTTCTCCTCCTCCATGTTCAGCAGCTTCTGGCCCGCGCTCTCCTCCAGCTGAGACACATCTGGGAAAGAAGGGGGGGGGGGCAACAGAGAGATAACACAAACAACGTGATCTGGCTCACTATGGCTGATATTGACACTATCCAAGACCACATAAGCTTATAATTATATGGAAATTCTTTATTAGGAATAGCCCCTTGAGATGTGAGATCTCGTTTTCGAGGGGGTCGAAATAATTCACAATCATAGCATCGCGATGCGGACCTGGACCAGATGCGAACCTGGACCAGATGCGGACCTGGATGCAATGACAGACCAGGGACGGTTGATGAAAACCATGCGTAGGTCTCTCGCAATATGCAATAAATCAATTAATCACATGATAAATAAAAATGAGCTTGATCATCTTAAAATGGACATTTTCGCAGCCAGATTTTTTAGAATTTATTTTGATTGTGTTTGGTTTGTATTCCTGTGCATTTTTTATGCAACAGTGACTGAGACTCCATTTTATTTATTGTTTTTTGATTGTTTTCTTAATTTATCGTGGATATTTAAAATGTCTTCCAGTTCCAGTGATAAATATGCTTTAGAAATAGGTTTATGATCTCTGAAAAAGGTGTAGCTGCATTATTATTATTATTATTATATTAGATGAAAATGGTCTCAGAACGACAATATTATCGTTTAGTGCAATAATGCGACCGGTCTAACCATGTTTAGCAATGTATACTACAATAAAAACAAAACAAACAAACAAACAAGTAAACACAAGAAAAACAGGCAAACGACAGCCAATGAGCCGAAGGTAGACTGAAAGTAAAGAAAAGTCGCGTGAAATAAAAAGGTATTGTAAAGTGCGGTCGCCATAGTGCAAGAAACAGTATTGCAGTGTAAGTAAGTGAAGTTAAAATGAAATTAAATATGCAATTAAAGTAATAAAGCAAAAGTAGTATATTTACCTATGACCATAAATAATATTGAAAAAGTAAGTACTTGTAATGGAAAAATATAAATACAGATAATAAAGATATACAGAAAGTGTGTGGAGTAGATGAGAAAAAAAAAAAAAGATTGACAGAGATACTACCCAGGACCACAGTAGCTTATTTATATATGCTGTAGATGAGAGATACTGTCCATTTCTTATTTATTTGGCAGCAATTATGCTCCTAAATGTAGAAAACACTGACAGCTAAAAATAAAACCCAAGTCATTAAATGTCTGATTGCTTACTTACCTTTTAAAATCTGTGTCACAATCTTTTTTGTTTCGGCGTGTTTGTCAAAGAAAGCGTGATGTTCATCCTTCACTTGTCTCAGTTTCTCCAGCTGGCTGTTGTTGATGTAGGCCACCAGCGCCTCTCCCGTCTCCTCCAAGTCCTGGAACTTGTTACCTTCAGCCATCGTGGTGACACTGACCGCTAGAAGAAAATACAAAAGAGAAAAGGTTGGTTTATGCAGGGTGCACTGAGCGAGAGACCATCAAGGCGTGTTAGGATTAGGGCTGCGAGATATGAGAAAAATTAGTGTAAATGTGTGTGAGTGTTTATCCCCAGAGTGTAAATGTGTGTGAGTGTTTATCCACAGAGTGTAAATGTGTGTGAGTGTTTATCCCAGAGTGTAAATGTGTGTGAGTGTTTATCCCCAGAGTGTAAATGTGTGTGAGTGTTTATCCCCAGAGTGTAAATGTGTGTGAGTGTTTATCCCCAGAGTGTAAATGTGTGTGAGTGTTTATCCCCAGAGTGTAAATGTGTGTGAGTGTTTATCCCAGAGTGTAAATGTGTGTGAGTGTTTATCCACAGAGTGTAAATGTGTGTGAGTGTTTATCCCCAGAGTGTAAATGTGTGTGAGTGTTTATCCCCAGAGTGTAAATGTGTGTGAGTGTTTATCCCCAGAGTGTAAATGTGTGTGAGTGTTTATCACCAGAGTGTAAATGTGTGTGAGTGTTTATCCACAGTGTGTGATTATGTGTGTGAGTGTTTATCCACAGAGTGTAAATGTGTGTGAGTGTTTATCCCCAGAGTGTAAATGTGTGTGAGTGTTTATCCACAGTGTGTGATTATGTGTGAATTGTGACTGGTTTTGAGTAGTCATTCAGACTAGAAAAGCACTACATAAGATCAGTCCATTTATAATCCAGAGTATCCTGATCCATATAATAACTAGCCTTTAAAATTAAATGGCTGCCTGCCTCTATGGGAATTTAACATAAGGGTGTGTGTACTTATCCCCTCTGTATTTTAAGGAAAAACATGCATTAATTTACGATACATTATTCATTCATAAAGAAAATTGGTTCCCCTAATAGGTTGGATTTTTCTTTTTAATTAAGGCATTAAGATCAATTCCCAAAACAATGAATGACAGCTACATTTTAAAGTGAATTTTTCTACAAATCAAAAAAACCTGTCTTTCACAATGTGTGTATTGGGCCAGTAAATATTGAAATCACGATAAACGTCTCTGAACCAGAGCCGGATTCAGAAAATACTGTCAGTCAGCCATAAAAACCCACTGGTACATGAACAAAGCTTCAGACTGTAGACAGGAGGATTAAATCTGGAAAGCATGGCGGCTGAATACTGAAGTGGAGATTTCTGGCTCAGTCTGAGAACAAAATATTTTGAAGACAGTGCAGGTCATATGGGGTAAACCTTTTTAACTAACAGATATCACCATGACACTTCTCCAGATTATAACAGACAGTTTCATTGTATTAGAAGTTTCCTAAAATCTTATGTTTGAATGAGAAAATAAGGCATTTTCTAATGCTAACTTTTGGTGAATTTATAGGCACAAATATATAGACACAAATATACAATGTGAGTAAATAAAAACCTACATATGCGTTTATGTCAACACTGACACTTATGACTGATTATTTATGGTTAATGTCTTTTTATTGACAAATGTTGTTATTGTTATTATTATTATTACTGTTATTTTTGTTATCTTTATACTGTCTTTTTTTTCTTGTTAAAACGGATGCTGTAAATTTCAATTTCATTGCGGGAGTCATCCCAAAAGGATAAATAAAAAGAGAAGTCTAAGTTTGTATGTTTCCACTAATCTGAAAGAAGACGAAACAGCAAAAGCAAGAAGCAAAACACCCAAAAATTGTCTTTTCTTAAGGAGGAAAAACCTAAAATACGTCACGTTACGCGAGAGGAAGATTACCATACGTGCACTTTAGAGACTAACTTCAGGATATTTAACGTTATATAATAATAATAATGATACTTTAACTGTAATGCCGACCCATTTTGCTTAACTTGTAAGGTAGAAGTCAAAGCAACACGGTCAGGTAGTAAACACTTAGCTGTAGCTAGCACTTAGCTGTAGCTAGCTACCGTTGTTTGTTTACAATAGCGCAGTGTAAACGTTAGCTAACTAAACTGTGATAAAATGACACTGACAAACAATACAACTCACACACAACCGTGTCGACTCTATAACTAACATGTAAAGAGGTTTGGGGGGGAAAAAGCTACTTTTTTTGGTAAAAATTGAAGCAGTAAACATACCGTACAGCGCTTTCCCGGGATTCAAATCCACACGGAGCTGTCAGAGAAGCGCGCCTTTTCTGCTTCCGCTTTGGTCATTGGCTGATCTCGAGCAGCCTCTCGCGAGCATAGCGCCCCCTGCTGGACGGGAGTAGCATGTCGCAAGAATTGTATTTGTGTTTTCTGAGTTTGTAGAGTAAAAAGGAAAAACTCAACAAGCCCCTTCTTTCTCATGATTTGTTCCATGTTCCTTTTGTTTTTCATCCTCATTTAGTTAATCCAATTTTGTTTTACAGTCTTGTGTGGTACATTTCCGGATTTGACGTTCATATTTAGTGGGGTAAAATGCACACTACACTTCTATGGAGCTAGAACAGTGACAAGTAACCTGTGGCAGAACGCGTTCTCTATATTTTCCCAGTTTTATGTCAGTGAACACGTTCTGCCTCTTAGTGAGTGTGTGATTTGCCTAGAAACCTGTCAGTCAGCAGCTATACTTGTGATTGGAGGAGAGTCATGGGGGCGGGACGTTAAGGTTCCCAGTGTTAGCGGCAGGTAGAGGGAGCGGTATCGACAGATACCGATACGGACAGATACCGATACGAACAGATACCGATACGGATTGTGCTGGACGGATCGTGTAGCCGCTACACGATCCGTCCAGCCAGCCAATCTCTAGGTATGAGGAAGGGTATGTGATGATGTGTGCGTTTGGGGGGGGGGGGTTAATTCAAAAGGCTAAGGGAACTTTATTGGATGCAAAGTATCCTGGTGGATCCATGAAATAACTGGCCTTTAAAACAGTAGCCTAACCTTTGTTCAAGGTTGTTGTTATGACATGTTCTTTATCGACTCCTCTTTACATTGTAAACTTATCTTATGGACGCAGCAAAGTTCGAGACTTTGAACCTGAAATAACATGTTTTATGAGAGGAGACCGACCTCAATTCAGGAAAAAGTGAAATGAAGATAAAAACGGATGCACTTTATGGTCTGTTGTTAGATTTTATTAGAAAGTTGTATGTATTGTCTGTATTGTGCGTGTGGTCTGTCTGTCTGTCTGTCTGTGTGTGTTTTTGTGTATGTGTGTGTGTATGTGTGTGTCTTCCTGAGTGTGAGTCTGTGTGTGTGTGTGTGTGTGTGTATGTGTGTTTTTCTGTGTGTATTTCTGTGTGTATTTCTGTGTTTTTCTGTGTGTGAGTGTGTGTGTGTGTATATTTGTGTGCATGTCTCTCTCTGTCTGTGTGAGTGTGTGTGTGTGTGTGTGTGTGTGTGTGTGTGTGTGGTGTGTGTGTGTGTGTGTGTGTGTGTGTGTGTGCGTAAATTGTATAGATGTAAAGAATAGATTTAAATGGATGAAATGAATGACGTGAAGGAAAAGTCACATTCCTTGCATTTTTGTGGAAGTGACACCGTAAGTAGAAGAAGTGAACGCTGTAACATGATGGACGACTGCTTGTGTTCACCGGGTTGTTTGGTATTATTTAAATATTAAACGGCAGAGGACACATCGGGGGAAAACTTTTGGACGACAAAAAGGTGAAGAAAAGGCGATGAAAAGGCGACGAAAAGACAAAAAAAAGGCAACACAAAAAGGACGAAAAGGCAATAAAAAGGCAACAAAAAGATGATGAAAAGGCAACGAAAAGGCGACAAAAAGATGGCAAAAAGGCAACAAAAAGGCGACAAACGGAGAGGTTGAAATGTCCATTTATGAAAACAGCCGGCCAGAGTCAGAATTTTTCAATTTCATTCTTAAAATCTCTGATTTGACCGTGACCTTAAACTACTTACTAAGAAACAATCATCCGAGTCTCCCTGATCACTGCCACGCCCCTGTTACGCATGCGTTGTTTGAGTGATCCAAGTAATGCGCGTGCGCGCGTCTCTCCTGCCTCTCCTGAAAGGGTTAAAATCAGACAAGATCCATGTGCACGGGGCTCCGCCTCCCAATTGTTGGGGCTGTTTTGCCTCAGGGATCACACCCCCCTCCCGGCCCCAGAACAGTGTCCCGAGCATCCCTCCTCAGCATCTCTGATATAGCAGCCCGAGCGTTTGGTGTCACAGCAACTTTCAACACCCCCCCCCCCCCCATCAGAGAGTAACAGGCTGCAGGGTGAAGGCAACTTCCAGCTGAGACGAAGAAGAAAGACATGGCATGCGGGTCTGTTGTTTCTCCTCTTCTCCCTCGTTCAGACGGGTAAGTCCAAATTCTTCATTTTCAACTTCAGAAATTGTGTGAAGTCTGTAGCGTCCACGGGGACTTTGACTCGCAGAAACTTGAGTGAAGATAATGATCTCTTGTGAAGAGTTTATCATGTTTAATCCTTCGTGTCCTCCTTGGCTACTAGCAACTGTGTGAAGGAGGGGAGGGTGTGTGCGATCACGTAACTTTTGTATCATGTGGATGCGCTGACAGGTTGTTGTCTTACCTTTAAATTTCCTCATGGGGGCGACGAAAACTACACAAAATAGCTGTAAAAGGACTAATGTTATTGCAATATTACATTTTAAAAAGATCGGTTCAGATTTTTGAAAAAAAAACATCGATCACCCAAAAGGTTGGTTTTAATTGGAGTGTAATTATTTTAACCCAGCGCTACAGGGCTGTATGACTGGAAGCCGTCGCCTCCGATGCAAACAGCAGACACATTCCTGGAGTTTCACCCGCCGACCTGTTCCCAGACGCTGTTCTGGAAAAGGTGTGTGGTGGAACATGTTGGAACGGGTTTGTTGTTGCCTGTGCACATTTCCTCATCAGTCACAGTCACACAGGGCTGGGGACCGCCAATTTACACAGGTCCCGGGCGATTACTCTCCAATCAATATCATTAGGTTCGTGAAATATCAATTAAAAAACCATCTTGCTCGCATGTAAAAGAGATTCTCGGGGACCAATGCTGGAAAACTGTACAAGCAAAAAGAACCCTCAAATCAGGTAAAAGTAGGAATTGGCTAATCCTGTTTTTTCAAGGCCGATTATTATTATTATATTTTTAGTAATCACCAGTTTTATTTATATAGCACTTTTCATCCATAATGAGAGGGTTTATGTTATGTTTCATGACCCTCTCAAGAACAAATTTTGCAAAACGGCCACAAACATGTTATTCCTGCAGCAGGTTTGTACTGGATCAATACTGCGGGCCACGTCTGGGACAGGCTGTCTTTTCGGGGACGACCCTCCTGACCCGTTGAGTAAATAACCAACATACTTGGACCCAGGTACTGTTTTTTCAAGGCTGATACCTTATTTTCATAGTTAATGAAACCGATGAGCGATGTTTGAAACGGGTATGCATTTACTGTGAAAATGAAAATCTTCAAAGGTCCCATAATGTAAAAAGTAAGATTTCCATGTCTTGTTTGATTATAAAGAAGGTCGAGGTGCTGTATAAATACTCTTAAGTATTACGATGCTCAATCCACAGAGAGATGTACCCATGTTCAGAAACTTTGCATTTGATCAAGCCGTCAGGACTTTTGTACGTTTGTGATGTCACAACTAGACTATAAATATGTGGAAAGTGCTGCTACGATGCTGTTACAGTCATTCTCCGGCTGAAATGACGCAGAGAGCGCAGATGCAAAAGACCCGGAAACACTGACCAATCAGGGTAACCGGACAATTTTAGGATGGGGGCTTAAAGAGACAGGCGCTAAAACGGAGCGTGTTAGATGCAGGAATAATCAGACAGACAGCATAAAATAAAAATGTATTTCTTGAACATCTAGTAGAAAACCAAAATACAAGTATGAACCTGAAAATGAGCAAGACATGGGACCTTTAAGTCAAAATTAAGATTTTGGAATGCTTCAAACTCCAACACAAAACTTTGTTTGAATGCTTTAAGCAGTTATTTAATAAATGAGAAACTTTGAACATAATATCCAGTGACAGGGAGTCAGATAGTGTTGGGCGGGGGGGGCAGTCAGACAAAGTGGTGAGTGAAATCGGAGCAGAGGGACAGACACAGAGCTGTAGCCGAGCACGAGTAGCGCACTTTTTAATAATAAACTTTATCGGTTATCAGGCAAAAAAAAAGCTGAATCAGATTATCTGCAAACTGCCAAAAAAACGGCCCGATAATCGGCCAGGGATGATAACAGCTCGAGCCCTAAAATGTACGATTGATTGATAACAGTCAGTAGTAGATTTTAGGGGAATCACCAGAGGCCCCACAATAAGATATCGTCACAATTCATATGTCACGATACAATATTGCAATTTTAAACATACTGCGACATTCTGCAATATATTGCAGTTCATTACATTTTTCAAGCAAAATCGTACCGTGAACTTAATATTGTGAATGGTATCGAATTGGGAGTGCAGTGTAGCGTTACATCCCAAGAAGCAGCCCTATGTTAAACATTAGCATATTATCATTTTCATTATGAGCATTTTTCCATGCTAGCATTAGCAGCTAGCTCAAAGCACTGCTGTGCCTTTGAGCTTCCACGAGCGGCTAGCATGTTGTGCAGAATTCTGACTTCACTTCTGTTCATCTGCAGCCCTGTTGGTGTTAATGAGGAGTCGTTCTGTATTGGCCCCTGATAGATGACAAGTAAAGCAATGACACTTTTCGTTGAACTGTGTGTTTATATCTGTCTGTTACAGATGCTTTGACAACATGTGGAAGCAGCCAGTTCCAGTGTGGGAACGGGAACTACATCCCAGAGGGTTTGGTGTGTGACGGCAAAGAGGACTGCATCGACGGCACCGATGAACTCCCCGGTACCTGCAGGATCTCGCTAAGTGCGTATCTCACTCAACATGAGAACAGACGCGATATGGCGATGCATTCACACCTGTCCCTACCCACAATCCCTCAGTGTGATGATTTTATAGTCTCAATTATAGTTTTTCTGTGTATTTCACTTGTATTTCTCTTAGCACCGAAGCAGTGCAGAGGCACAGAGTTCCGCTGCGGGAGCGGCCAGTGCGTCTCGTCCTCCTTCGTGTGTGACAGCAAGGTCGACTGCAAAGACGGCAGCGACGAGGCCTCGTGCCCGGTCGTCAGCTGCAGCCTCGGGTCCTTCCAGTGCAACAGCACCGCCTGCGTCCCCCTCATTTGGAAGTGCGACGGCGATGCCGACTGCCCCGACGGCTCCGACGAGTGGCCCCAGAACTGCGGTACCAAGGAGTTCCATTATGATTACAAAATCCTTCTTTTCCCCTTGATGACACACTAGTCACGTTTTCATCAACGTATTTTTATGCACATTTTGAAGTACTGGAATAGAAAATGATGATGGAAACGACAAAAGTCGGAAAAACGTCTTCAAATTCGCTAAAACGTTTTTACACTTGCTTGAGGTGGTTTTTGCCTTTTTCAAAAAGAGTTGATGCGCAAAATGGGAGATGGAAACAGCTTTGCTGAATAAGTTGTGACGTAGCAAACTTGTAAATCATCGGATGGGGCAAGGATCGGGAAATGGGTCCCAACCAGTGTGCCGCACACTTGTGGCACAACATGCGTAGTGGAGATGCGGTGTGCCATAACCTGTGCCTCAGCCACGTCGGGTAAATTGATAAATTGGTTCAACAGCTTGAAAGGGAGGGCCCTGCACACCGCGTATACACAACGGTGAACGGTTGTCTCGCTGACACCAAATGTCTCTGCCACAGCAGCGCATTCTGCACAGAGGGCCAACGTGTACAACGCTGCCTCTCTCACTTTAACCAAAGAGCTTAGCTTCTAAACTCTTTGGTTTAGAAAGCCGGTTTGCAATCTACAACCATGCGTAACACGAAACAACGCTTTGCTTAGACTAGTTTATTCACTCTAAATCAGCTTCTAATTCACATTTTCTCTTTTTGTCTTTTTTTTGTGACATGTTGAAAGTTCTCTTAAAATTTGCTTGACAATCAGATGGAAACACAACAACTGGTGCAGAGGACTCAAACGTAAGACTCGACACTGGGGCTGCACAATATGAGGAAAATACGCAATCTGCGATTACATCTTTGAATATTGTGATAAGGATATGACTTGCAATAGATGAACATTACTGAATTGAACATTGAATTGAACACAAGAGGCACAACTAAAAAAGAATGACAGTTTCGGAGTCTCTTACGGTGAGTTTATTGGCCAGTTGATAACGCGGTGACGATTAAATAAAGACATGTTGTGCAGCCCTTCTTGAAACAAAAAACAGGTAAAGTAAAAAAAGAGTTTTGAGTTTTACTCAACAAGCTAGGATGTGGTCAAAAAATACAGAAGCAAGATCAAGCAGGGGCAAAAGCAGCTTTTGTGCTATATAGCACAAAAGCTATATAGCACAAAAGGTTGGGCCCTGTAGAGAGGCATTTTCTACTGGGGTTAGGGTTAGGTTACCTTCCCCCCCCCGTCTGAGACCCCTGAGATCAAGTACCAAGAGAAGTTTCACTTAGAGATAATCGCTGGTTAGACACGGAGGAGCTAAGACTGGCACAGAGATCAGGGAACACAACCCTAGGGATACACTAGGGTCGTGGCTAGAAGGGCTACAGCTACAAATGGAAATTACGCAAAATTACACAAAATCTACTACAATGTAATATTTTGTTTTAATATTTTTACCCAGGAAACACGGATTTGTTCCTCGAGAGTATTTTGATACAAACCACAATCTTTTTTTCCTAAACTTAACAAGTCGTTTTGGTGCTTAAACTTCAACAGTCGTCGCCGTAGCTGTAGCCCATCTAGCCTTAACCGTACACTTACTTAGCCTACCTGAGAAGGACAATGAGGGACAGATGAAACTAATCAGGGCGGGGTAGGCAACCACACAGGTGGGAAACACAAGGACAGGAGTAAAGTATCTGAAATGAGACAGAGTGAGTACACAAAACAAAACAGGAAGTAATGACGGAAAAATAGAATAGACAGGTTAGTGACACTTAATTACATACTGTCAGTAGTTTCATCGTGTCTTGTTCTCACGTTTCTACCCGTCTCTACCGTCCCTCTAGCATTTCCCACCTGCCGTCCTGACGAGTTTGAGTGCGGCGATGGCACGTGCATCAACGGTACCCGCCGGTGCGACCATCAGCACGACTGCAGGGACATGAGTGATGAGGCTGGCTGCGTCAACGGTACCAATCTCTTCCTCTACAGTTTTCTATCGTGGTTGCTGGCAGTTCAATGCAGAAATCTCTAGTATGTGTCTGAAGCTGAATCTTTTGTTTTTTTTATCAGCCACCCAATGCGAGGGCCCGACCAGGTTTAAGTGCCGCAGCGGGGAGTGTATCAGCATGGAGAAGGTGTGTGACAAGCACCGGGACTGCAGGGATTGGTCAGATGAGCCTCTTAGGGAATGTGGTGAGCACCGCGGCTTCTCATGCATAACTGTCTCGTTAATCACTACCTGTGTGTGGATGAGGGTGTCTGCAGCTTTAAATTGATAGTGACTGCACATCCTCAGAAAAGAAAGATGGTTAACTATTTCCTGCTCCCATTGCAGGCTTCAATGAGTGCCTGTACAAAAACGGAGGCTGCTCGCATATTTGCAATGACCTGAAGATTGGCTTCGAGTGCCTGTGTCGTCCTGGATTTCAACTGGTGGACACGAAGCGCTGTGAAGGTAACACCCTGCCACACACACTTAAAACTGCTTTTCTATGTTCTCTAAGCTCTGTCTCCACAGTGCTGGGGAGTAAGGTCTGGCTGCACCACAAAGGCATTCTGGGATAGGAAAAAAATGCCATTTCTTTAAACCAGGGTTTCTCAAAGTCTGGACCAAGGTCCGCAATTGGACCGAACGACAAGTCAATCCGGGTCCAGCCCGTACCTTGCTTTACAAATGCAAAACCTTTCATAAATTGTAACGTTTTCTATTTTTAGATAATTTTTTTATTGACCAATAAATTGTAAGTGACGTTGAATATACAGTAGTGGGATAACAAACTGTAGTTGCCACCCCCCCACCCTAAAATATGAATAGTTTTGGACATATTTTTACATCTGGAGAGTTATTAAAGAGAAAGTATGCAACTGAAAAAAGGTTGTGATTTCCAGGTAGTGGTATTGGTACCAAAGTTGACCACTGAGTACTCAACTTGACGGTATAGTGTTTTTGTTATTACCAATCGTTTCGGACCTCTGACTTAGATATTTTTTACATGCAGACCTTTCAGTGATGCGTTTGAGGACCCCTGCTTTAAACCAATCACGGGCGACGCTGAGCTCGGGTTGCAGCGGCGGCGGCTCTGCTAAACAGTCTCCCGGCAAAAGATGCGCCACATAAAAATGAAATGAAGTTAACTGTTGACACACTACAGCACCGTGAGCTATTTGAATTAGCTGATACATGGTTACACCTCATACCGTGTGGATTTCCTCCACAGTAGTCCCACCAGTCGGTCCCAAAACGCCCCAGATAGAGAGGAAACGCCGTGAACATATTCTTTTGTAAATATTTACAATCACTTCCTGAAAGAACCGAGCAGGACCTGTTGTTGGAGATCCAAATCTTCTTCAAAACATGACATGTTCAGCGTGTAGCGTACTAGCTCAACGGTTGGTTCCCATAGCGAAGGACACGGCGACACACAGAGGGCGGAAGGTAAAGAACAAAGCCAGACATCAGATGCTGGATTTCAGGCTTTATATCCTGGAAATGTTCTTCTGTTGATCCAGACTAATGTTCTCTCTCAGATTTAACAGATAATGTTGCAATCTGTTTACTCTGACGCAACCGTTTCCATGTCCCTGTCGGCGCCCCCATATCCAGATCCAGAGGGGTCACGTAAATCTGGCAGACCCAGTGACTCAGCATGTGTTTTCTTTTCCCTGTCATGAGAGTTTCATTTCATTTTTCTTCATTTCTGTGACTCAGATATCGATTAGTGTGCCAACCCGGACACCTGCAGCCAGATCTGCATCAACCTGATCGGCAGTTTGAGGAGGGTTACCAGGTCGACCCGGCAACCAAAGCCTGCAAGGTTTGTCTTCTTTCCCCGAATGTCTGCTGCATCAATATGTAACAGTCTCCACACTTTGTGTCACAAAATAGAAACTGTATTTATTTATTTCAAGCGTGTCAAATTCCACATAAAAAACACAACAGCAGTTTGTTGTAACCCTATCCAACAAAATATAAAAAAGGTTGGAAAAAAAAAAAGAACATAAGTCATAATTTCCTTCATTTACATGCACAAAAACGAGTAGGACATGTAAAAAGGGGAGATATATATTATATATATATATATATATATATATAATATATATATATATATATATATATATACTCGCCTTTTTGTTTCTGCTCTTAAAAAAAAAGACACTTCCTGAATGTAGCGGAGTCTGAACACAGCAGACAAAAGGCAAAAACTCGATCAGTAGGCATTAATCTATTATGGTCTGTCCCTGCATGGATGCGATGATTAATTCCCCCCACCTATAACCTGTGTGTGGTGTGGTCCTCTGCATTACTCTTCTCGATAATAACACAAGTCCATCTTTGTTTCCAGGAGCGTTCGGCCAGTGGCAGCGAGGAGGACTGAAGGAACCCCTCCTGATTGGACCAACGGCCCACTGAGCCCCTGGACTGGACTTTATATATTTTACTTAGATACAGCAGGGAGACAGTTGGCGGACAAGGCCTAGTTTTACCTAGATTATGGAGCTAGAACAGTGACAGTAACCTGTGGTATTGAAAATACAATTTGGCACTGAAACCAGAAATATTAGCACTGAAAAATGTTTTGCTGAAATATAAAACAAACATCACAAAGGAATCTCACAATTCTATATTATTTCACTTTTACATTTGTTTGCATCATGATAGGTTTTTCAATGTCAACGAACATTTTTTCTTGATGTCGATGTCTTTCGAGTGACATTTTTTTTTCTTTACACTGTCAAGATTTTTACAATGTCACTGTTTTGGCGTAAGGGGGTGGGGTAATTTACATAGGCAACTGGCGAGAGACCGCACCTCCACAGGAATCCTCACAGATGTTAAAATCACATATCTGCAATGTTGTCAAGTTCACCTGGAACACTGCGGTCCGATTCCAATTTAATGAGATGTTATCAGACCCATTCATCAGCTTGAACAAGTCTCCAGTTGTTTTAGTTACGACAGAGTAGCTCTCAAAACGCTCGACATGCAATCTGTTGCTGATTTTATTAAACAGACGGTAGATGATCCATAATCTTTAACATGTGTTTTGTACAGAATAAATTCAAATCTATATAAAGTTTACATAAAGCGTCACGTTTATTCTGAACCAACAGCTTTTAAACCAGCTGAGAGGCCGGCGTTTCCCATCATGCTCTTGGTCCGCCTGGGTCTTGCAGTCGGTGAAAATGCCCCGCCTTGATCTCGTGAGGTCATCGGTGCCCACGTGCATGACAGAGCAAATCGGGATCTAGTCGGACACCAGTTTAACCAGCATGCAACGGGCGCCGATCGCCAACCTGGCTCATCTCAAACGACCCTAACGTCTGCCGTGAAAAAGGTCGATAACCTGCACAGGTGTAGTTTGAAAGCCGATTGGTTAATTAGGTGTTTCGATGGCAAAAATTCACATGGGGGCTAATCTTTTTGACCCCTCTATTTCTCACTACATTTGATATAAAGCATGCCAAAAACAAATGTATTTTCTATTCCAAAAAGGTACTAAATGGCACAGGTGCATGTTTGATTATATCAAGTTTCATCAGTGCTGCAAACATTGGGTACAATTTTAGGAAATGGTTTTATAATTCCTGGGGGGGGGGGGGGGAAATTAATCATTTCACCTCAACTTTGAGCATAAACTGTTCTAGTTTATTGCTTTTATCCACCTGGTTGGAACAGTTTGTGGTTCACGCTGCTTGACTTGGCTGTGAAAAGACGCAAGACAGCCAGCATGTGTGCAGGAGTTAAATTTCAAACTAATCTTAATTGTTATTCTCCATAAAGACTGTCAGACAGTGTCACATACAACTGCATGTTTATTACATCGTTTTGTGAAATCTAGACACAATGAATGTTAGCAAGAGAAATCAGTTAATGTCAAACCCATAACCCAACCATATACTCATACTAAGTATAAACAATTTGGTAAAAATTATTTTTAGCCACTAAATTCTTTGCAGTTCTCAAATTTTAAGGCATAAAGTAAATAATTTTCATAAAGCATTTAATTGTTAGACCATTAATATCAATGGACTGTACGATACGGTCTAGTTGTCTCCGAGGTGGCGGCTCACTTCTTGTTCTTCTGCTTCTCTTTCTTCTCCTGCTCTTTCCGCTTGTGTCGGCCGAGCTGTCTGAAGAACAGTCTCTTGGGGTTCAGCCCGTAGGCCTTCAGTCTCTGTCTGCTGAACTCGCGGCCGCCTATTCTCACGCCGCCGGCCCCCGATACGAGGCGTCCGCCCGAGGGCTTGTGCTGCTTCTTGGACCACTTCGGCCTCTCAGTCCTTTTCCCCACCTCGTCAGATTTACCGGCCGTTGCCACGGCAGCAACCCCCGTCTGGGGCTCCTCTTCCCGTTTCATCTTCTTTTTCTTGGGTATCAGAATCTCCTCCTCCTCCGCTCCTTCCTCTGCCTCGTCCCCTGCTTCCCGGAGAGCTTGGACTACCGTCTCTTCCGCAGAGTCTAGGATCGAGGCGGCGGCGTCACCGTCCTCAGCCGTCGCTCCGTCTCGCTTCTCCGCGTCCTTCAGGTGATCTCGCCGCTTCTTCCCCAGCTTGGTCTTAGCCTCCGCCAGCTCCTTATCATCCCTATAGATTCAATTCAGACACATGTTACAAATTACTCCCGTGATGGATTTATAGCCGGGCAAAGTCCCTCCCCTTCCAATGGACCACCAACGAGACCTTGTTTTCCTTAATTAGTAAGGTAGTGCATCACTTTTTGATCCCATTTGAACGGAGCTATGAATTACACATGATGTTCGTCAACTTAAAAGATAATCTTGCAGGTTATGGAGGACTTTGTCATGGCACCACTTAGTTTTGTGTGAAACCGCTCCATGAACTATATCTGGTCGCACACAATATGTGTCACCTATATATTTGCTCAGTTTGCGCGCTAGCTTAGCTATCTAACACCACATGTAACATTATCAAGGCCTGTCACGATAATATGTTTTGCTGGATGATAAATTGTCCCAGAGATTACTGCAATAAATATTGTCATTCTGAGACCACTGATCTAATCTAGTGATAATACCATGATAATAAAGGCACACCTTTTCAAAAGCTAAAACCATTTGTAGAGAATATTTCACACTAGAAGACATTTTAAATATATATCTGCCACATGGTGAGTATCTTTACCAAAATAGCTCTGTTTTCAGCCTTAATTTTGCTCAAGGTGCAGCTACTGTCTTTGGCCGGCCATACACACACACACACACATTTTATCAGCCGGTAAGTGAAAGAACGAACCAGAGCCGCTGCTCGTGTGAGTAACTTTACATCCCGGCACCAAACGGACATCGTAGCTTCAACGAGACGCCAACTTTTGCAACTTTGGGCTGAGTAGTCTAATGATGCATTTTCACAGTCTTGTACTTTACAACAAACCGACTTCCTTGACTTACAAAAGGTAATGTTCTTTTAAATCGACAAGCGTAATTCATGGCTCAATACAAACAGGACCAAAAAAATGGTACGTACATTTACTAATATACGTGTTTTTTCCCCCAAAATCAAGTCCCGTGGTGGTGCGCTGGAAGAGGAGGGACTTGGCCTCCATTAGCCCTGGTGCAGATGATTAGTACGTTATGTTTTACTCACTCAGAATACACAGAGCTCAGGATTTCCTTTTTCTTCTTCTCATTCTGAGCCTTGATGACATAGTTCTTCAAGTCACTCATCTCTTCCTTGTCAGACCTGAGAGAACAAGAGGAAAAATAAAATAAAAAAAATGACCCGAGTGTAGAGAGAGGACCCGAGACAACAGAAGAGGCGGGACACTTAAACATGAGCCGGTACCTGAACATGCACGTCTTCTTCAGAGAGCACCACCGGTTCAGCTCCGTGTCATTAGCCTTTAAAATCTGCGGGAAGAGTCTTTAATTAGTTCAAGATCCACAGCTCATGTCTTTCTGCAACAAACTGTTTTTGTGTCACCGGGGCAGGTTGAGAGTGTGTCTGCCTCACGCTTGCTGCCGTGTGGTCTGCTCAGAGAGAAGATTAAAACTGAGATCATTCCCTGGTCAGAGCTCTCCCCGGAGGGAAAGCAATACCAGATCAGTCACCTCACGACTCATCACTGCAGCGTCACTGCCCACCAACACCAGGCAGCAAACGTATTCTCATTTGTGTTTTAATCCATATTATAACCAGGGCTGGGTATTGAATTCATATCTTTTTAGGCACCGACCGAACAGCCTCTACAGTATCGAGTATTGAGAAATGCCTCGTCATTCAAAACCCAATTTCAATCCCTTAGGAGTGAATCTCATCAGCCAATCAGCATGCGTCAACCAAGATCTGACATTTGTGATTGGCTGTCTAACGTTCGACGTCGCAGAGACATGCGGAAAAACTATGTTAAAGACGGAGCTCACATGGATGCTGAATGTTACAATTAAAAAGACCTGTTCCGTAATGTTGTAATTTTTTTTAATGTATAAAATTGGTATCGAAAAAAAATTATCGTTGAAGAACTTGTATCGAAATCACGTTATGGATATTTAATATTTTTTACAATGCCAAGCCTTAATCCCAACTGACCATTCTCTAGACCCCGCCCCTGAAAAACTATCATCCAATCATAGCTTAGCAGCTGAAAACAGCCCCAGAAAGTCTGTCAGAGAGTGGTCCACATGTAATGGAGAGACAATACTCTGGATTTAAAGAGTCTGGTCCCGGATGCTATCGGAGTTTCACCCTCAGAGACGAGGTCTTTGCTTACATGATCCCGTGTAAAAACTGCTCTTAATAAAAACCACGGCTCGAGGATTCATTGCTCTGGAGGCTCAGGTGTCTGAAGTTGGAAGCAGTGCGGTTCTCACCTCCTCCGTGCTCAGGCCGAAGTCGTTGGCCAGGACCGGCCGGTAGCGGAAGCGGCACGGCAGGTCGTCGATGATGTCCTCGTAGTCCAGCTTGTAGTACTCGTCCAGGTACTGCTCAAAGCTTTTCTCCTCTGAAAAGACAAACAGGTACTGTATGTGGGGAGAGCCAGGGTAGTTCTGTGTCAACGACTCCTTCACTTCCAAGGTTTATCTGAGATTTGGACCTTTATATGATACTGACACAAGACAAGTTACAGACAATACTCTATAACTAACAATCTCTGTGAAAGAGTAGGCTACCTTTTAACCTTTGTTCTTCCGTCAAAATTGAAAATCACTTTTTAATCAATGTTTTTAACTCTTACACTTGTCCTTATTGCAACACTTCTGACGCCTTTTTAATCTGAGTTATTAACTTTAGTTTTACAGTTATTTTTGGAATTTATGGTCAAACCTCATTCATAGGAAATTATACCTAATGTCTAAGTTAGAAAAGCAGAAATTAGGAATTATTGAGACTAAAATTAAAGGAATGGATGTTGATGATAATCACAGACTGGAATATGTCAACTTTTACTCAATACTATTTCAAAAACACTTCAGACACATTTTTATCAAATATAAAATTGAATAAGACGCCCCAACATTAATGACAGTAGAGATTTGTACTTGCCAAAGAGCGTTGTGTGGAATCAATCATGTTCTTTTGGGTAGTTATAAAGAACACTGATATAGGAAAACGAGTCAATTTGACCCGAGGACAAGATGAGGGTTAAAGTGAAGCGGTAAACATTTCGTTCTCCTTTGTCTCTGGGAGCTACCTAGATGTAAACTCGTAACCCATGGGTCACACCGGGGCAGATTAAAAGTGTTTCTGCTTTAAATCCTTCGCATATGCTGCCGTGTGGTCTGCTCAGAGAGAAGATTAAAACTGAGATCATTCCCTGGTCAGAGCTCTCCCCGGAGGGAAAGCAATACCAGATCAGTCACCTCACGGCTCATCACTGCAGCGTCACTGCCCACCAACACCAGGCAGCATCGGGAAATGGTTGAGTAAGCTTTTATTAAAAAAAAAAAAAATCTGTGGATCCCAGATGCACCCTACGTCCCTCTACACTAGACAGCTACAGTGCATAAAAAAGCATCAATACGTAAACAATAACCAAAAATTATTTTGAAAAAAAAAAAAAAAAGTCTTAGATATTGAAATCGGTAAAAGATAAAAAGTGCAACAACAAGAAGTTCTGGATTGGCTAGTCCAGATCCTTTAGGGATTGCACCAGAAAAATCTGCTGGATTTCATTCATTTAGGCCGGATGTCCTCCCTCTCCGTGTTGGCGCTCTAACCTGCGGCTGATTCCTGAAGACTATCGTGAGCTAGTCCTCAGACCCCTGCAGGGTAAATCCAGACAGCTAGCTAGACTGTGCGCGACTAAATAAAGACTTGAACACTGTCTGAATGTGGTATTGGACCCCAGGATGACCAGCTCGTCATTAAAGACATCAGCTAACGGGGATCCTCAAAATAAACTAAAAACTTGACTGACACTTACGTGGATCAAACACGGGTTTGTTTTTGGTGATGACTTCTGCAAAGTGGGACTTTTTCTTCTTTTTGCCCGATTGTGGCAAATCCTCTTTCTTCATCTTCTTCCGCTCCTTTTTTTTCTTCTTCTTGGGGGCAGTGTGCTGGTTCGGGTCGTAGTCCGCATCCATCTATTTCAACACAACGACCTTTGGTAAGTTCATCTTTTAACAGAACAAAAAGATGTTGCCCAGCTGATCTCAGCTGACAACTTCCCAGAATGAATGGCTGCTTTCAGTGAAATCACGTCTACTCACAATGAAGTTCTCATCCTCACAGTGGGGCCCGGGGGCGTCATACTCCTGCTCCTCTTCACCGCCCTCCTCCTCTCGTTCCTCTCCAGTCCATGTGTCCCAGTTCCAGTGCTCTGTTGCACACACACGGCCCCGTATGATATATTAATGCAATGACCTGAACATTTTCCACTAGGAAATAAAGCACAAATGATTATGGTTCTCACACAAGTATCAACATCCTATGATTCTTCTCTGCATGAATCTCTCCTGATTCCTTTTAAAACTTTAAGAAACTGAATCTTGAGTGAATTAAGGTGATGAAGTTGCACTCAGGGTTTACATCCATCAGCCAAATGGCAAGTCAATGTAAAACTTTACCAGCTACCCAATAGATCACTATCGGTTTTTGGTTGGCGAGTGAAGCAAATCTACCAGCCAGTTGCATATTTTACCAGCGTTTGGCTGGTGCCAGTAATAGGTTGACCGATTAAATCGGCAGATTTTTGACTATATTTTTACATAATCTGCCTATTTCTTTAATTTATTTTTTATTCAGAGCAGAAGACTTAAGATTGTGTTCATGTGTTACATTTTCTTTAGACCTAAAACAAAGAAATGTTACTGTGCTGCTCAGTACACTAAACTTTATTGTTGAAAATTTTATTTGACAGTTTATTTTCTTCCTGCTCATTTTGTTTATTCAATTTATTTCTTATACAATATTTCTACATTATACATTTTTATGTAAATATAAAAGTGCAGATTGGTGAAGTGTTCAATAAATGTTTGTTGAGAAATTTTGTAGTAATTCTTAGTGTTACATTTATTATTTCAAGTAGCGGTTTAAAAGCAAGCTCATAGCAGCCCTCATTTATTATTTCTAAAGACTGACCAGAGAAAAACCATATCGGTCGGCCTCTAGCGCCACTGCTGAACCCTGACTGCATTCACAGAACACACGCAGGTTTCAACACTGCTGCGTCAGCTAGGAGAGAGAAAACCCAGGCTTACCTTCAAGCTCGTCCTCATCATCAAACTGAGGCTTCCCCTCCTCTTCTTCTCCGTAGTATTCGCTCCCAAAGAACTTCTGCAAACAGGAAGGAACACGCATGAAGCAAATGTCACGTACGAGGAAAAATGGTAGTAGGAGTGTGCTTCCATGGTGGAAGACAGTAGTGGTAATGTCTTCATGTTGGCTGGTTAAAAAGCTCTGAATTGAGAAGGGCTTGGCTGAGTTCCCTGAGCACAAGTCTAATCAGCCCGACTCAAAACACCTGCTTGTTAAGCAGCAGACGCCCAGGGGGTGGTGCTAACACTAACGATGGCTCTGTGGTGGTGTCCACAGTGAGGGAGCATGCTCTAAACCAGGCAGTGGGGAAGTCTGTGTGATACACGGGTCTACACTGTATACCCGCTGGGGCTCCGTTTGCACGTGGCCGGCTATTTTCATAAACGGACATTTCATCCTCTCGGTTTTCAAAAAATAACATCCTGCACAGCTGTCGGTTTTCAGTAAAGTGTTTATTTACACATTATTGTTAACCGCTCGTCAGATCTCTGCAAGGTAAATCCAGACAGCTCTCCAGACTATAGGGCCTACCTGTGGTGTCGTTACAAGCAAGGCAGGAAAACTTATAGTGGCTTATAATGACAGCATGAGGCTGCTGAGAGCTCCAAGAAGACCACAGTGCAAGCCATACGTCTGTCAGCGTTGGGGTACCTACCTGCTCTGCTGTTTTACGTAACCTGATGTATAGATTTATGTGTGGGTATCGATCAAAAGACATATACGTTTTGCTACCTGTACGCGCTGCAGATTCTCCTCCAATTGGACACTGACAACGTCTGTATTTAGCACTGACATGTGGAAGGCTTGTATTCGTGAGTTTCTAATTGTTGGATCCCTGGTCGCAAGCTCTGTCAGGAGTTCTCTCGCATGACTTGTTGGAGCGCACTGAGCAGACTGTTCTGAATAATGATTAAATCAATGCACCTTGGGGTTGGAAAGTGAGACAGTTACGTCAGTGACTCCCGATGCTTGCATCGTTACGTCATAGTGTCATCTGGAGGAGTACAACCGGTGGGCGGGGGGAGATGGGTCCAGTAAACTCACTCCAAAAAAAAAAAACTGCTAAAAAGGATTTCAGCAATCATTAACCTCATCATTTGCAACCGAGTTTCCCTGCTGTGACAGGCCAAAATGTCTTCTGTGAAAGCAGCCTATAGAGCTCAACAGTTTCAAAAATTGCTCATATAAAGAGTTTGAAGTCTGGAACCAGGCCAACCAGCTACGAGATGAATAGCGGGCATAAAACATTTGATTCGGCGCAAAAACACATTATGAAAACAGCAACAAAAAAAAGGGGCAAAGGTACAGGACGGTGTACAGAAACTATCAGAGACCTCAGGGCAGAAGCTCGCCCTAGCTGTTCACGGTTTCGTGGGTACAGTAAATACTTCTATGGTAACAGCGAGTTGGACCAATCAGAGACGTCGCTGTTACGCTTATGATTGTGGATTGTGTGGTTTTTCTCCATAAGATTGTGGATAAAACATGTTTTTCTTAAAAAAAAAAAAGGTTGATTTAGACCTCTATAGGAGCAGAATCTTTCGTTTCACAACCATGTGTAGCTCGTGGTCCGTCTACCTCGGATGGTTTAGCTCTTTGATTTGTTTTTTCAGTGAATAGCAGCAGCATGATAGTCTTTAAATTAAGGAAGAGTCTCCAAGTCTAAAAACAAAGGCTTTCAGTTTCATTGGATTGCAGCATTTGTCAGTCTGACAGTGCTTTTTATCAATTCAGCATCCGCTTTCCTTCCGTGTTTTCGTGTGCTGGTGGTGCTGTGTGTGTGTGTGTGTGTGCGTGTGTGCGTGTGTGTGTGTGCGTGTGTGTGTGTTGTGTGCGTGCGCCCACCTGCATGAGCTGATCGTGTTGCTGTGGATCGAAGTCTCCCTCCAGGTCCGTCTGACTGAAGGCGAGCTGCTCGTTGCCGCTCAGCTCCTGGAGCTTCTTCAGCTTCTCCATGATCTCGTTGCGCTTCAGGTTCTTCAGCTGCTTCAGCTGCTCGCGCTTCTGCTCTTTCTCCTGGGATGAGGAAAAGCAGAGAGATAGGTGGGTTTATAGTGGCTAATAAACAAAGCAGGGCAATGTGTCAATAATATATCACATCCCCATCGATATATATGAGGCTAAATATGGTTGAACATTTTGGATATTCCAATATCGTGATGTGACAAGTGGTGTCTTTTTTCTGTTTTTTAAGGCTGCATTACATTAAAGTGATGAATTCTTATGAACTTACCGGACTGTTCTATTATCTGGCTTTACCCTCTTAGTCACTGTATCCACATTATTGGTGATTATACAGCATTTAAAAAAAGATTATTGTGTAATATTTGACACATTATTGGTCAAAAATATGGTGTATTAATTTTTTCGCCATATGACCCGCTCATAAGTAATTAGGGATAAAAAAAATTTAAAAGTCATGGTACAGTAGAGCCCGGCCGATAAAGGATCGATGGCGATTTAAAAATCTGACATTCCGATACATCGACCGATATACATTTTAAAAACAAATCCAGAAACACGTAACAAAACAAACAGATATCCCTAACGTTAGTTATTTATGAGTACAGTACATACACATACTTACCTGGACACTTAAACTGCGCTTAACTAGTAATTTATGTTAAATTATTGTTATCTTTATACCGTCTTCTTTCTTTCTACACTGTATTTTGTTGAAACTGCTGCTGGAAATTTCAATGTCCTCCAAGGATTAATAAAGAGAAGTCTAAGTCTCTAACTTAAAGGGTTAAACACGGGTGTTGCCAGCAGAGCGCCCTCTGGTGGACAAACTCTGCAACACAAACACTCATAACATGGTTGAAGGGTTTTTATATTATTTTATAAATATTTAATTATCTGCCATTATAAATGCAGATACTGATAGTTTGGAAAATGGCCAATGTCGGCCGATAATATGAGTCTGGCTCTATGGTACAGTATTCAGAAAATAGCCATAGTATGATAATGGATATTATGAATTTCATAGTGAGAAGTAGAGGAAGCAAAGGTTAATACTGAAGTGGACAAAAGCTTGGTTTGATTTCTCCCCCCCCCCCCCCCGAACAGGATACACACCTTATCCTTCCTTTCTTTCACTTCCTCCCTTTTGCGTTTCCTGCGGTCGTCTTTGGAGCGCACGGAGGTGGCGATGCTGCGGGGGTACGTCTTCACCTGCTGCGCGTCGGGCTCTTCAAATCGGAAGTTGTAGCTTCTCTCGAAGTCCGCCTGCCGCTCCAAGAAAGTCTCCCCTTCCTCTTCCGAATCGTCCACGTCGTCCTGGACCACCTCTTCGTAGGTCGGGATCCTTAAAGCGACGGGAGAGTTTGCGTTACGAAGGCCTTGTTTCCTTCTCTTCAGAGCGAGCTCAGAAAACCCAAACCGATATCCACACAGGCAGCAACCTACCGCTCATCATCCCCGTCGTCGAGGTAACCCTTGTTGAGGACGTAGTCTCTCAGGAAACGCTCCCTCTCGTCCAGCTCTGGGTCATTCCAGTAGTCCCTTAAGTGCTTCTGTCTCAACAGAAAACAGTCTCATTACTAAGCGGGGGGGGGGGGGGGGGGGGGGGGGGGGGGGTGGATCACCGAACGCCTCCCGATACGATATTATCATCGGTACTTATGCCACGTACAATATTAGAGATTTGTTCTGCAATATATTGCAATTTATAACCTTCTTCTATAAACTTCTAATTTTTCCCATTTCAAATATGTCCCCAAAGGAAACGTTGTCAACATCTGTTTTATCTAAAAGGAAACATTTCTCTGTTCGATCATATCACTTCAATGTTATTGCTGCAAAATGGGACAAACTGACCAACACATATGTAACATATAATTATAATAATTGATACTTAGCATCTGTGTATCGATACAGTATTGCCACTGAAAATATCGCGATACTATGCTGCATCAATTTTTTTTTTTTTTTTTTTTTCCACCCCGACAAAATCAATTTCCCATCAAGCTTTCCTAAGCCCAGTTCAGACCAAAGATCAGGATTTGCCTTCATAAGAGAAATCTTTGACGCCCCCCCCCAAAGAGGTTTTAGCCAGCACCAAAGGACAAACCAGAGGCTTGGAAAATGAAGGAAATGATTATTGACAAAAATAGCTGAAAAAGCAGAGCATAAACTTAGCATAAATAGTCGCAGCGCTTAGGTGTACAGTTTAATGTAGCTGCATTTTCCTGTCCAGAGTCTGGCTGTGTTGAACCCTCCCGGGGATTTTAATAGTTGTTTCTAAATATCACGTTCTTAAGCGGTTCTGTTGATTGGGGTTTATGGGGGAATAAATCAACATTTTTGCTTACCGAATTTTCAGACATAACAGGCAAATGCATATAGATTTCTGTAAAATAAGGTACCAATAAGGTGCTTTTACAGAAGCCCCCCCCCCCCCTCCCAAAGGCAGATTCTAAATCAGGAAAAACCCTGAATATTCAAAGTGAGGTAAAACCTGCAACACGCCACTCTGCAGCGTCCTGAAACCTGCCGGTTTACACCAATGCAACGAGACGGTGTAGCATCTCCAAAACCACAACTCTCTGTATATCCAATCTAACTTGCAATTTTTTTTTTTAAATAGCTGGATATCATTTGTAGCGTCTTAAAATATGAATGAGGGTAGTGATAGAGAGATACTTGCCACAGCTACAATTCTAGTAGAGATGGAACGGCGAAAACATTTTATTTCTCAGATTCGATGCATTGTTCCAACGCAGCTTAGCATCGCTCCCTCTCTTCAGTCATTCTCTAGCTCGCTCGACCACATCCCGCACTTGTGGGCCCAAAACTCGGCCATTTCGACAAGTTTGCAACATAGAAATAAAATGGACCATCAGCAACGGGCCGATTCAGACCGCTGCAAGGTTTCCCCGCAACGCCCTAAACCGTTTTGTCTTGTCACAAATCTTTGGTCGGAACTCGTCTTTCCACCTAATATACAGTATATCAACACACACACCACACACACACACACACACACACCCACACACACCACACACACACACACACACACCCACACACACACACCACACACACACACACACACACCACACACACACCACACACACACACACACACACACAACACACACAGAGAGAGACTCACCATGTCCTTCACCTCCTCCGGGTCCTCGAGGTCCACCTGGCCCTTCAGCCAGTCCACGTAGTCTGCCTCTTCTTTATCCTGAAACAGCAACAGGAGCAGAGATCTGTAAAGCTCCGGTACGTCTCGATGTAACGATGGGATGTAACTGCTAACGGCTTCGGACCTTCTCATCCTGCGTCTTGATCCTCCTGATGAGCAGCTTGGATGGTCCTTCTCGCCCACTGCCCTCATCATCATCATCATCATCATCATCTTCGTCGCTGTCTTGGATGAACTTCCGGAAGCTGATGAGAGGTTTTGGTTTATGTAAATAGTTTGCGAGTTAAGCTTGATTTATGCTTCTGCGGAGGCTCCACACAGAGCTTCTTGCGTTAGCCTCCGGAAGTGGCCCGACGTTTTCACTTGTGCGTTGATCTCTTTAAGAGAATAGCAGGGCCAGCGTGTGCGTGTGTGTGTGTGTGTGTTAGGGGAGCGTGTGGTAGAGCGAGTGAGAGAGTGACTGTGATTAGCTTTGGAGCGAGTAGCGACTCTAGAGTCGTAGCGAGAGAAACAAAGTGTCTCCCCCATGCTTTCTGACCACGGTGGGAAATCTGTAGTAGGAGAAGTTAACCCTCTCCTAGAATTCATGTTGTCTATGGAGTAGAACCAGGAAATGGGGTGTGTTGGGGGGGGGGGGGGAGACCAAGCCACTACTTAGCAACATGGAGTTACATTTTAGGTGCATGTCAGGCTACAGCTTACGGTCCATGTCTCCACCGACCTACCTACGTACGTACGTCGCCACGACGTTGATTTAACGCAGAAGCATAAGTCGGTCTTTATGCCTCCAGACACTTTAAGATTGTTTGAGTCTTACCTCTGTTTCAGCTCCCGCTGCTCCTGAATGTAGCTGGGAGAGGCCGCTCTCTTTGAGAAAAGAAGAAAAGAGGATTAAAAAAACATCTTACCATCTCTAAATTCTTGAGGGAAGAAAGTTATTTGGTAACAGGGCCTACCTCTATCCTCTTGGCGGCCTCCTCGTCATCACTGTCGTCATCATCCTCATATTTGCTGTGAAGTAAAAACAAAAAGATGAGAGACGGGAGATGAACAATCGCAGGTTTTATGTGTTTATGTAAATAATAAAGGCAATAATGTTATCAAGGGCAGATTTGCAAAACATGTTGGCAAAATAAGAGTAGCTTGTATCATGTCACACTGTCAAAGAAGCCATCTGCTCACCCTTCCTTTTCCAGAATGACTTGGCGTTCGTAGTCTTTGAGGTACATGGGCTTCACGGCTTTCTTCGACGTTGACGGCTTCTCGGTACTGGTGGATGCATCTGAAAGATTTAGGTCTCGTTTATATGTTTAAAAAAAGAGATACATCCTAGAGATTGTGACAGCAACTATGAAATGAAGCGCCAACTATTTTAATAATCGATTAAGTGAATTTTTATGAATGAAAAAGTGTAAAATGTCTGATTACAGCCTGTTTAACCCTGACCCGGGACTTATTTGGGGTTTTAAAATCAATTCTGAAATAAAATTTTACTTCATAATCTAATAACAAATATTGTCTTTATCTCCATTTCCAACAGCTGAGATAACATCTATGTTTAGGGAATGCATCAGTCTCTACTAGCACACTATTAAACATGGAAGTGGGGTTAGTTTGTTGTCATAAGGTTATAATTCATGTTAAAAATCCACTATGGAAACAACATAAGTGTCATATCCAGAATAATGTTCTGAGTCAGGAATACATGTTTAATTAAGGAAAGGACGTTGATTCAAGTAGAAAAAATGTAACTTTTTTCTTCTTGTAAAACATTGAAATGGGTCAATTTGACCCAAATATGATACAAGTGAAGGGGGTTTCTTCATTTTCTCCTGACAGTAAACTGAACATATTTAAGTTGTGGACAAAACAAGACATTTGAGGACGTCTTGTCTTAGTTTTATATTATTTTTCAAACTAATCGATTAAATCGGGTAAATGATCAACAGATTAATCGATACTGAAAACAATCGAAATTGAATCAACAGTTAAACCAAAGTTGCTGCGTTAAATGACAAGTGTATCACGCTATGATGTACGCAGCGACCACCTTCTGAGTAGAACGTAGCGTCGGTCTCGTAGATCTTGGGGTCCTTCTTCTTCAGCAGAGACAAGGTTCTGTAAAAATCCCTCTCAGCCTCAGGGTCTAGTTCCTGGGAGGGTAAAAACAAGACGACGTTTTTAAAACCCAACGGCCCGTTGTTGAGTAACACGCAATTATCCATCTCACGGTTATAGACATAAACATTAGAAATGGCCCCGAGTCCACTTCCTGTTCAGTTTATGTGAACGATGCGTTGTTATTATTATGGTTAAAGTTAATATGAATCCCACATAACTTCTAGGAGTGGGAATCACCAGACGCCTCCCGATAAATTAGCATCACAATACTCACAATATTATTGCAATTTAGAACATATTGCAATATTCTGCAATATATTGCAATTTATTACCTTATTTCCAACTTGTAATTTTTCCCAATTTCAAATTATGTCCCCAAAAGGAAACTTTGTCAACATCTGTTTGATCTAAAAAGATACTTAATTCAATTGTATAGCTGCAAAATGGGATCGTCAAGCAGACAAACTGACCAACACACACACACACACACACACGTGTATATATACACACATACATATACACACACACACACACACACACACACACACGCGCGCACACACACACACACATTCATACATATACACACACACATACATATACAAACACACACACACATACACACACACACACACACACACACACACATATACAAACACACACACACACACACATATATATATATATATATATACACAAACACACACACACATATATATATACACAAACACACACACACACACACACATATATTCATACATATACACACACGTATACATACACACACATGCATACATAAACACACACACATACACACACTCATACATATACACACACACACGCATGCACATATACAAAAACACACACACACACACACACATATAATTAACACAAACACATATATATACACAAACACACACACACACACACACACACACACACACACACCCCACACACACACACATATATATATATATATATATATACACACAGAAACACACACACACATATGTATCGATACAGTATTGCCACTGAAAATATCGCGAAACTATGCTCAATCGATTTTTTAACTTCCAGGTAACTTCCAGGTAAGTCCCGCCCTACGAAGCCGCGCGATTGGTTCTGACAGGAAGTTAACAAGGGGCCGGGCTGTTGCCTAGCAATGACATTTGAAAGCTGTAATGATATAGTGTGGAAAAGGGAAAAAGCAGCGATGCTAACCACTTCACTGTCCCCAGAGCTGGACTCAGACGAGTCAGAGTCACTCTCATCTGCTCGGTCTCCGTACCGGTCCTTCACTGCACAACAACACACAACACGCACATATATGTTATACACACATGTAACACAACTTCAACGCTAGCGAATCAGAATCAGCTTTGTTTGCCAGGTATGAAGACACATACGAGGAATTTGTCTTTGGAGCATCGTTGCTCACAATGCGCTTACACATACAAAACAACCAAAACAAAAATATACACACACTAATATACACACACTAATATATACATACTAATATATACACACGGATATATACACACGGATATATACACACACTAATATATACACACGGATATATACACACTAATATATACATACTAATATATACAAACGGATATATACACACTAATATACATACTAAAGTTTACAACACTAATGTTAATGACTAATACACAGGATATATACACAGGATATATTACACTAATATTAACACACGGAAATCCAACTAGACACACTTATATGACATACGTATATATAACAAAGGATATAAACATCACTAAGTATACAACCTATTAATTCATACACAGGAGTTTTTATAACATACTATTAATATACATCCTAAAGTATACCACGGTTGATATAATACAATCATAATACTCTCACCACTAATATAGGCATACTCTAAAAATAACAAATTAGAGCGTATAGTAAATGAAGAGTTCAATAAACTGATTTAAGCATGGGAGCATAGTGCAAATGGTAGGGATTAATTAGGTAATGGTATTATAGACATAATGAACCAGATGTAATTGAAATACGCTTTAAATAATAAAAATAAGTGCAGCTATGAGAATGAGAGGATGAGTATACATATTAAATAGTTATATGTTAATATTAAATTAATAAATAATAAGGGGCATAAGGAATGAGAACTATGAATTTAGTAAAAATAAATAAAATGAGATGTGAGAATAAGATGGATGATGAGTACATAGTAAACTAATAAAAATAAGTGAGATATGAGAATGATGAATGATGAGTAAATAGTAAATAATAAATAATAAGTGAGATGTGAGAATGATGGAATGATGAGTAAATAGTGAATAATAAATAATAAGTGAGATGTGAGAATGATGAATGATGAGTAAATAATAAAGAATAATGAGTGTGAGAATGAATGATGAGAGTAAATAATAAATAATAAGGGAGATTTGAGAATGATGAAGATGAGTAAATAGTAAATAATAAATAATAAGTGAATGGAGAATGATGAATGATGAGTAAATAGTAATAATAAAGAGATATGAGAATGATGAAAAGATGAGTAAATAGTAAATAATAAATAATAAGTGAGATATGAGAATGATGAATGATGAGTAAATAGTAAATAATAAATAATAAGTGAAATAAGAGACATGAGAATGATGAGTAAATAGTAAATAATAAATAATAAGTGAGATGTGAGAATGATGAATGATGAGTAAATAGTAAATAAATAATAAGTGAGATATGAGAATGATGAATGATGAGTAAATAGTAAATAATAAAATAATAAGTGAATAAGAGAATGAGAATGATGAGTAATAATAAATAATAAATAATAAGTGAGAGTGAGAATGATGAATGATGAGTAAATAGTGAATAATAAATAATAAGTGAGATGTGAGAATGAGAATGATGAGTAAATAGTGAATAATAAATAATAAGTGAGATGTGAGAATGATGAATGATGAGTAAATAATAAATAATAAGTGAGATGTGAGAATGATGAATGATGAGTAAATAATAATAATAAGTGAGATGTGAGAATGATGAAGATGAGTAAATAGTGAATAATAAATAATAAGTGAGATATGAGAATGATGGGAATGATGAGTAAATAGTAAATAATAAATAATAAGTGAGATGTGAGAATGATGAAGGATGAGTAAATAGTAAATAATAAATAATAAGTGAGATGTGAGAATGATGAATGATGAGTAAATAATAAATAATAAGTGAGATGTGAGAATGATGAATGATGAGTAATAATAAATAATAAGTGAGATGTGAGAATGATGAATGATGAGTAAATAGTGAATAATAAATAATAAGTGAGATGTGAGAATGATGAATGATGAGTAAATAGTAAATAATAAATAATAAGTGAGATGTGAGAATGATGAATGATGAGTAAATAGTAAATAATAAATAATAAGTGAGATGTGAGAATGATGAATGATGAGTAAATAGTAAATAATAAATAATAAGTGAGATGTGAGAATGATGAATGATGAATGATACTAAATAAATGGAATAATAGTGGAACCAGTACCAGGTGCTGGTTAGAGACCGTGTTACTGGGTCATGGACCAGAACTGAACCTGACACTGTGGGTCAGAAGTCAGCTGTTCATCAGAGAGATGGCTCGTGGGTAGAAACTAACAGTTACTATGTTACCATGTTACTATGTTGCTATGTTGCTATGTTTCTATGTTAGCGTTACTCTTTCCCACGTTGTGTTGTTAGCTTGTTAGTGTAGCTAGCTAGCTAGCTAAGTTAGCAGGGACACACTTACGTCTCTGCAGCTCTTCTTTCTGTCGGTATTTCTCGTATTTCTGCGCGAAGCCAGGGTTGATTTTCAACTCCGATTTGCCCGACATGCTTTAAAAGAAAGAGATTATAGATACAGTTAAAACTACACGTTATTATTAGTAAAGGGAAGTCATTCCAACTACAGCATGCGCGTGTGGAAAGCTGAACCACGTGGTTTCCGGTGCACAGTGTCTTTAACGTTTTTCGTTTTAGTCACGGACTACAAAGCCACGTTGCTGCAGTCCGCCACCTACCGTAATGGAGGCGAATAAGCGTTTCCTAGGATGGCGAGGGCATGTCCCGCCCTTCTCTGCCTTACTCTGCGTCTGATTGGCTTGCCTTGGCATTCTTACTCTAACGCTAACCAATCGAACTCCTCATGACTAAACCTAACCAATCCAACCAAAGAAGGCAACGAGTATTAGCCAATCAGACTCAGATAAGGGCGGGTCATGCCTTTTCCGTCAGAAAAGACGCAAATCTGCATTAACAAATTATAGTCTGGATATTAAACTTGTATCATACTTGTTTTTCACCTGTCTTTAATTTGGTGCTGCCTTAGCCTGTAAAAGCGTGGTTAGCCCTTTTTTAAATACACTCATGTTCACCTGTTTCCGTGCAGTTTTTTCCATAGACAGTTAAAGAAATGCTCACGTTTACCTGGTGCTGTCCGTTTCATCATGTATAAAGTAGCATTGAGTGTAGTGGGCCTACAGTTTCCTCCAGGGGGCGCACTAATGCCAATTTTACCTGATCACATTTCCTCACCACTTTATCTTTTTTAAATATTGTTATTTTCACTGTGACAGACAAAAGCAAATCTCTATTGATGTGTTTTTCTTATTTTACTGGGGGGGGGGGGGGGTATTTATTCACCAACACAGGTACAAAAGGTTAAGAAGTTTAAAGTAACCCAGAACACAGAACAACACAAGAAAAATATATTATAAAGATTTCAGACATGTAGGCTATTAAACATATTCAAAACATCGAAGAGTTACAGATTTGTCAAATTAGAACCTAATAACTATTTTAAAATATCGATAAAAAAAATAATTAAATGGTCTTTGTTGAACTGTGAAGCCTTTTGTATAGTTGAATGAATCTGGAAACTTGTCATGAACCCGGTGGCAGAGTGCCACGTTGCCCTGACGGTCCCCGGGCCCCACTTTGAGAAACGCTGACCTATATAGTATTATGTTATGAGTCAAGCGAGTCATTTAGTGCAATCACTGATCGCACAAGACGCCCGTTTCTTCCCCCTGTTTACTGGTGAGGATGGTTACCCAACGCAGGGGCAGGTGAGGGGGCGAGGCCGTGGGACAGAGGAGACGAAACTGTCCAACGTCATGTCTCATAGCAGCATTCTGGGATGAAAATCCTGAATAAACGTGACTGACATGGCTCAGATTTGACTCTTGTCAGTGTCAATATGCGCCCAAAACATCCAGAACGCCCCTCTGAAACAGAATAACCCAGGTTAACTCAAACATGATCATGTCAGCAGGTAAACACTAAACTTTGCCGTGATTTAAGCCCCAACCATTGATTATTAGATAACTCTTATGCATTGCATATGAGATAAGATAGGAAAAACGTTACTGTCGGTCACACGTGACAGAAAGTTTTTGACAGGGTAGACTCAAATAACATAAAAGACATGTAACAAATATAAGTTACATATGATACAAAGGCTACAGAAGATCAGTGGTGGACGCAGTACTCAGATCCTGTACTAATACCACACTGTACAACTAGAAGGAAAAGTGTTGCATTGAAAATGTTACTGTTAATGTTAATATATGCAAGTATTATCAAGAAGATAGATGGATGGATAGATAGATGGATAGATAGATAGATAGACAGATAGATAGATGATGATGATGTGATAGATAGATAGATAGATAGATAAGTAGATAGATAGATAGAAAGTAGATAGATAGATAGATAGATAGATAGATAGATAGATAATTAGATAGATAGACGATAGATAGATAGATAGATAGATAGATAGATAGATAGATAGAAGATAGATAGATAGATAGATAGATAGATAAGTAGATAGATAGACAGATGGATAGATAGATAGATAGATAGATAAGTTAGATAGATAGATGATAGATAGATAGATACGTTAGATAGATAGATGGATAGATAAAATAGATAGATGAGATAGATAGATAGATAGATAGATAGATAGATAGATGATGGATAAATAGATAGATAGATAGATAGAAAAGATAGATAGATAGATAGATTGATAGATTGATAGGATAGATAGTAGATAGATGGATAGATAGATGGATAGATAGATGGATAGATAGATAGATAGATGGATAGATAGATAGTTAGATAGATAGATAGATAGATAGATAGATAGATAGATAGATAGATAGATAGATACTTTATTCATCCCAAAGGACATTTTAGGCATCCAGTAGCAAGACAACCATAACACAACAAACACATATATACACACATTTGAGACATAAGTCTATTTTGATTTCCTATATAATAAAGCCAGTGGCCTACATTACCTCCCAAAATTAGAAATATTTTGTTGTCCATGCATGTTTTAGTGTTCCTTGGTCAAAATTTAAAACACTTTAACGTGATGTTTTTGACACTTTACAACGTTTTTGTTACTTTTTTTCCCAAATGATTTGAACGGGGTTTTTTTTTTAGACATTTGTAAATTTTACAACCATTAGCCATATCCATCATTACAGCTACAGGACCTCAGGAGAACCATCATATGAGCATGCACAGTGCAGGGCGACATGGGCGGGCGCAGTCCCGCGGGTTTCTATGGTTACGTGGTTGATCCCATTAATGTTGATCATCTGTCCGTCATCGTGTAAAGCCCACCCGGACCATTTGATTGGTCCAAACTGTTCAGCATAGTTGCTCCACAACGGATCAAGTCCAGACAGAACTTCCCCGAGGCTAAATTCAACAGGCATCCCAGGATATAAAAACACCCAAATTCAATGAAAACAGTGAACTAATCATGTATTTAACTTGTCAAGAGCATTGTATGGAACCATACATGTTAGTTTTTTTTGACAATTTGGTTGAGAAAAACAACACATTTCTTATGTCGAAACTTTAAAAATGGGTCAAATTTGACCCGAGGACACCAGGGAGGTTGAGAGGATTTCTGATGAGCTTATTGTAAGAGTGGGTGGACTCTGAGATGATAAACTATCAAATCTAAGAACTTCAACAACATCTTTCATCAAAACTTTGATAAACTATCACGAGTGGAACCATTGGTTGAGCTGCTGTAGGGTGAGTGGCGTGGGGTGGTCTCCCGCCAATAAAACAGCCTGAGCAAAGGTCAGAGGCTGTCTGACTGGTCGGGTTTGTTTATGCAGGATCGGCTGAGAAGTACCGTGTCGTATCGTCACACTCCTGGGAGATCACGTGTCTCCTACACATGTGCAACCTGCTCGGAAATGTCATCCTAACATGTTCGTGCGATTGTGCAAAATGGGTTATCCTTGCCGTTATTCTACACCAGAATGTAAACAAAGAAGAAACACCAAATGAGCTTTAATTGCATTACTGTTTGTTAATAAAGTTAGTTAGTCATATGCAATCAATACATCATTGAGAAAGAGCTGTCTTCAGTAAACTGGATATTAAGGCTTTCTTTCACACTGAAAAACATCCAGCAGTGAGTAGAAAACACTCCACGACTCCAGCCTATATATTATGTGGAAGTACCTGGGATGATCCTGCCAGTACATGACACATGTGGTTAAATTAATGATTAATGATGTCAAAGGATTCGGACGAAACCTTTCTTTGAAAAGCAGATACCTTCTGTCTGTGTAAACCACAACAAATTGACCCAAAGGAGCCCCAATAGCTATTTTTTAAGGTGTTTTTTTTAGGGATTTTCCTTTATTTATAACAGGTGAAGAGAGACAGTGAACAGGGGAGAGAGAGGGGGGGACAAAACGCAGCGAAGGGGCCCAGGTCGGACCTGAAACCGGGTCTGAGCCCACATGGGGCGCAGCTGGAGGCCGCCCCTCAATCACTGCTTTGACAGTGAAGTGTTGAAACTCAGGTTGGATCAGGAACGGTTTATACGCCACATTTTAGATTAGATTACATTAGATTACATTAGATTATACTTTATTTATCCCACAACGGGGACATTTTGCAATTACAGCAGCAGCATTTTCTTCAATAACAGCAAAAAACAAAAACACACAAACAAGTAAACACACCAGAACTACAGGCAAACAATAGACAATGATTATATGGTAGACTAAAAGTAAGCAAAATGGCGTCAAATAAAGGTATTTTAAAGTGCGGATGCCATGATACAAGAAACAATATTGCGGTGTAAGTGACGTTAAAATTAAATTGAATGTGTAATTAGAGTAATAAAGCAAGAGTAGGTAGCATAATATAAATTATATTAACCTGTGACCATAAATATATATATATATATATATATATATATATATATATATATATATATATATATAGCTTTATTAATAGTCATAAACAGTATTTTCCTCAGAGGGGGCGGCTCCCATCCATGGACTAGAGTGCAGTCAATCTGACAATTTGGGATTTCATTGGATCAGGGTACCTTTCGGAGTATCTTCCCAGGCCTTGTCACATGACCAATTAATGTTTCCATGACAACTATCCAAAGCTCTGATACCATGGAGCCAGCACTGTGATTGTTGGCCGACTGAGCCCATAGAGAATATGTCTTGTACTATTAGTTTAAAATGAAAACAAGTGAAATTAATAACGCATGTGCTGTTTTACTCAGCAGAATCACATTGTGCTGTTCTATCCTATCCAATCTTTTGTTTATTCATAAACAGATTTTCTGTGCTATGCCCCCTGGGCCCCCCTGACGGAGTATTGGTCCCCTGCCACCCCAATTAAAAAATCCTGGAATCCCTCCTAGTGCTTGTTTTCTTTCTTTCCTTGGGCAGGAACTGCGTGTGTGTTCACTCACGTGTCTCTTTTCCCTGACTCACGTTATCAGCTTTACGCCTTCACTCTTCCTCGGCCTTGAACTTTGCACGTGACGTGGCTATTGATGGCCTTGGTTTGACCGCAGATCGTCAGCATGGTCACAAAGCGGTTTGTTTCCCCTACGTTCTCTGTGTTGTCAGATAGCCGTAACGCCACCCCCAAAACATGGATTTCAATGAAAACAACAAAAGCATCGCATGAAATGAAATGAAGCTATGGCCACAGGATTGTCAAAGTAGTTTTAATTTGATCTGATCTTCATAGAGGGTTACTTAAAACTCATTGCATTTTTCAAAGTGAACAATAATAAATTTACCAACCAATAAATCTATATACTACATCTTCATCTGACAATCTCAAGTTGACAATGATGCAAACATATGTTAAAGCGTGAACATAAAACATAAAAATTACCAAATTAGAAAGGGTATTTATTAATGTATTCAATAATTCTCCCGAGTATCAACTTTGTAAAATACTTTTCAGCTCTCACATGTTGATGTATCTTGTCATTTGTTGTGCAAATAAATAGAAATAGAGAGAGACTTGTGTTGTTACTTTTCCTTTTTTGTGGCCTCACGTTGTGGGAGACTTTCTAGGAAATGTGTGGTTTCGCCATTCACTGTATCCTGACTTTCTAGGAAAAAGGTCTCGTTTCCGTAGAATAACAACCAAAAACACCCCTGGAGTCATGTCCACATACCAGAGCTGCTGTATGAAAACATTGGAGCATACTGCTGCACATTATTCAAAATGTTGCCACATAGCAACCCTTCATCCACCCACGATAACAACACAGAGAGGGAAAGTAAGGGGTTTCTAAAAGGGATGGATGAATGGTTGAAATAGTCAGCTAAAAGTAACAAAACTGTTGAAATAGTTAGCTAAAAGTAACAAAACTGTTGAAATAGTTAGCTAAAAGTAATGAAAACAGTTGAAATAGTTAGCTAAAAGTAACGGATAAATGGTTGAAATAGTTAGCTAAAAGTAGTGAAAACAGTTGAAATAGTTAGCTAAAAGTAATGAAAACAGTTGAAATAGTTAGCTAAAAGTAATGGATTAAATAGTTGAAATAGTTAGCTAAAAGTAACGGATAAATGGTTGAAATAGTTAGCTAAAAGTAATGAAAACAGTTGAAATAGTTAGCTAAAAGTAACGGATAAATGGTTGAAATAGTTAGCTAAAAGTAACAAAACTGTTGAAATAGTTAGCTAAAAGTAACAAAACTGTTGAAATAGTTAGCTAAAAGTAATGAAAACAGTTGAAATAGTTAGCTAAAAGTAACAGATAAATGGTTGAAATAGTTAGCTAAAAGTAGTGAAAACAGTTGAAATAGTTAGCTAAAAGTAACGGATAAATGGTTGAAATAGTTAGCTAAAAGTAACAAAACTGTTGAAATAGTTAGCTAAAAGTAATGAAAACAGTTGAAATAGCTAAAAGTAACAGATAAATGGTTGAAATAGCTAAAAGTAATGAAAACAGTTGAAATAGCTAAAAGTAACAGATAAATGGTTGAAATAGCTAAAAGTAATGAAAACAGTAGAGGAAACGGAGGGAACTTTTTACACAAGAGCATTTAGTTTGGTCTCTAAATGAACAAATGTGACTGTTACCAAGCTGCATTAAAGTAAGGGTTAACCCTCATGTTGTCCTCATGTTGTCCTCATGTTGTCCTATATCAATGTTCTTTTTAATTCCTCAAAATAACACGATTGATTCCACACAACGCTTTATGGCAAGTACACATCTCTACTTTCATTAATTTTGGGTCTTATTCAATTTAATAGCATTTGGAAAAACAAATGGAAGTGTTTTGAAATAGTATTGAGTAAAAGTTGACATATTCCAGTCTGTGATTATCATCAACATCCATTCCTTTAATTTTAGTCTAAATAATTCCTAATTTCTACTTTTCTAACTCAAACATTAGGTATAATTTCCTATAAATGAGGTTTATTGACCATAAATTCCAAAAATAACTGTAAAACTAAAGTTAATAAGTTAGTGTTACGTAGTGTTAAAAATGTCAAAAAAAGTGACAAACATTGAAGAAAAAGGACACAAATGTAAGAAAAAGATTGATAAAAAGCGTCAATAAAAGTGTTGATTTTCAATTTGACGGGAAAACAACACAAGTGTAAATCAAAAACTGACCCCAGACAGTGGTTATTCTATAATAAATAGAAGCATTTATTTATGTACAGCATGTGTTTAAAGTTCACAACAGTCTAAAACACAGACATTATTACCAAAAAAAACCAATGAAGCACAAATATTATACATTATAACATTATATTTACACGCTTTAACGGCACTGTTGGTCGGTGAATGTCAAATGGCATTGTGTACAGCATGTTTTCTTTTTTACGGTCAACCCACACATCCCAAAAACGTCTTTCTTAGGTATAACCTCGCCTGCACGTAGCACTGTAAACGGTAAGAGACATCGATTTTATAAATATCCACTGAGTTCAATAGCACCAACGTTAACATGTGAACATAAAGTCATTAAAAAAGGCACACATCAGTCAGCGATATAGATAAAGGAGCTCATACTGCAGTGGAGAAAGTGTCTGTAAAACCGTCATAGGTCACATGGCTGTCTTTAGTCAGGAATGCAGGGGCAAGTTGAAGTGCTGGTCCTGAGAGAGGATGTAAATATATACACGTGCCATGATGCAGATGATTCAACATGGCCCCATTGGTCACACGTGGGTGCACCAAGGCCTGAGGAATGCACCGGTCCTCCCGAGTGGGGCGTAGAGAGGGGAAATCACAAATCAAGAGAAGGAGTAGCTGGAAAAAGTGTTCGGGGGAAACTCTGAAACCAAAAAACTGCTGCTGAAAACCCCCCCGTGTTGTGACCACATGATGGTAGAGCTGCAAAGACAAACCAATTAGCAACTATTAAATTAATCACCAACTATTTTGATGCTGAATTAAATCGCTTTCGAGTGATTATTTTTGCATGAATGAGGAAAAATCCCAGCTTGTTAAATGTGAATATTGTCTAGTTTCTTTTCTCCCCTGGGACGGTAAAGTGAATATTTTTGAGTTGTGGACAAAACAAGACATTTGAGGACGTTGTCTTGGGCTTCAGGAAACACTGATCAACATTTTTCACAGTTTTCCTGACATTTCACAGACTACACAACTAATCGATTAATCGAGAAAATAATCGGCGCACACACACACGCACACATTATTGAGACTTATTGAAGTCAACTGGCACATGCTTATCGCAGCGTACTTTTTTTTTCATAATTTGATTGTCGGGTCTAGCTCGGAGGATTGTTTCCCAAATTGAGTTCATAACGCTAAAACAAAGAAAGAGGAGGGTGACGGACATCCCGCGGAAAGTAAGGGACATCTGGCAGCAGCTGAACAATCCCATAACTGAAATATCTTCGACATAGAATAGTTATGGGATAAAAGTCAGGTTTAGATTCGGGATTAGCAGCCTGAGCACACGTTGAGTCTTTGGAAACCCATGTGTGACGTCACGGATATTTTATACGGTCTATGATGGCTGCCTTGTATTTACCATACAGACATCAGAGTGGCCAAAATGGCAAATAAGGTTTTGATAATGTTCCGTGAACAAAAATAACTAACAGTGATATTTACACCTATGTGTGAACTCAACGTTACACATGTTGGACTCTCAACTTATTGCATGAAAACCAAGACTTTAAGTGGCTTAAAAGGGGCTGTACTCAACATTATTACAGCAGCAAACCAATATTTGCTCTGTACCGACATAGTGGAGTAATGGCGTCCTGAGTAGAAAATGAAGTCACACGCCCTCTGTGTGTGTTGTAACCCGAGTTTATCTGGTCTTTGTTTCCAGGTTTAGTTCTGCGAGTGCAGTTGTAGCTTAAACTAAGAGGTTTAAATTCATCACAAAAACATTTTTTGGGGACATGCAGAGTGGTGCGTGTCTTTTCAGTAATTTTCAATTGTGTTGTGATTAGTATGTAATTAAAAGGGGGGGAATGTAATGGGAAAACTACATTTAACCAATGATTTTTATATTAATTATTCATAATAAGATCTCCAATGCCTCTCAGAGTATGTGACTTCTGTATCTGTCATCTGTGTGTTTGTCCTTGATGGGAGACAGCTGGGTTCGTTTGACTCCACCCATCCTGAGGTTTGCTGAGCTGAAGAAAAGTGCTAGACGGTGTACATAGCAGTCCGGGTCGAGACCTAGCAGTTCCGTCGAGACATAGCAGGTCAGGTCACTAGCAGGTCCAGGCGAGACCAGAGCAGTCCGTCGAGACCTTAGCAGGTCCCAGGTCGAGACCAGAGCAGGTCCCAGGTCGAGACCTTAGCAGGTCCCAGGTCGAGACCAGAGCCTATCCAAGAGACGAGATGTCCTTTTTCAGCTAAGATAGAATGACCGGTCAAGACACTTGGACACCCGAGGGGCAGATTCAGAAATACGTAAGAGCTCCAACTGTCCGCCTGAGGTCCACTGATTGTTATGTTTCAGATTTAACTGTTTTGGAGACATTTTTAAGGATATTTTTTCCTCTTGGGGGGGGGGGGGGGGGCACTGGATATAAAGGAGTGTATTACTGACAGTATTTACCAGAACTGTGGCCACTTTGTAACTCTGTTCCTTGTGAAAGCTGTTCTCGTCATTTGATTGTTCTCTGGAGAAAACAATTAAACCCTTCCACCGAATACCTTAAACCTTTAATCCAGTTTGCAGCCTTTCTTTATTTTGTTTCAACAGGGTCTCTTCTGGCTCAAATTCCTCCCTCGCTGTACAGAAACTTCCACAACATCACACAAATGGGCGGGAATAAAAACCTCGGTGTTTTGCGTATTACGGAACGGACGTTTTTTTTCCGTCTGTATTTCGAGTACGGCCCCTTTAACAGTGACCTGTTCTCCAGTTTTATCACACAGTTAGGATAACGAGTAAAAAAGGTGAATTGAGGAATCCTTCATCTTCTGCTGACTTGATATGATTTGATGAGGAATGGATTGTAAACTTGTAAACTTGATGAGGAAAAAAAAACAAAAATGTGTTGGACCCTGTTTTTTTCCCCCACTGTCGAGCGTTTGTTCGTCTCTGAGGATATAGTGGTTCTGACACTGGCTTTGAATTCCTTATCTTTGTGCCGTGTGAGGTAAAAATACAAAAGGACGTCCAAGGTAGCTTATCACGGAGCCTCGACTTGATGTACTTCAGTTGTCTGCGAAGGCGGGATTGTCCGCCTCTTCATCCAAGCTCACAATCTGTCTCTGAAAAGGACAGAAAATTAAAAGGACGTCAGATTCTTTTAATCAGAATCAGAATCAAAAATACGTTTTTGATCCCCGAAGGGAAACTCTGTGTTGCAGTTCCACAAATAGTAGAAATATCAGAGTAGAAATATAAATAAAGAAATTTAAGGAGTGTGGATATGTACGGTATTTACATAGTTAAAGGAATGTTATGATACAGTATTTACATAATTAACACAATTAAGGAGTTGCAATGGTGAAAAGTAATAATAATAATAATAATTATAATAATAGTAGCAGCTAAATATTGCACAGATTTCAGGCCAGTGTTATTGCACAAAACAGATAAAATTGTCCAGTTTTAACCTTTAAGTGTGTGTGTGTGTTGGACACTTAGACGGAGGAGTTATAAAGTTTGATGAATGACTTCCTGTGGCGCTCTGTGGTGCATTTTGGGAGAATGAGTCTATCACTGAAAGTGCTCCTGTGAATGAGCAGCAAGCCGTGGAGTGGGTGCAAGACATTGTCCAAGATGGCATGTAGTTTGGACAGCGTCCTCTTCTCTGACACCACCAACAGAGAGTCCAGATCTGATCCGCAAGGCCAGGGACGTTGTGGGGGGTGGATCTGGACTCTCTGTTGGTGGTGTCAGAGATGAGACACCACCAACAGGGTAGCGTGCGTGCTGATTACAACAAACTATGAATTCAAACATTCTGAAGTGTAGACTGTGAATGAAACTAGACGTACTTTTGGGTAGGAGTACCCGTCGAGGCTGTAGCTCCTCCAGATGTGCACTTGGTCCTCAGTTGTCTTCTGATAGACGGGGTTGTCGAAGTGAATGGTGTTGGTGTTCTTCAGCCTGTAGTTCCTCCACAGCAGCACGGCACCAGCAGCCACCAGACAGACGATCGCTACGGGAGGCAGACACAGGGAGAGAGATCCGGAGAACGGGTTAAGCATGATGATTATAAATTACAAATTATATAGAAAAAGCTGGCTTTGCAGCGGTTGCCAAAGCAACTCACCCAGAGGTAATGCGATGTACAGAGCTATCGGGGCGTCGGAGGCAGGGTTGGGGACAGCTGCAGCTAATTCATGATGAAAATCTGAAGGAAGGATAATAATGTGTTATATATAATATAATGAGAATGTTTTTAATGACACATGAAGCTGACTTGCACTGTCCACATTGAGTACCTTTGCATGTATACTCATACTCTGCTTCTGACTGGCTAGTAGTCCTTACCTAGGTACTGTCAGGGCCCTCATACTCTGCTTCTGACTGGCTAGTAGTCCTTACCTAGGTACTGTCAGGGCCCTCATACTGTGCTTCTGACTGGCTAGTAGTCCTTACCTAGGTACTGTCAGGGCCCTCATACTCTGCTTCTGACTGGCTAGTAGTCCTTACCTAGGTACTGTCAGGGCCCTCATACTCTGCTTCTGACTGGCTAGTAGTCCTTATCTCGTTTCTACCGATGTTTGATACCCAACAAAGATTGAACAGAAGTGAGATGTCTCACTCTGTAGCTAAAACAAAGAGCTCAACACACAGGGTGAAAAGAGGAGCTGCAGCAATGTACAGTATGACTAAAATAAAGTGTTTTTTGCTAATTAAACCATGTAATCATAGTCTGGTACAACCTCTTAACACAATTATCAACCTGAAAATGAGCATATTCTGAGGTCTTTAATTTGATACGGATCATGAAAACGGCATATTCCATCTTGACATTCATCATAACGCCGACCATTTCAAGAAGGTGGAATGAAAGAGGGATGGCTGCATTTACACGGTAAGCAGGAATATTAGTGGAATATTTACTTTCATTAGCCATGTAAACAGCTTAGTCTGAATATTGTCTTTTTCGGAATAATGGCAAAAAACAGAATATTATGTGCATGTAAATGTTTTAAGTCAGAGCTGAGGACAATGCACTCATGCAAACTTGAAACATAAAGCTTAAAATGGTGAAAAGGAATTTAAACCATCTACACAATTTGATATTAACTATCTGAAAAAACATTATGGTACTTGCCTGGAGAGGTGACCGGAGTCTCTGTCGTGGTCTGGAGAATTTTAGGTTTCAAAGGCTGGGGTGACGCGGTCCTTGGCTCAGGTGTGGTGGTCCTTACAGGAGGCTCGATGGTGCTTGGCACCAGCTTGGCAGCAGGGCTGGTGATAATGACGGGCACTGTGGTGGTGCGGACCAGGGGCTTAGGCGTGGTGCGGACCAGGGGCTTAGGCGTGGTGCGGACCAGGGGCTTAGGCGTGGTGCGGACCAGGGTCTTAGGCGTGGTTTGGACCAGGGGCTTAGGCGTGGTTCGGACCAGGGGCTTAGGCGTGGTGCTAGCTGGCACTGGTGGCCGACGAGGGGGGTCGGTTGCTGGAACATGAGGCTGCACGGGAGCTGCAGGTGTTGGAACAGCTGGTGAAGAACAGCAAAAGGAGGAAAGTGACAGTCAGAAATACGAGGGTGTGAACTAGTCAATATTGTATTAATTTAGAAGACAAAAATTTGGATTTTGTCATTTTCTTCTCGATTTAATTCAAGAGAATCTGCTCTTTGATCATTTACATACCAGGTACACACGTCCTCATATCCCTGGCTAACATCATGTTATCGGGACAGACGCAGGTGTATTTGGGGGGATGTCTACCCACTTGAGGAGCTGCCAGGCACAAGAATGTACAGCCGGACACCTGGCACCAATCCCTCCCTGCAATGGAAAAACAGGAGGACTTTTTACTTTAGTTTAACTGCTTTATGTATTTTGAAGCCATTGTCAACAATATCATAAAGCAATAGTTTCTGGGAAATACGCTTAAGTTAGATGAGAGGATTATCCATGTCTGTGCACTATATATAAACTAATAAGTTTAGCTTAGCTTATCACAAAAACTGGAAAAGGGGTCAACAACAAGCCTGGCTCCTCTAAAGCTCACAAACTAGCTGGAAACAGAGAAACTAGTTAACCAGCTAAGCACCTGCTTTGGTTAGCTACTTATTTATGTTTAGACATGAGAGCGGTGTTCACCTTTTAAAAAACTCACAGCAACAATAAGCATACCGTGTTGCCAACTTGGCCACCTTCTTGCTGAATTAAGGGACTTTTCAGAACCTCTGAGCAACTTTATTTCTAAAAAGGTGGCTAGCTACAAATTTAACTACTTCAAACTACTAATTGTAACTGATTTCCATGAAGTAATCAATGTCCACAGCTCTTCTGCCGTCAGCACAGGATCTCTCTCCCTCTCCCCTTGCATTGTGTAGCATGTTATAAAATTATATTGATGTAGAGTACAGTGTCATCTTGCAACTTGTTTCACTTCTAGTTCTAATTTATAATAATTTATACTATTTATTGATCCCTCATGGGGACATTACAATCTACACACTACACACAGGCCTGAAATCCACGAATGCTCAGGACATATATATACATGGACTAATGGAGAGATTTGAGAGTGAGTGGGCTGTCCTGAGCGGGTGAGGGGGATTCGATACCTTGCTCAAGAGCCCCTTGGCACCAGGCCCAGGAGGTGAACTGGCATCTCTCCAGCTACCGGTCCACACTCTGTACTTACGACCCCCCAGTTCCCAACCCAACTCCCTACAGACTGAGCTACTGCCCCCTCCCTAGCTTGGAGAAGAGCTGTTAACACTGCAGTGCTCACATGCTCTGGTGTGTGAGCACCTTTTTGAACAGCAGGTGTCTGTGTTGTGTCTCTTACCAGCGGTTTGCTTGAGGTTATGGAAGAGAACGATGTCTTCTGGGGATGTCAGGTGCTCTGCCACTGGCGTGATGTCTTCACCCGTCAGCCGGTTTGCACTGAGGATGGCGTTGTTACTGACGTCTGTCCAGAACACTTTTTCCTAGAAGAACAAAAAAAATAAAGAAACGTGTGCATGTAAGAGACCGGGGCCAGAGTAACACTAGTGAGGAGTACTACTATTTATTCATGAAGTGAGGAGACATGTCTGGCACTTTTTCTTGAGTACATACATTGCGTGTAGGTATGTATGTATGCATCTGTGTCTATGATGTGTGAATAAGTGAAGCATAAGGATAAAAGTAGAGAAAGTGGGTAAGACCTGATAAGTTGTTTTTGAACTTCTTCCTGGGAATTTCTTGTTTGAATGACTTTAAATCATTTTGGAAGATTGTGCTGAGAAGTAAATGACCTTGTATATCTGTCATTTTAATTATATATATGTATGCATGAATGTATGTATATATATTTGTTATTTTAATGTTTTACATGTTAAAATAAACTACTAAAACTACTATGTACAGGAAAGATTTTTGTGTTATTGTTGTGTGCTTTGCGTTTTTTTTTTATCTTGTGCCCCTGACTGCCGATAAAGTTTCCCATCTGGGATAATGAAGTGACTGAACTGACCTGTTGTATTGACATATATTCGTAACAGTTCATCAGGTGGTTTCACAACATGTACCTCAAACACAGTGAGGCCCAGTGGGTGAGCCAGCCTGTGCTCATCAACGATGATGGTGCGTCGCCCCCCGCCCTGCACGTCGATACTGGAGAGGGTGTGCAGCTTAGAGTCCACCCAGTAGAGCCGCTGGTTCACCAGGTCTGGGTGGGAAGGAGACAGGTCAGACCACTGGCTTTCACATCAACAGATAAAAACAAACAAAAAAACTTGAAACCAGAGAGACGTGGCATGCTAGGGTTTACCGAGTGAGATTCCATTTGGCCACACAATGTTGTCAGTGACCAGAGCGGTGCGGTCTCCTCCGTTGAGACCTGCCTTCTCGATCTTAGCGGGATTCCCCCAGTCGGTCCAGTAAATGAAGCTGGGAGGACATAGATATGTCGTCAATAAAACACAGAAAACTAAAATACATCATTTAGAAAGGACACCAATGAAGACAGGAGTCTAAAAAGGCATCCCTGGGTACTTTTGCATACACAGTAATAATCTGAATTTGATTTGTAAATAGCACTTTCCATGAGGATATTCCGAATTAGAACTTTTTCTGAATTTAGCATTTTCTGATTAAGACGTGTGCGATGTGCCGGTATTATTCAGGTTTTAGAAACATTCTGTGGACATGTATACAGCCGATTCAGGATCTACATCTCAATCAGTTTTTGTGACAGAAACAAACCAGCTAACAGTTTGCAGGGCTGCGGTAGAGATGCAACACGAACATTATGAAAAAAATCTTGGATATCAATGGCGACCTTATAAAGAAGGTCCAGTCCAACAAGAACGCCACCGGTTGAAAACCTTTAAAAAAAATCCTATTTAACACAGCTGCATGTAATTGGGAATATTAGTGGAATAGATACCACTTTACGATAGCGCTACCTCATTGTTAAAGGTTTTAACAATGGTTTGTAATTAGTTTATTACTTAGCTTGTAAACCCTTCATAAATCATCAATAGGGTGTTATAACTCGTTAGATTTAAAAGGCTGACCTGCCTGGAAGGCACTAGGATTAAGCAATGGTTATGGTTAGGGTTTAGGTTAGGACCCTGGTGGCAGTGCTACTTGGAAGGAGACGTTGAGGACTAAAAACACCTTTGAGCCATGTAAACAGCTTAGTTGGAATATTGTCTTTTTTGTAATAACGGCCCAAACTGGTTATTATGTGCACATGAACGTAGTCTCTGGGGGAGGAGGAAATAGGGCAGAGAGGACAATACATGCATACATACATACATACATACATACATACATACAGTACATATACATACATGCATACATACATACATACATACATACATACACACATACAGTACATATACATACATGCATACATACATACATACACACACACATACAGTACATATACATACATACATACACACAGTATACATACATACATACAGTATACATACATACATACATACATACACACATACATACATACATACATACATACATACACACACACCTGGACTTACATTAATACCTGGTCACTTTATCACTTTAACACTGGACTCAACACTGACTCTTTGATAATAATTTATAGTCTTTTTTGTCATTATCTGACAAATGTTTTTATTGTTCTTCTTATTATTATTATTACTTATTTTATTTTATTGTCTTTTTTATCTATTTTTTTCTTGCAAAAACTGCTGCTGGAATTTTCAATTTCCTCACGGGAGTCCCAAAAGGATTAATAAAGAGAAGTCGAAGTCTAAGGCTGAATCCCATTCCTTCCCCTTACCCCTACCCCTTGGCCCTTCCCCTACCTTTTGCGCGTTCACGTTTGACGCGACCTCACTAGAAAACACACAGGCAGTGTGTGGCTGCTGCATCAACCAGAGAGACACATGAATGTAAGTACTTTCAGCTTTAAATAATTGATTAAAAAGTTACGACAGTCTTGTTTTGTGGTCTATGCAGTCCTGTACATGTGTACCCATGTTCCTAACTGAAACTTTTAAAAAATCGCTAGCTTGCAATGCTAACGCTAATCGCTAACGCTAATCGCTAACGCTAACGTTGAACAGTCCCACATATTTCTGCCTTGAATGGACTGTATAGATCGCATAGATTGTATAGCTAGATATATATTAACGGTCTATGATACATCGCTACGTGCTTAACATATACCGCCCTGTCTCACACAGGATGACACAGGAGGACACAGGAGGACACAGCAGCTGATCCAGGTTGGGGCTGCAAACGAGCAGACGTTTCCTAATTCATATGTTCATGTTGTACCCATTCATTATTGCATTGGTAGCCTACTATTATTGTAATAATATTTAATTAATTCCTGTTCATTGTTCATGCACTTGTTATATTGTTGTTGGTTTTGATATGGGACACTGATGATATGTGAGGGGGGGTTACTGGCCAAAAGGCTCCAGACTGGTCTGGAATATCAGAGCAGCTGTAGCTACAACAGTGTAGTGTGTGTGTAGTTTGTTTGTGGTCTTGTGTGTATTTTTTTAGTTTTACACATATGAGTGCCTTTTATTGTGTGCGACATGTTAGTTATGGTTCTAATAGTTGACAATGGTTCTGTAACATTATTTTATGTAACGTTTTTGCCTGTTATGTTCAATTTATCACCAATAAAGACAGATTTTTGTCAACAAATGTTTTGTGAACATCAATGACATTCAAAACGGTGATAACTGAAACAGATATACACACACCATGTATACAGGGTGTATATGTATGTATATGTACACATGATGCATGTGTATACACATTGTATTGCAAACAGACCTAAGTACTACACAGATAGTACTCTGCACTACCAAAGTGAACCTAAAATAACTATAAAATATATAACACTGTTGTCCAAACCCACACAATCAACAGACCTAGACGGCATCTTGGAGGTTTGTGATCAATACTGTATGGTGATGTCACCAAGTGGTGTCCCAATTCATAGGGGTATGTTTTCACCCCTTACCCCTACCCTTGGTTTCAAGGGCCAAGGGGTAGGGGTAAGGGCCAAGGGGTAGGGGTAAGGGAATGAATCCCATTCCTTCCCCTTACCCCTACCCCTTGGCCCTTCCCCTACCTTTTGCGCGTTCACGCGGCACCTAGTGCCGGTCCAATACGTATTACGAGCTAGGGGTAGGGCATGGATCAAGGGCTGTATACCCCTACGGATCTAGTGTGGACGCGACCTCACTAGAAAACACACAGGCAGTGTGTGGCTGCTGCGTCAACCAGAGAGACACATGAATGTAAGTACTTTCAGGTTTAAATAATTGATTAAAAAGTTACGACAGTCTTGTTTTGTGGGTCTATGCAGTCCTGTACATGTGTACCCATGTTCCTAACTGAAACTTTTTAAAAATCGCTAGCTTGCAATGCTAACGCTAATCGCTAACGCTAATCGCTAACGCTAACGTTGAACAGTCCCACATATTTTTGCCTTGAATGGACTGTATAGATCGCATAGATTGTATAGCTAGATATATATTAACGGTCTATGATACATCGCTACGTGCTTAACATATACCGCCCTGTCTCACACAGGATGACACAGGAGGACACAGGAGGACACAGCAGCTGATCCAGGTTGGGGCTGCAAACGAGCAGACTTTCCTAATTCATATGTTCATGTTGTACCCATTCATTATTGCATTGGTAGCCTACTATATTGTAATAATATTTAATTAATTCCTGTTCATTGTTCATGCACTTGTTATATTGTTGTTGGTTTTGATATGGGACACTGATGATATGTGAGGGGGGGTTACTGGCCAAAAGGCTCCAGACTGGTCTGGAATATCAGAGCAGCTGTAGCTACAACAGTGTAGTGTGTGTGTAGTTGTTTGTGGTCTTGTGTGTATTTTTTTAGTTTTACACATATGAGTGCCTTTTATTGTGTGCGACATGTTAGTTATGGTTCTAATAGTTGACAATGGTTCTGTAACATTATTTTATGTAACGTTTTTGCCTGTTATGTTCAATTTATCACCAATAAAGACAGATTTTTGTCAACAAAAAGTTTTTGTGAACATCAATGACATTCAAAACGGTGATAACTGAAACAGATATACACACACCATGTATACAGGGTGTATATGTATGTATATGTACACATGATGCATGTGTATACACATTTGTATTGCAAACAGACCTAAGTACTACACAGATAAGTACTCTGCACTACCAAAGTGAACCTAAAATAACTATAAAATATATAACACTGTTGTCCAAACCCACACAATCAACAGACCTAGACGGCATCTTGGAGGTTTGTGATCAATACTGTATGGTGATGTCACCAAGTGGTGTCCCAATTCATAGGGTATGTTTTCACCCCTTACCCCTACCCCTTGGTTTCAAGGGCCAAGGGGTAGGGGTAAGGGCCAAGGGGTAGGGGTAAGGGGAAGGAATGGGATTCAGCCTAAGTCTAGGTCTAAGTCGAAGTCTAGTCCCTGGGCTTTTCTTGGCATTGTGAGACGTACTTGCTGTGGGGGTCGACCACAATCCCGCGAGGTTTGGACAAGCCTTGGTGGAAGAGAGTCTTGCGGCGGCTGCCGTCAGCTGTCACCACGCTGACGCTGCTGCGGATGCTGTCCGTCCAGTACAGGTTACCGTGGATCCAGTCGAACGCGATGCCTTCAGGGGCATCGATGCCGCTGGAGATCAACACGCTGTGGTGAGCGGGGTCTTCGGCCGAGTCCATCTGAGCTCTGGATTGAAAAGTGAGGAGCCGGGCGTCAGGCGGGAAAAGGAAAGAACAAAAACACACTGCTTTTATTCTGATTTCGTTTGCATCTCACCTGTAGATCTTCTTCTGGGAGATGTCCGACCAGTAGATCTCTTTGGTGGCCACGTTCATGTCGAGAGCCACGACGTTCTTCAGACGGGGGATCACTCTGGTGTACTCACTTTTGTCCAAAGTCATTTTTCGGATTTCGTGACGGTTGGTGAAGAAAAGGTAGGCGATTGTACCTAAAAAAAAAATCAGAGCGGACAGGTGATTTTCTCAGTACTTTTGTGGGGATATTTAAAATCAAACGGAAATTTGATTTGTTTTTCTTCACACATCAGACAATTTGTCCCAAAATTACACTGATGGTTCCTTTCAACTCTCTTCATGAGTGAAACAAAGGATCAGATCTTGACGTTCATTGAATTTTGGGTGTTTTCTTCAATTTTATAGCATTATCCTGGCTAAACTTTGACATATCTGTGACAGTCCATTGCCTTCATTACTCTGATCTTAACTTTTAGTCAAATTATTCAAAAAAATGCTGCTTTTTTCTAACACAGAAATTAGATAATTTCATATGAATGAGGTTAATTGACCAGGAATTCAAAAAATAAGTGTAAAACTAGTGATAACAAGCTGGTTGTGAATAGTAGAGTAGTGCTGAATATTATAGTGGTAATGGAAAAAAAGCATAAAAAAACGTTAAAAAAAAAAAAAGCAAGCAAAACAAAAGGGACAAAAACGTGAAAATGTCCACACAGTGTTTGAAAAAAATGTAAATTTTGACCCCGGGGGGACAGGTAAAACAAGCATACACAACCCCCATTCAAAAAGCTACAAAGATTAATGTCAACTATTAAATTAATTGCCAACGTTTTGGTAAATAATGATTTAATTATGGTAGGATTACACACATTTACACGTCCTGCTTCTTTATACGCATGTAAAACGAAGAAAATTATGAATTATGTTATCTCTTTCTCTCTTTTTTCTCTCAAATATATAAATAAATATAAATATTTTGTTGGATAGGTTTTCAACAAACGGACGTTGTGTTTTTTACGTGGAATTTGACACGCTCAAAATAATGAAATAAATAAATACAAATGTCAATTAGTCTAAATTCTCAGATTCTAGCTTCAAATAAGCAAAGTTTCTATTTTGTGACACACAAAGAGTGGAGACTTCACATTTCAGTAGCAGCCTTGCACAGACTGATCCACACTAGGAACAGATGAGGGAGTTCAATTTATTATTAACAAAAGTTATTCATTATCTTTAAATTGTTACATATTATTGAAGCAGACACTCGGGAAAGAAGACAGAGAGCTGATATTTACCGATGGCCTTGCAGGCTTTGGTTGCCGGGTCGACCTGGTAACCCTCCTCACACTGGCACTTGTAACTGCCGATCAGGTTGATGCAGATCTGGCTGCAGGTGTCCGGGTTGGCACACTCATCGATATCTGAGTCACAGAAATGAAGAAAAATAAAATGAAACGCACGTGACAGGGAAAAGAAAACACATGCTGAGTCACTGGGTCTGCCAGATTTACGTGACCCCTCTGGATCTGGATATGGGGGCGCCGACAGGGACATGGAAACGGTTGCGTCAGAGTAAACAGATTGCAACATTATCTGTTAATCTGAGAGAGAACATTAGTCTGGATCAACAGAAGAACATTTCCAGGATATAAAGCCTGAAATCCAGCATCTGATGTCTGGCTTTGTTCTTTACCTTCCGCCCTCTGTGTGTCGCCGTGTCCTTCGCTATGGGAACCAACCGTTGAGCTAGTACGCTACACGCTGAACATGTCATGTTTTGAAGAAGATTTGGATCTTCAACAACAGGTCCTGCTCGGTTCTTTCAGGAAGTGATTGTACAGATTTACAAAAGAATATGTTCACAGCGTTTCCTCTCTATCTGGGGCGTTTTGGGACCGACTGGTGGGACTACTGTGGAGGAAATCCACACGGTAATGAGGTGTAACCATGTATCAGCTAATTCAAATAGCTCACGGTGTGGCAGCGTGACAACAGTTAACTTCATTTCATTTTTATGTGGCGCATCTTTTTCCGGGAGACTGTTTAGCAGAGCCGCCGCTGCTGCAACCCGAGCTTAACGTCGCCCAAGACGATAGTGATTGGTTTAAAGCAGGGGTCCCCAAACGCATCACTGAAAGGTCTGCATGTAAAAAAAAAAATCTAAGTCAGGAGTCCGAAACGATTGGTAATAAAAAAAAACACTATACCGTCAAGGAACCACTCAGTGGGAAACTTTGGTACCAATACCACTACCTTTGTAGCATACTTTCTCTCTAATAACAAATTTGTTTCAGATGTAAAAATAAGTCCAAAACTATTCATCTTTTTAGGGAGGGGGGGTTGCAACTACAGTCTGTTATACTACTACTGTATCTTCAACGTCACTTACAATTTACTGGTCATCTAAAAATAGAAAACATTACAAATTATGAAAGGTTTTGCATTTGTAAAGCAAGGTACGGGCTGGACCAGGATTGACTTGTCGTTCGGTCCAATTGCGGACCGTGGTCCAGACTTTGAGAAGCCCTGGTTTAAAGAATTGGCATTTTTCTCCTGTCCCAGAATGCCTTTGTGGTGCAGCCAGACCTTACTCCCCATCACTGTGGTGACAGAGCTGGCAATGCGAGACTTAGAGAACATAAAAAAGCGTTTTTATAAGTGTAACTGTGTGGCAGGGTGTTACCTTCACAGCGCTTCGTGTCCACCAGGTGAAATCCAGGACGACACAGGCACTCGAAGCCAATCTTCAGGTCATTGCAAATATGCGAGCAGCCTCCGTTTTTGTACAGGCACTCATTGAAGCCTGCAATGGGAGCAGGAAATGGTTAACCATCTTTCTTTTCTGAGGATGTGCAGTCACTATCAATTTAAAGCTGCAGACACCCTCATTCACACACAGGTAGTGATTAACGAGACAGTTATGCATGAGAAGCCGCGGTGCTCACCACATTCCCTAAGAGGCTCATCTGACCAATCCCTGCAGTCCCGGTGCTTGTCACACACCTTCTCCATGCTGATACACTCCCCGCTGCGGCACTTAAACCTGGTCGGGCCCTCGCATTGGGTGGCTGATAAAAAAAACAAAAGATTCAGCTTCAGACACATACTAGAGATTTCTGCATTGAACTGCCAGCAACCACGATAGAAAACTGTAGAGGAAGAGATTGGTACCGTTGACGCAGCCAGCCTCATCACTCATGTCCCTGCAGTCGTGCTGATGGTCGCACTGGCGGCTGCCGTGGATGCACGTGCCATCGCCGCACTCAAACTCGTCAGGACGGCAAGTGGGACGTGCTAGAGGGACGGTAGAGACGGGTAGAAACGTGTGAACAAGACACGATGAAACTACTGACAGTATGTAATTAATAGGGGTGGGAAAAATAATCGATACAGCATAGTTTCACGATATTTTCAGTGGAAATACTGTATCGATACACAGGCGCCAAGTATCGATCTTTTACTATACTTACCATATACCATATAATATATTACCATATACTACTATATAATCATTGTCTATTGTTTGCTTGTATTTCTTGTGCGTTTACTTGTTTGTGTGTTTTTGGTTTTTGCTGTTATTGAAGAAAATGTTTTGTTAACAAAATTTAGCAGCAATAAAATTGAACAAGACAAAAAGAGAAACCCATTTCCCGATCCTTGCCCCATTCGATGGATATCGGGACTTTAGTCCTGTGATTTACAAGTTTGCTACGTCACAACTTATTCAGCAAAGCTGTTTCCATCTCCCATTTTGCGCATCAACTCTTTTCGAAAAAATGCAAAAACCACCTAAAAAAAAACATCTTTGCGAATTTTGCCATTTCCATTATCATTTTCTAATCCGGTACTTTAAAAGGTGCATGTACATACGTTGGAAATGGAAACATGACTAGTGTCACCCAAGAGGAAAAGAAGGATTTTTAGTAATCATCCTCACCACACTCAGCTTCGTCTGATTGGTCCAGGCAGTCGGCTCCTCCGTCACATTTCCAGCTGCCGTGGATGCACTCTCCGTTGCCGCAGCGGAACTCCAGGGACGAGCACTGATGGGCGGGAGCGGAGTCGGGCGCCTTGGTACCGCAGTTCTGGGGCCACTCGTCGGAGCCGTCGGGGCAGTCGACATCGCCGTCGCAGCTCCACAGGCGGGGGACGCAGGCGGTGCTGTTGCACTGGAAGGACCCGGGGCTGCAGCTGGCGACGGGGCACGAGACCTCGTCGCTCCCGTCGTCGCAGTCGGCCTCGTCGTCACACACGAAGGAGGACGACACGCACTGGCCGTTCCCGCAGCGGAACTCGGTGCCTGTGCACTGCTTCGGCGCTAAGGGGGAAGACACATAACGGGGCGGTCAGAGGAATGAAAGACCTGGAACTAGACCTGGAACTAGACCTGGAACTAGACCTGGAGCTAGACCTGGAACTAGACCTGGAACTAGACCTGAAACTAGACCTGTAACCAGACCTGGAACTAGACCTGGAATTAAACCTGGAACTAGACATGTCACGATTCTTCATATCCACAATTCTATTTGACATTCAATTTATTAAATTTAAAGAAAAACATTTGTTAATGATTTCTGGGGTAATTTTGGCCTTTAATTGACAGGACAGCTGCAGACAGGAAAGGGGGGGGGGAGAGGGGGAAGACCTGCAGCAGAGGGCCGAAGGTTGGATTTGAATCCTGGGCCGCTGGGGTAAGGGCTGGGCCTTGGTACATGGGGGTGCACGCTCTACCAGGTGAGCAACAAGGGCGCAACTTAAATTTTTTTTTTTGACAGGGACAACAATGCCATAGTTAGATCCATTAGATGGTAGAAGGGAACTTAGCAACAACAATTTTGAGTTGAGTTTTCCCGTAGTGCAGTTGATTGCACCATTAGTTTACTGTGATGCACCTGAAGGCACCATGGAGTCCCATCGGAGCCAACATGCTTTTCCTTTGTTTGCTTATAAAACTCCCTCACGTGGAAGGCAAAATGTTGCCAGGCGGCTACACTGTGTCTGTTGTTTTAGTTTGTGGTGGTGGAGACAAAAAGCTGTACAAGGGGCAATCGCCAATCCGGCTTCTGATTTCAAAATCAAAATCAAGATCGAAAGCTCATTTTGATCGACTTCCGATTTAAAGTTGAAATCGTGACACCCCAGCAGGAGCACTTCATAGCAGGGAGAGGAGAGAAGGAAGATGTGGATTCTGAGAGCAATAAATCACATCTGATTGAGGAAACAGTAAGACAGATGTGTGTGTGTCGTGGACTCGGCTTACCACAGCTGTCTTCATCAGCTCCATTCTCACAGTCGGCTTTTCCATCGCAGCGCCAGGAGCTCGGTATACACTGGTTAAGGCGGTCCGTGCAGCTGAACTCTGTCGGCCTACAAGTTCTGGCCACTGGAAGGGAAAAATACGCAGAAAAACTATAACTGAGACTATAAAATCATCACACTGAGGGATTGTGGGTAGGGACAGGTGTGAATGCATCGCCATATCGCGTCTATTGTCATGTTGCGTGACGCGCCATACTCACTGCAGGTACCGGGGAGTTCATCGGTGCCGTCGCTGCAGTCATCTGAGCCGTCACACACCCATCTGGCCGTGATGCATTTCCCGTTCCCACACTGGAACTGGCTGCTACCACATGTTGTCAAAGCATCTGTAACAGACAGATATAAACACACAGTTCAACTAAAAGTGTCATTGCTTTACTTGTCATCTATCAGGGGCCAATACAGAACGACTCCTCATTAACACCAACAGGGCTGCAAATGAACCCTAAGTGAAGTCAGAATTCTGCAGAACATGCTAGCCGCTCGTGGAAGCTCAAAGGCACAGCAGTGCTTTGAGCTAGCTGCTAATGCTAGCATGGAAAAATGCTCAAAATGAAAATGATAATATGCTAATGTTTAACATAGGGCTGCTTCTAGGGATGTAACGCCACACTATACTCACGATCCGATTCAGGATCAAATTGTGAATTCTTCACGCAGTTGCTAGTAGCCAAGGAGGACACGGAGGATTAAAAAAAACATGATGGACTCTTCAGAAGAGATCACTAGCAATATCTAGTTTCACTCAAATCTTCTTAGCCATACTGACAAATCCAGAGAGAGCTGTGTGGAGCTGGGAGTCTTAATTAGCTTTGTAGCAACTCATTTAACGGACGTACATAAATATCAAAAGGTTACACACTAAAATATAAACTACCGGTCAAACGTTTGGGGTCACTTAGAAATCCCCATTGCACTCCGATGTAGACAGAACACCAGCTGGGATCCGTTGCTTTGTTTTTTTTAACCAGGGCAGCAGTTTTCAGATTACATTATGTGCTTCCATAATTGCAAAAAGGGTTCTCAAATGTCTTCTTAGTTATTTCTTTAAAATGCTGAACCCAACAAAAAACAAACAATGGTAATCTATTGAGTGGCTGGTAATAAATTGAACATTGACACAGCCATTTGGCTGGTGGACAATAAAGGTTCATTTTGAACCCTGTTCATAACACACAATAGAGAGATCATTACATTATAGATAGATAGATAGTGTCACAGCAGCTTCAAGACAGACATAACACCACACATTTACTCAAAAATATCCATACCAATGAGTTAAAATACAGAAATATAAATAAAGGAGAGTTATTTTTGCCCAGAATAGAGTCTGATAGCAGCTGGTATGAAGGATTTCCTATACCGCTCCGACTTGTTATGCTGTATTACACAGGCCGAAATGGACGCTCATCTGAAATGAGTTCATATGCTGAAGACACAGAGTCTCCGTCCCAACCCCCCCCTTTAATGGACCCGATGAAGCCAGTGAACCAGAAGGAGCGATTAGACTGTACGTCAGAGACACAGCATGTCAGGAGAAGGTACCAGAGGCCATCCCCCCCGGGGGCTCTAAACCCTGAATGGCCACATGTTTCTGATCAAAGGGAGGTGTTTCCCTCCAGCGGCTAGGCAGTAGCATTAATAACAGCAGTTAGCATTAATAACAGCAGTTAGCATTAATAACAGCAGTGAGCATTAATAACAGCACTTAGCATTAATAACAGCAGTTAGCATTAATAACAGCAGTTAGCATTAATAACAGCAGTGAGCATTAATAACAGCAGTGAGCATTAATAACAGCAGTGAGCATTAATAACAGCAGTGAGCATTATTAACAGCAGTGAGCATTAATAACAGCAGTGAGCATTAATAACAGCAGTTAGCATTAATAACAGCAGTTAGCATTAATAACAGCAGTTAGCATTAATAACAGCAGTGAGCATTAATAACAGCAGTGAGCATTAATAACAGCAGTGAGCATTAATAACAGCAGTTAGCATTAATAACAGCAGTGAGCATTAATAACAGCAGTGAGCATTAATAACAGCAGTGAGCATTAATAACAGCAGTGAGCATTAATAACAGCAGTTAGCATTAATAACAGCAGTTAGCAGGGCTGCCAACTTTTCCAAAAACCTTGGAGTGAGATTTTGGGGGGGCCGACCCATATTTTGCCGCGTACAAAGCAATTTCTTTTGGTCTTTATCCTTTAGGGTTTAAATTGGGATTTGGTTTATGTGGGTGGATGGAGGATTCCCTAGGGGGGTCTGGGGGTATGCCCCCCCAGGAAAAAAAGTTGAAAAATAAACCATTAAATGGCACTTTCTGGAGAGTTTTTTTGCTTACATGAGTCTTACATGATATGTGCAAAACGGTAGGGTTAGGAGCCTTTGTGTTGTTGTATCAACAGGTTTTAGGGCATTCAGCATTTACATTATTAACTTCTTATGATATAAGAACTGACCCACACAATGTGCCAAACATAATGAACCACATGAAGAGACAGTAGCATATGTCAGCAACAGCTGAGAAGATTTGGGTCTGTGGTGAACAGGTCCAAAGTTAAATTAATGTTGAGGGATCAACTAAGACCACTGAAATTCTAAAGAATGAGAACCACTGAGTTACATAAATTCTAATCCTTAACCTTTGTGCCAATGTTCAGAAATGTTTGGCCCTCATCCTCTGGCCCCACTTACTGTTTTACTTTTTTGTGAAAATAAAGACTATTTGTTCATTTTAAAAAACATCAAATTAATTATTTACAGTTACTTTAGAGATGCAGTGGTTAGAGAGCACAATAGTGGCCCAACGTTGCAGTATCGTAATATTTTATATATATATATATATATATATATATATATATATATATATTATAGTATTATAGGCTAGTATAGCTCAGGTGTGTTTCACCAGATTTCTGCTCATATTTACAACTTGTGCACATAACTCCTCCCATCTCTGTTGTCCGAGATGTGGAGAGTTGTAATATAGTATATAGTATAATATAGTCTGCTGTGCTGTCATTGCTCCGCTGATATGGTGGATCTCATTCAGACCGTCTGATAGACGCAGAGGCCCATTTGGGTCTCTGGTCTCTGACAGAGTTTAGAGGTGTCCGTACGCTGCTCTTTATCGGAGGTCTACGCATGGATGCAACGCGTCACTGCCCCCCAGAGCGAGTCCACTACAATGAACTGAAGTTGCTACACTACCAGCCGCGCTGCTCACCTCCATCTTTACAGAGAGAGTGGACACGAAGCGACGGACGGTCTGTGATAATCAGAGCTCATACCTGAAGCGCCGGACGGGTCTGTAATACTCAGAGCACATACCTGAAGCAGGGGAAATGCACCTGGGATGGCTCGTGAAAAAAAATGTTCTCATTTTGCGACAATTTGAAAATTCCACAGACAGGGAGCGCTCTTGAAGCCCCTCACAGTCTCTGAAAGCACAACTAGTCTATCACAAGTGGCTCAACAGGTAAAAACATAGATAAACTCATCTTTCATAAATTTGAGCGACCGGGTTGACACTTCAGCGTGAGAAATCGGGGGTGTGGCGTGTGCGCGTGTGAAACCAGTCAAATGCGTGTGTCTCACGGCCAATGCGTGAGAGTTGGCAGCCCTGAGTTAGCATTAATAACAGCAGTGAGCATTTATAACAGCAGTGAGCATTAATAACAGCAGTTAGCATTAATAACAGCAGTGAGCATTAATAACAGCAGTGAGCATTAATAACAGCAGTTAGCATTAATAACAGCAGTGAGCATTAATAACAGCAGTGAGCATTTAATAACAGCAGTGAGCATTAATAACAGCAGTTAGCATCAATAACAGCAGTTAGCATTAATAACAGCAGTGAGCATTAATAACAGCAGTGAGCATTAATAACAGCAGTGAGCATTAATAACAGCAGTTAGCATTAATAACAGCAGTTAGCATTAATAACAGCAGTTAGCATTAATAACAGCAGTGAGCATTAATAACAGCAGTGAGCATTAATAACAGCAGTGAGCATTAATAACAGCAGTTAGCATTAATAACAGCAGTGAGCATTAATAACAGCAGTGAGCATTAATAACAGCAGTGAGCATTAATAACAGCAGTGAGCATTAATAACAGCAGTGAGCATTAATAACAGCAGTTAGCATTAATAACAGCAGTTAGCATTAATAACAGCAGTGAGCATTAATAACAGCAGTGAGCATTAATAACAGCAGTGAGCATTAATAACAGCACTTAGCATTGATAAACAGCAGTGAGCATTAATAACAGCAGTTAGCATTAATAACAGCACTTAGCATTGATAAACAGCAGTGAGCATTAATAACAGCAGTGAGCATTAATAACAGCACTTAGCATTGATAAACAGCAGTGAGCATTAATAACAGCAGTGAGCATTAATAACAGCAGTTAGCATTTAATAACAGCAGTTAGCATTAATAACAGCAGTTAGCATTAATAACAGCAGTGAGCATTAATAACAGCAGTGAGCATTAATAACAGCACTTAGCATTAATAACAGCAGTGAGCATTAATAACAGCAGTGAGCATTAATAACAGCAGTTAGCATTTAATAACAGCAGTTAGCATTTAATAACAGCAGTTAGCATTAATAACAGCAGTAGCATTAATAACAGCAGTGAGCATTAATAACAGCAGTTAGCATTAATAACAGCACTTAGCATTGATAAACAGCCTGATACAGTGAGTGTAGAGCTGCAAAAATGAATCGATTAGCTGTCAACTACCACAATAAATTTAAATGTTTCGATAATTGATTAATCGGTTTGATTTATTATGGGGAAAAAAGACCAAAAGTTAGATCAACATGCAACTTATATTGCAGCCAATCAGCTTTCAGCAGTGTCATTATTGCGAGTCTCTTTCAGATTGCACCACGGACATAAAACAGATTTATTCTTCAGATATGAGGAAGTGCAAGTTTAGCAATATTGGCTCGAAAACCCATTTTAGACGATGTTTCAGGACTCTGACGTGATGTTTTTTTGTTTGATGTCGTGATATACTGGAGGTCTTCACTGGTCTTCATAGTGGTTTTAACCCTTGTGTCGTCTTCCTGTCGACCGTGCAACTTTTGGTTTTTCCGGGTTGAAATTGAAACCTTTTGGTCGTCTTTTTTCAAAACCTTTGTTGCTTTCCGTCCTGATGTTTTTGTCATTTTTTTTCTGAGCCTTTCGCCATTTTTGTGGGGGGTTTGCCCCCATGTTTTGAAGCTTTTTTGAACATTTGAGTCACTTTTTCAAAAGGTCTTTCATAAAAAGTCATCAAAACATCAACATTTAAAGAAAGCAGTTGGCTGATCATGGTGTGGAACAATCCGAGTTACTTTTCTGAAATTTTGGTTGAAAGACCCTTTTTCTGATAAAGATTTTTTTTCCCCCAAAATGGGTCAAATTTGACCCGAGGACAACACAAGGGTTAAAAAGGTTTACCAAAGTCTTAAATTTGACCTGGTAAAACCTGCAGAAGCCCTGATTGAATTGAGTTAATATACTCTGATTCTAGCTTGTTTAATGTGAATATCTTCTAGTGTCTTCTCTCCTCTGAGACATTAAACTGAATATCTTTTGAGTTGTGGACAATATGAGACATTTGAGGACGTCATATTGGGCTTTTTGGGGAACACTGATCCACTTTTTTCATCCTTTTCTGACATTTTATAAACCAAACAACTGATCCATTCATCGACAGACTGACAAACAAACAAACAAAGGTTGTCTTTTTAATTCTTATGAAGTATTAATGTGTAAGTACTTACATTTTCATAAGTCTGTGCCCTAAAAGACAAATCGTGAATTATGTATTGCCATGAATGGCTGACAACGTCAATCATCGGTCAGACATCTGCTGCCACCACGGCTGATGAGAGTCTGCTTTTTATCTTTTGCAGGTGGAGGGTCAAACATTTTTTTGCCACTGTTGTAGTATTTTATGACTCCAAATTGACGTAAACTGATGGGCAATTAAAGTAAGATGAACAAACCAAAGACCTTTTTTTTGACAAACCTATGGTGGCTTATAGGGGCAAACATTGGACTACGTTCTATTTTATACATGTATTCAACCTCCCAGTGTCTTCATGTTTTGGACTCTGTGTTTCATGGAGCCTTGAGATTCATCCTAAACTTAAAACCTCTCACTCATCACTGTTTGCTGCATTCTCGGGTCGGGCGGTTCTCCCTCTCCATTTGGCGTTGGATGCACTGGCATCTGTTTATTTCTAAGGCAGTATTAGGACGTCTTCCTCCTTATCTGAACACGTCCATCCTCCCGAGGTCTGCAGGGACATATCGCCCGCTCACAGGATCTGGTTTTACCGACAGTCCCTAAAGCCCCCACTGACTTTGGCGAAAAAGGCTTTTATTTTGTAGCATCATGTGCATGGAATCAGTTTCAAAATGAACTCCAGTTGAAGGAGTTGGTCTCATTTTATTCTTTTAAAGGCTTTTTAAAGGAGCTTGTAGAAAGGCAGTCTGTATGTCACTGTTTTTAAATTGATTAGGACCCAGTTTTATTTATGATGACGTTGTTTGAATGTGATGAGAGTGTCTCTGTATTTACCGGTAAGTGTCTCTGTATTAACCGGTAAGTGTCTCTGTGTCTCTGTATTTACCGGTAAGTGTCTCTGTATTAACCGGTAAGTGTCTCTGTGTCTCTGTATTTACCGGTAAGTGTCTCTGTGTCTCTGTATTTACCGGTAAGTGTCTCTGTGTCTCTGTATTTACCGGTAAGTGTCTCTGTGTCTCTGTTTTTACCGGTTAGTGTCTCTGTGTCTCTGTATTTACCTGGAAGTGTCTCTGTGTCTCTGTATTTACCTGGAAGTGTCTCTGTGTATATGTATTTACCTGGAAGTGTCTCTGTGTCTCTGTGTCTCTGTATTTACCTGGAAGTGTCTCTGTGTCTCTGTATTTACCGGTAAGTATCTCTGTGTCTCTGTTTTTACCGGTAAGTGTCTCTGTGTCTCTGTATTTACCTGGAAGTGTCTCTGTATTTACCTGGAAGTGTCTTTGTGTCTCTGTATTTACCTGGAAGTATCTCTGTATTTACCTGGAAGTGTCTCTGTGTCTCTGTATTTACCTGGAAGTGTCTCTGTGTCTCTGTATTTACCTGGAAGTGTCTCTGTGTCTCTGTATTTACCGGTAAGTGTCTCTGCGTCTCTTTGAAACTTTGCTGCGACCCCTTGCCAGGACACTCTTGGAAAAGAGATTTTTAATCTCAAGGAGTTTTTTTATCCTGGTTAAATGAAGGTTTGAATGAATGAATGAACTTAAACGATAATAGGTTTCATTAATTACTAATAATCGGTCTCAGCCTTGAAAAACAACTATCGGTCGATCCCTAATGTGTTTATGACTCGGTGTGAAAGGCTCTGCATTATTGCCCTTGCCATAAAAAAGGTTTTATGTTGACAAACCGGGTCTTATCTAAAGGATATCCTTGTAGGTACTACAAAAGAAAAAAGTACACAGTAGAAAACACTCGACTTGATTAACTGAGCGAGATTTCAAACCTTACCTTCCCCTGAATCATGGAACTTATCGACTTTACAGATCACTTCCCATTCCCTGAAACCGATGACACGTTACCCAAATCCAAGTTCATGTTGGTTATTTACTCAACGGGCTCAGGAGGGTCAGTCCCCCGAAAGACAGCCTGTCCCAGACGTGGCAGCAGTATTGATCCCAGTACAAACCTGCTGCAGGAATAACATGTTTGTGGCCCGTTTTGCATAATATTTGTCTTGAGAGGGTCATGAAACATAACATCGCCCTCTCATTATGTATGAAGAGGGCTATATAAATAAACTGGTTGATTACTAATAATAATAATAATAATCGGCCTTGAAAAAACAGTATCTGCTGATTCCTACTTTTACCTGATTTGAGGGTTTCTTCTTGCTTGTACAGTTTACAGCATTGAGTCCCAGAGAATCTCTTTTACATGCGAGCTAGATGTGTTTTGTAATTGATATTTCACGAACCTAATTGATATTGAATTGGAGATGTAATCGCCCGGGACCTTGTGTAAATTGGCGGTCCCCAGCCCTGTCTGCCTGTTACTGATGAGGAAATGTGCACAGGCAACAACAACCAGTTCCAACATGTTCCACCACACACCTTTTCCCAGAACCAGCGTCCTGGGAACAGGTCGGCGGGTGAAACTCCAGGAATGTGTCTGCTGTTTGCATCGGAGGACGACGGCTTCCAGTCACTACAGCCATGTAGCGCTGGGTTAAAATAATTACATCTCCAATTAAAACCAACCTTTGTTTGAGTGATCTGATGTTTATTTTTCAAAAATCCTGAACTCGATCTTTCCATACGTTAACCCTCATGTTGTCGTTTTCAAAGTTTTTTTACATCAGAAATATGGGGTGTTGAAATAAGCAGAGAAAATGTTGGAAACGTGACAAACAGTTGGGAAAAGTGCAAAACAATGTTGAAAAAGGGATGAAAAAGGGGCCAAAACATCTGGAACGCGCTAGAAAAACACTGAGTAGGGACAACGAAAGTAGGCCTTTTGTTTTTTCTGCTGTCAACGGGAAGGCAACACAACAAATATTTAAATTTAAAGTTAAATATTGCAATATGACTTTAGTCCTTTTAAAGCTATAGTGCGTAGTTCTTAGCAACGACGACAACACTGTCTGCGCATCCACATGATACAAGCCTTCCGTGATCATGCACCTCCACTCCTCCCTCACACAGTTGCTAGTAGCTAAGGAGGACACAGAGACATCAACCAAAGTGCCCATGAAGTGAAATGAAGGATAATTTCACTACTTTCATTACATTTTGGGTTTTATTCAATTACATAGCATTTAAAAAAGAGTAATTAAATGGATTAAAAACAGTATATCCCGACTATATCAACTTTGGAAAAACCAGTCGGGGACCAAATTAAAAACCTCTGATCTTTTTAAAATTTCTCCAAAAAAAATTCCCAATTTTAGGGTCTTTTGGGCTCCCAAAAATTAGAATAAATTTTAAAAAAGAGGTTTTTTTTGCCTGAATTTCAGAATGAGTGGAAAAGGTGTTTTAAAAAGGTGTGTTTTAGTGGGGGGAAACGTAAAAAAGGGGCAACTTTTTTTAAAAACATCAAAAACAATGCCCAAAACCTTGCACCCCTTTTTGGGTTTTCCCCGAAAACACTTGGGAAAAACATTTCTGCCCGCTCTTAAAATTTAAAAACCGCACCCCCCCTTTCTACCCCCCCTGACTTTTGCACAAAATTTCAAAGGGCTGTCAACTGTAGCCTAAATTTCAATTTTTTTAACCCCAAAAACCCGCCCGCTCTTATTTCCTCATTTTAAAATATCGTCTTTAAATTTTTACCTTTTTTTTTTTGGGGTTTTCTTGGGAAAGTTTTTTTTGTCTGTGGCCAAATTTTGGGAAAAATGTCCTTTTTGGCACCGTGGGATAGAGGGGAACAAAATTTTGATTTTTTTTGTATGTTTTTTCCCTGTGAAAAAAATTGCAAAAAAAGGGGGATTTGGGCGTTTTAAAAGGAAAAAAAGAAAGTGTTAAATTTTGGGGAAACAACCCTGGTTAAAACAAAATATTTGGGGTGGGGGGGGTTCCTTTTTAGGTAAACCCTTTTCCCCCCCGGGTTTTATTATTACTTTTAAAAAAAAAAAATTTGCTTTTGTTTTTACAATTTAAAGTATTCTCCAACAAACTATTTTTATATCCCCAATTTTAAAAAAAATTTCTAAAAAATCGCAATCAATTCGCAACATGGGGTTTCAAAGGGGAAACATGGGGGGGGGGGGGGGGGGGGGGGGGGGGCTAACTTTCAAAACAGGGGATTGCATAATAGGTGGAATAACCTAGAGAAATATCAACTGTTCTCATGATAGTGTTTCTACATTACAGCAGTATAAGGATCAAATAAAAAGATGAGAGGGTTTTGGGAGGCACAAAAATGCCAGGATTTATCTTGGGAGACTGTTGTAGGCAGAGTGGAGGAGAAATCATCTTTATAAAGAGGAGGAATTGACCTACATATGTTAAATAATGCCCCGCCCCCCCTCCCCCTATACCCCACACCACACCTTGCATCCGAGCCTCTAGAAACAGGAGGGGCCCAATTCACACCCACACGATAAACACCCACAAAAGAGTTACTTATAATCATTTCCAAATACTTTATTCTATTAAACAACATCAAGCTGACGCGCAGACTGTTTCTACCTTTGTTTGGCGCAGATGCCAAGTTAAAAACACCGCTAATTAGTGACATCATTGCGAAATTTGCACAAAAGCTGAAATGAAGAATTTTGGACTACTCGTCGAACGAGGGAAGAGGAGGAGAAACAACAAAGCCGCGTGACCACGGCCCGTGCCATGTCCCTTTCGGGTTCTTCGCTTAGCTGGAAGTTGCCTTTACCCTGCAGCCTTTACTTCTGATGGGGGGGGGGGGTGGGGTTAGAAAGTTGCGTGACACCAAACGCTCGAGCTGCTATATCAGAGATGCTGAGGAAGGATGCTCGGACCTGATCTGTGTTACAACATCAGACCCTTTCAAGTGGTCAGCGTGGGGGGCGGGGCCGGGCGGGGGGGGCGGGGTCTGGACTGGTGGTGTGATCCCTGAGCCAAACAGCCCCAACAATTGGGAGGCGGAGCCCCGTGCACATGGATCTTATCTGGAGTTTAACCCCTTCAGGAGAGGCAGGAGAGACGCTGCGCGCGCACGCATTATTTGGATCATTTGGAAAGTTTCATTCCCTGGAAGCTGATCACTCAAACAACGCATGCGTAACAGGGGCGTGGCAGTGATCAGGGAGACCCGGATGAGTGTTTCTAAAGTAGTTTAGGGTCATGGTTAAATCAGAGATTTCGAGAATGAAATTGAAATATTCTGACTCTGGCCGGCTGTTTTCATAAATGGACATTTCAACCTCTCCGTTTTGTTGCCCTTCTTGTTGCCTTTTCATCTCCTTTTTGTTGCCTTTTTGTCGCCTTTTCGTCATCTTTGTGTTACCTTTTTGTTGCCTTTTTGTTACCTTTTGTTGCCTTTTTGTTACCTTTTTGTTGCTTTTTTGTTGCTTTTTTGTCACCTTTTCGTCACCTTTTTGTCGCCTTTTCGTCATCTTTTTGTCGCCTTTTTGTCGCCTTTTCGTCATCTTTTTGTCATCTTTTTGTCGCCTTTTTTTCACCTTTTCGTTGCCTTTTTGTCGCCGTTTCGTCATCTTTTTTTTGCCGTTTCGTCATCTTTTCGTCGCCTTTTTGTCGCCTTTTCGTTGCCTTTTTGTCACCGTTTCATCATCTTTTTGTTGCCTTTTCATTGCCTTTTCGTTGCCTTTTCGTTGCCTTTTTTGTCGCCTTTTTGTCGAACTTTGGGCAAAATGTCTTAAGGAGGTTTTAACTTCAAAACTGTGACCCATTAAAACTAAATGTTGATCTAGGAGGAGACAACACGAGGGTTAAATCGTCAAAAGCATAAAAAAGTGTTTAATTTTTAAGACACATTCTCACTCCCATCTCGGAAAATGCGGACGCTCGGTCAGGCGCCTTTGTCGTTTGTTGTTGACGCTAAAAGTCTCCTTCCGCGTCTCATCGAAACGCGCTTGGTCGGGACTGTTGGCGGCCATTTTGACGCTGTCATGTTGAGGAAAAGGTCGTGGGTGGGCTTTCCGTCCCTGTGGGAATAACAAGAGTTGAAGAAGAAAGCTACTTTAGGAAACCCACTGGTCTCCTGGGTGAAAGTCCTGTGTTTGAAATTCTAATAATAGTAATAATAATAATAATAATAATAATAATGTATCCTTTATCAGTCCCACAAGGGGAAATTACAATGATAGTAGAAGGAGTTGTTTTGCGAGGGTTGTGATGTTTATCCACTGATTTTCAGCCGTCTCTGTCCCCGTGTAGGTCTCTGGGCCAGAGGGCATCTTGTGACGCGCCAAATGGATGTGAATGACCTGAAGTTTCACGAATTATAACCTTCTTATTATTATTCATGACATATGAGTCAACATTGGGTTCTTGAGGCACCTTTTCTCTTGTAATGCTATCAGTTATATCTGGACTAGTTTCCCCAAAAGCTTCTTTCTTAAAATCTTCTAACTTTATTCTAGAAATCCCCCCCCCCCCCCAAGCAAATAAGATGTCCCTAATCAACTGGTTTGAAGTCCAAAAGTTGTCCCCCGATGTGTCCTCTGACCGTCTATAGGATTGACAGCTGTCCTACTCAGGCAGACGTTCAATATTTAAATAATACCAAACAACCCGGTGAACACAAGCAGCCGTCCATGTTGCAGCGTTCTCTTCTTCTACTCACGGTGGCACTTCCACAAAAATACACGGAATGGGACTGTACCTTCACGTCAATCATTAAAATCTATCATTTAAATCTAAACAGTTTACACACACACACACACACACACCACACAGACTGAGGAAAACACACATACTTAGAAAAACACACATACAGACACACACTGAGGAAGACACACACACATACACAGAGATACACTTACACAAACACACACAGACACACACTGAGAAAACACACACATTCAACACACACATTCAGAAAAACACACACTGAGGAAGACACCCACACACACACACAGAGAGAGATACACTCATACAAACACACACACACACACACACACACACATACACACACAGACACAGAAAGATACACACACATACACAGACACACACACTCAGAAAGACACACACACACACACAGACAAACACTCAAAAAGACACACACACACACACACACACAAAAATACAGAGTAAAACTTTCTAATAAAGTAGTTCATAAAGTCATTAGTGCCCTTGTTTTTATCCGTTTTTATCCGTTTTTATCCGTTTCTATCAGTTTTTATCTGTTTTTATCTTCATTTCACTGTTTCCTGAATTGAGGTCGGTCTCCTCACATGAAACAACATGTTATTTCAGGTTCAAAGTCTCGAACTTTGCTGCGTCCATAAGATAAGTTTACAATGTAAAGAGGAGGAGATAAAGAACATGTGAAGAAAGAGATAAAAACTTCCATAACAACAACCTTGAACCAGCAGAGAGCGTCATGTGGTTCAGAAACAGCTGGAAATCAGAATATGATTAATAACCCGATGTTTCTTCTCAACGTCCTTCATGGAGGAGACACTGGGACGTCGAAGACTAAGAACTTCAGGGGGAAGCAGGACGTTTTCCACAGTGATACGTAAACACATCGACCCGTTGACTATCTCAGGCAATGTTATTCATTCAGATAACACGGAACCGCCCTCAATCCTCTGGATGGACCAAGTCTGTTTCATCATGTGTGTACCAGGGCTGTAGTCAAGACCGCCTTAGTCGAGTCCAAGACAAGTCCAAGACCAGGGCTAGTCGAGTCCAAGTCAAGACCGAGTCCAAAGAGGTTCGAGTCTAAGACAAGACCGAGTCCAAAGAGGTTCGAGTCTAAGACAAGACCGAGTCCAAAGAGGTTCGAGTCTAAGACAAGACCGAGTCCAAAGAGGTTATGAGTCTAAGACAAGACCAAGTCCAAAAAGGTTTGAGTCAGAGTCAAGACCGAGTCCAAAGAGGTTTTGAGTCTAAGACAAGACCGAGTCCAAAAAGGTTTTGAGTCTAAGACAAGACCGAGTCCAAAGAGGTTTGAGTCCGAGACAAGACTGAGTCCAGGACAGAAAAAAAGGTCTCATGCTTGACAGTATCAAGACAATCATTTTGGGTTTCACTTTCCCTCCAATATTATTATCAACATAATAAAGACACCTGGACTCGGTCCAGACCAGAAGCCATATTGGGCAAGACCAGCGGCCGAGACCGAGACAAGTCCGAGTCCAAATACTAGCAAGTCCGAGACAAGTCCGAGACCATAGAAAAACGGTCTTGAGTCCGGACTCGAGTCCAAGACCTCGAGTACTACAGCCCTGCTGTGTACCCAATGTGGCCAGAAAAAAAGAAGATATTCCAAAGACGTGTGTCTTCGTCCTAGTTGAACTGAGGCAATGGACACACACGTCCATTGTCAGCGTCATTCCCCCGTTTCCCATTCATGTCTACGGGAGCAGCCATGCAACCACACGCAGTCACGGAAGGCTTGTATCACGTGGACACGCCGACAGTGTTGTCGTTGCTTAGAATTCCTCATGGGAGCGACAGAAATTACGCACTGTAGCTTTAAATCACTGGAAACCAAATAAGATAATATAAGAAAACCTTTATTTGTCCCACAGTGGGGAAATTGCTCCAACTACATTCAGAGTATTTTCATATTGTGCTATTACTACTTTTACTGGAGTAATTGATGTGGACACGTCTTCCACTGCTGATATTTCCCTCTGAAATGTAGTTATGTACAACGTGTAAGAGAATAAAGATATTTAAGTCAAGTCGAGTACTTCTACCTTGCATTTAATTACAGTATTTGAATAAATACACAGGAGTTACACTACAGACTCATTAATCAACCCCAGAACCATGTCCTGGTCCAGAGCCATGCCCTGGTCCAGAGCCGTGTTTTGGTCCAGAGCCGTGTCCTGGCCCAGAGCCGTGTACTGATCCAGAACCATGTCCTGGGCCAGAGACATGTCCTGGTCCAGAGCCATGTCCTGGTCCAGAACCATGTCCTGGTCCAGAGCCATGTCCTGGGCCAGAACCATGTCCTGGGCCAGAACCATGTCCTGGTCCAGAGCCATGTCCTGGTCCAGAGCTATGTACTGGTCCAGAGCCGTGTACTGGTCCGGAGTCGTGTCCTGGTCCAGAGCCGTGTCCTGGTCCAGAGCCATGTTTTGGTCCAGAGCCGTGTCCTGGCCCAGAGCCGTGTACTGATCCAGAACCATGTCCTGGGCCAGAGACATGTCCTGGTCCAGAACCATGTCCTGGTCCAGAGCCATGTCCTGGGCCAGAGCCATGTACTGGTCCAGAACCATGTCCTGGGCCAGAACCATGTCCTGGTCCAGAGCCATGTCCTGGTCCAGAGCTATGTACTGGTCCAGAGCCGTGTACTGGTCCGGAGTCGTGTCCTGGTCCAGAGCCGTGTCCTGGTCCAGAGCCGTGTTTTTGGTCCAGAGCCGTGTCCTGGTCCAGAGCCACGTACTGGTCCAGAGCTATGTACTGGTCCAGAACCATGTCCTGGTCCAGAGCCGTGTCCTGGTCCAGAGCCATGTACTGGTCCAGAGCCATTTTCTGTCCAATGCTGGCCAACCCCCGTACTCGCTGTACTGCATATTTAAAAAGAAGTGACAAGGTATTTTCAGGCCTCTGGTCAAACCGGGTCCTTTGGTCCCGGGGCCGACTGGGAACCATGAACAAAAGGTTTTCTTAACGGTCCCCGGGGAGGTAACCTCTTCACTTCCCGATTAACTGGATTAACTTGTTATCTGTTTTGAGCAATAACACTTTAAATGGAGCAAAACTCTACTGCTACTAATAAAAAAAACTTTAACTATGTAAATACTGTGCGTATACACACTCCTTAGATTTCTTAATTCATAATTCTACTCTGATATTTCTATAATTCTTCCAACTGTAACAAAGAATTTTTGATTTTGAGATGTTGGCTGATTGCTGGATCCCAAAACACACACACACACACACACACACACACACAGAGACAGAGACAGAGAGAGAGAGAGAGACACACACACACACACACACACACACACACAGACAGAGACAGAGAGACACACACACACACACACACACACACAGACAGAGACAGAGAGAGACACACCACACACACACACACACACACACACATAGACAGAGACAGAGAGAGAGAGAGAGAGACACAGAGACACACACACACACACACACACACACACACACACACACAGACAGAGACAGAGAGACACACACACACACACACACACACACACACACAGACAGACAGAGACAGAGAGACACACACACACACACACACAAACACACACACACACAGACAGAGAGAGAGAGAGAGGAGAAGACACACAGAGAGACATAGACACACACAAACACAACACCCACACACACACACACACACACACACACACACACACACACACACACACGCACACAAACTTTCACCCCAAATTGAGACGATAAAGGTGTATCCCTCTCCAGCATTGATAAATACATATGTGCATTAAGGTTAACTTCTCTCTCTGTGTTTCATTCACCACAAGGTAGAACACCCCCCCCCCCACCACCCCCCTTCCCCCCCCCCCCCCCCACCCCCCCACACACCACACACACACACCCACACATACACACTCCAGCCTGTGGAACCAGATTATGTTTTTTCCAGCGTGCAGCTTCCTTCACAATCAACCACTTCTCCTGGCAAAGTAAACACTGAGTCAGTTGCAACTGATTCTTTTTTATCAGGTTCTTCCAGATGCGGCTGAGCATGTTTTTGGCTTCTGCTCCAGAATAGGGGGCAGGGTGGGGCGGGGAGGGGGGGAGGGGGGGGGGGGGGGGGTCGGCGTTTGTTGGTCAAAGAGACTCTTCTACACAGAGTGTTTCTGCTGCACCATATGAGGAAAATATACAATACCGTTTTTTTAAATAATGTTAACATTTCTTGCAATAACCAAATGGATATTAAAGTACACTTAGTTTTGCTGCTTTAAGTAAACTATAACAAATAGCTTTTAGAATTTAAAACCCAAAGTTAATCATATTTTAACACTTTCATTCAACAAATTAAACATAAAAGGCTCCACTGTAAAAAGGTAACATTTTAAAAGTGCACTTTTCTACTGATATTTTCTTTCAATTAACAAAAGTTAGTGTCTTTTGCGATGTGTTTATTGCGCATGACAATTAAAAAAGCGATTTATCGTGCAGCCCTGGTTTCTAGAGTAGAAAAAGAGGACCAAAATAAAAGGATTTCTGTCTGAAATTACATATTTTAGTGTTCAGTGATCCATCATGCAGTGAAAACGCCACCTCTCAGCACACGGGGACACATTCCTGCACCGCTCTGCTGTGTCATTGTGGCCCGCGGGTAGGGAGTGCTGCTCAGTAATAACCTATTATTGTGGAAGAAGATACATTTGGTTTCATCACCTTGGTTTTTGGAAGAAAAGATGAGATTTGACACAATAGAAATAGGAAGAAACAACAAAATGTTGTGAAGGGAAAGTTGTTGAAAAGTCTCCTGTCCCTGTTGCTTCCATGTGTTTTTGAGGACAGGCTTATTCCAGATTTAGTAAAAGATATTCAGTAACACACGAGGCTCCTGGGTAATCTCTTAGCCGAGTAATACCAACAGGCCTAAAAGAGAGAATATTAATACTGGACACAGCCAATGGATCTTTAAATAATGACAGACACAACTGTACAAACATCCATTCACACAGGGAAAGGTACGGTGGCCAGTAGGGGCCAACGCTCTGCAACTTCAGAAAACACAAATAGATAAAACACAAGCAAAATAAAAACATCATTAATTTGACAACACATGCACAGCTTTTTAGCAAATACGCTGCAAATACACACAACAAAACCACATACACAAATGTGCTGCAAATGCAGAAAAGATGCAAAATGAAGAGCACACGAACCCTAAAAACAAATGCAACAGAAAAACGCTGCGTCCAGTTTACACAGCGGAGGTTAGGTCAGACAGACGGGATATTTTACTTTCCTAATTATTTTTTTTTATGGCTTTTTAATAAGTTGTTCTAATTTTCAGTATATGGGCTTTTAACCCTCATGTTGTCTTCCCATCAAAATTGGAAAAACACTGTTATTGATGCTTTTTATCGATTTTTAAAAACCTTTTCCTATGTTTTTGTCCCTTTTTTCAACACTTTTGATGCTTTTTTTTCAATGTTTGTCACTTTTTTTGACATTTTCAACACTACGTAACATTAACTTATTAACTTTAGTTTTACAGTTGTTTTTGGAATTTATGGTCAATGAACCTCATTTATGGGAAATCATACCTAATGTTTGAGTTAGAAAAGCAGAAATTAGGAATTATTGAGACTAAAATTAAAGGAATGGATGTTGATGATAATCACAGACTGGAATATGTCAACTTTTACTCAATACTATTTCAAAACACTTCAATTTGTTTTACAATGCTAGAAAATTGAATAAGACGCCCCAAAATTAATGAAAATAGAGACTAGTACTAGCCAAAGAGCGTTGTGTGGAATCAATCATGTTATTTGGGGGAATTAAAAAGAACATTGATATAGGACAACCTGCGTTTGACCTGCGTCAACCTGTTTTTCCATTAACGGTACCTGCTCGCCTCGCCCCATCCCATCCTCCTTTCTCCGTTGCGGGTTAGTACCGCCTCATGCGTGAGGCGAGCGTGGCTGGTCATCATGGCGGGAAACTGCCCCCCCCCCTTCCACACAGGAAGGTGTGTTGCTTTTGATTCTCTTTTGCTTTTTTTGTTTCTACTGAACTTGGAGACAGCAAAAAAAAAGAAAGAAAAAAAAGGTGGATAATCTATTTATGGGTAAACACGGCGGTTTGTTCAGAGAGCTCCTGTGATGGTAGGAAGAACAACTTGACCAAACCAAAACTTGAAAGCATGGAAAGATAAATGCCTCCACACATCCCCCTCTTTGGGGTGAGCATGAGCTGATTTAGGGAGGAGAGAGGGATGGAGGAAGAGAGAGAAAGAGGGAAGGAGGATGCAAGGGTGAGACAAACAGAGAGGAAGAGGGAGGGAGGAAGAAAGGGAGGGAGAGGAGAGGAGAGAAGAAGAGAGGAGAGGACAGCGGAGCGGCTTCCAAGGAGAAGCAGGGGAGGGGAAAAAAGAGGAATTATAGCACATGCCATATGTATGTTTTAAAATAAAAACATGGTTTATGAAACCACGGCAATAATTATGAGGCCGTTATAAAAGCTTAGTATTTTATGCAAAATAAGGTACGTATAAAGGCTTTGACCCTTGTGTTGTCCTCCCGCATTTGACATTTTTGTCCCTTTTTCAGACTTTTATGTTTTCACTACCACCACCTTCCTACCGCTAGTTTTACACTACATTTTGGAATTCATGGTCAATAACCCTCTTGAATATAGAATTATACCTAATATTTGAGTTAAAAAAGCAGAAATTATGAATTATTTGGACTAATAGTTAAGATCAGAGGAATGAAAGTGATCAGTTGTATTTGCAGAGCGTTGGAAGGAATCCAATCCAGATTCTGTGGTAATTTGGTTAAAAAGAAACTCATATTTCAGATATAGACATTTTTTTTAAAGGGGTCAGATTTGACCCAAGGACACCAGGAGGGTTAAGTTGCCCTTTACACTTCTATAATCTATAAGATATATGTAGTGGGGGGTCCCTGCTCCCTCGCTCTCTCAGTTAAATGGTCCTTGGCCCCTGATTTTAGCTTAAATAAACAACAAAGACCAGGAATCAAAAGTGACAAATGACTGAAAACTGTTGTAACGGGTGAGAAAATGGTGGTAGCAGGATTTAAAGAATGCAGCTGCATGTTGCCAGCAGGCCATCAAGTGTACAGGTGTGATGAGTGCAGGCAATAAACAGGTCGTGGTGCGTTTGTGGACAAACAAAAGTCTGATCAGATTAATTACGAGATGCCTTTATTGTACTTTTTGGAATCCAGTGACACCGACACGAGAAAATGGTCCTATCCCTCCCCCCCCCCCCCCCCCCCCCTTCACATCCACAGCCTGAGAGGGAGGGGCTGCAGGGTGGGATGTACCGCGATCCCGCTTGTAGTCTTAAATTAAACACAGAGATAATAGCGAAGACACATCCAGGTGCATTTCCACAGACACGCACAACATGCATTCAAAAAACTTCAGGGAACGCAGTGACTCCTGGTTCACATGTACGCTCTGTCTTAAAAGTAAAAAGACGACAAAATGAATACCACTTTTAAAAAAAACAAAAAAAACAGTTAGCTTTCTTTATGGCCCACGATCAGTCTATAAGTCAGGCTCTGTCAATTTTCCACTTAACAGGAGAAAACAAAAAAAGGCAAAGAGACACTACTATTCATACTTGGAAAAATGGTTTAAATATGGAAGTGAATGGGTCATAGCTTTTTTTTTCTCCCCCAATTGGGTTTCAATGAATGGTGTACTTTAATGAGAATACAACGGTCTCACTAAAAACCAGCTCATCTAGGTAAAACTAGGCCTTGTCCACCAACTGTCTCCCTGCTGTATCTAAGTAAAATATATAAAGTCCAGTCCAGGGGCTCAGTGGGCCGTTGGTCCAATCAGGAGGGGTTCCTTCAGTCCTCCTCGCTGCCACTGGCCGAACGCTCCTGGAAACAAAGATGGACTTGTGTACTTATCGAGAAGAGTTATGCAGAGGACCACACCACACACACAGGTTATAGGTGGGGGGGAATTAATCATCGCATCCATGCAGGGACAGACCATAATAGATTAATGCCTACTGATGATTTTCCAGTCACTGTATTTGTTGTTTTTGCCTTTTGTCTGCTGTCTTCATACTCCGCTACATTCAGGAAGAGTCTTTTTAAAGAGCTTATACAATAAAAAGGGGAGTTTATAAATACACTGTGTGTATATCTATCTATCTATCTATCTATCTATCTATCTATCTATCTATCTATCTATCTATCTATCTATCTATCTATCTATCTATCTGACTGCTTGGATTTGTCAATGTGTGGTAGTGCATACACATCAAATTGTAGACAGGATAATTGTAATTGAATTGAATCGTGAGACCAACAAGGTTACAATCATTGTTTTGAATTTCATTTTATTTTGGACTCATGGATTTCATTTTTGTTTAGTTTGAGTTTTTCAGAATAGCTTTCAGTTTTTGCTTTTAGGTTGTTTTATTTTACGCGTGGCCCGGGTCTGACGTCTCAGACGTATGTAGCTGCATATCCACACAGAATACATTACTGGAGATTAACGGTGATGTTTAATGTTTAATTGACCTCGAAGGACACTGGAATCTGTGCAATTTCATACAGCGCAATATTTACAAATTTGTTAATACTTATCTTCTTTCACATAATGTGTCTTCAGAGCTATTTTATATATGTAAACAGTGTCTCTCCAGACTCAGGATTGTGCACCAGGCCCCGCCCCCCCCCCCTTCTCTTTTTTCTCTGCACTACCTACACTTTATATTTCTGACTTTATATTTTTGATATTTTATCTTGTTATCTTACATTTCTTATATTTTTGTGTCAACACCGTAACGGGGTTGCTTCAATTGTGTACAATGACAATAAAGGCTTTCTATTCTATTCTATTCTATGAAAACAATGAAACTCTGCCTTGTAACTGGAGCCCATTCAACGCGGGTGTCACGTCATTCGCAGCTTCGGCTCCCGAGTTCAATGGAACGACATTTAGTTTAGTGCCAGTGTCTCTCTCGGCGGGACCCCCCTTCCCGTGTGCGAGCGTCTCGTCTCACCTCTTCCTGTTCCTCCTCGCTGTCGTCGTCGCTCACCACCGGTTTGGCCCGGGCCCCGCGGCCCCTCCGCCGCTGTCCTTTCCCCCCGCGCTCCCCTTTCTCCTTCCGGCTCAGCTTGATCTTCACCTTCACTGAACGAGCTGTGACAGAGATCCAGAGATCGGGTTTAATATCTGCAGCGGCTGAGGCTCTGCCGTTGGGCGTGAACAACGCCGGGTTCCTGATACTCACACTCAGACTCCGAGCCTTCGTCCAGGTCGTCGTCCTCTTCCTCGCTGTCCTCCCCTTCGCTCTCGTCCTCCTTCTCGATCTTCTGTCTCACGCTGGTGAAGACGGACTGCAGCACAATGGAGTCCTCGTAGATCTGAACGGGTTTACAAAAAGAGATTGATTATAATAATGTCTCTCCTTTGCTCTGAGAAGCATTTTCCAGACGGACGCCCTTTTCTACTTCCGGTGACTTTAAGCTTTTTACAGATTTGCACACGGCAAGAAGCGTAAGGCACAGGTGCATTTAGGACGTGTCCAAATCCACTTTTTCCAGTTTCACGTCGGAAAAAGGGTCCGTGTGCATGGTTCAAAAGGGTTGTACTTAGTGTCTTCCTTAATTCATAGGTGTGTTCTGGGCTTAACATGCAATGAATCAGAGTGTCATCTCCTACTCCCATTAACAGCCAGGCACGTTTGTACCTTGGTGCATTACTATTATGACGGCAGGTTTGCGCCTTCATATTTTTATTTGTAATCTTTTGCATCTGTGTGCTGTTGTGCGTACCCTGCATAGTGTGCATAAGGCCTATTTTACTAATGCACTGTTAAAATAACAATGAAATGCTGCGCTACTGACTTCAGACCAGGTTTTTGTTGGTCAATGGATCACTTTCTGCTGCCACAAGATAGCAATACGCCCAGAATGCACCTGAACACACCTCCCTGTAAGACCTGCACACCCATGGGCGCACGGCTTGGCGCAGGAGCATTTGCTATTTAAACAATGTGAGCGCAGGACGTGAAATTAACAACTGCGTCTGTCTTAAACTAGCAAACACAAAGACAGTTGCGTCTGGCTTTGCATGGCGCCGGGTGCAAGACCGGGCCCCAAGAATGTTTGTTAAACGTCTAAATCACTCAAATATATCCAATGTTGGTGAGCTCATGGTTTAAAGGGTAATTTTAAAGGGTATTTTCATCCTGGACACTATTTTGCATTGGTGTTTAAGTGATTAACGTGAACCAAACTCTTTGATATTTGGTCCAGTAGTTAGCCAGCCCGCTGCAAACCGGGATGCAGGACAAATGTTCTCCTTTAATCTCCGTCCACTAAAAGTTCTGTTTTTGCCGCTGACAGGCTCAGAATATTATTCTAAGTGTCTGACAACATTATGGAAAGCATCCCAACAGAGATAGACCTTAGGGTTTAAGAGTGAGATCCTTCTTGTTTAACCAGAAACAGCCACGAAATTGCTATCGCCAAACTAACCAGACTCCATTTAAATAATCATCACTTTTAGCGTACATACAGCCTGTAATATTTCACATGTAAATGAGCGAATTTAGGGATTATTTCAGACAAACCAGGGTGGTAATCGTTGAACAGTGAAAAGATGAACCACAAAGGCTTTTGATAGTTTTATTTTGTTTCGGTCGACTTTGAATAAAGTGTGTTATACAATGATAAAATGACCATTTACTCAAATGAAGTCTGGTGGGTTGGGAGATGGCAATTTCATGGCAGTTTTAGGTTAGACAAAAAGGATGTTACTCTTTAAGAAAAAGGTCTATCTCTGTAGGGATCCTTTACATAACATTGTAAGACACTTAGAATAATATTCTGAGCCTGTCAGCGGCAGAAACAGAACTTTTAGTGGACGGAAACTGAAGTGAACTGAACAATTGCCCATTAACGTTACATTGCAGCGTGTTTTGCTGCAGTCAGGCTTACACAATCACAAGACACAAAAACATGGGAGAACGGGGTCCGGGTTAAGTTGAGTTACATTTAACTCACCAGAGACCCCTCCAGGTTGAAGGTCTGGGCGTTTTGACACAGCAGCATCACGTCCTTCTCCAGGTCGTTCAGGCTGCGGTACTTATGGCTGCGGATCCTCTCCTGATGGAGGAGGGAACAACGGAAGGCAGCAGTCAGACAAACAGACACTCAGATAGAGGAACTTTATTCATCCCAAGCTGGGAAATTACGAGAGGTGTACAAAAACAATTTTGAATCGCGATTCAAGCTCTACAGATTCAAAATCAATTCAGAGAACTCCAAAAATCTATTCATATTTAAAACATGATTCATGTGATTATTGTATCTTTACTGCAATGTGTGTGTATACACACACACACACACACACACACACACACACACACACACACACACACACACACACACACACACACACACACACACACACACACACACACACACAACGGTACATATACATACTGCATACATATCTTTTTTTGAACAGAGAATCGTTTTTGAATCGAAAATCGATATTGAATCGAATTGTGATCCTAAAAATCGGAATCGGGACATTTTTTTTTTGAATCGTACACCCTTAGAAATTACTCTGTTCTCACACACATCACACCCCCACCCCCACACCCCAAGCTAATGGTGAAAATGTTAACATGCAGAACACATGGGCGTGACTTTTGATCCCTACCTTGATCTTTCTGAAGTCCACTGGCTTGCGGATGAGCTCGTAGTACTCGGGCAGCTCCTTGCGAGAGGGCAGCTGGATGAAGACTTCGCTCAGCTGTCGCCCGTTACTACTGAGACAAGGGCGATGGTTTCTTAGTATCTCCGTTAGTCAATGCGGAATCTAAAATGACTAGGGCTGCAACTGACTCTAACACAATTATTTTCATGGTTGATTATTGTCAGAAAATGGTAAGAAGAAAATGTGGTTTAGGGTTTCTCAAAGTCTAAGGTGAAGTCCTCAAATGTCTCAAAAAAACTCAAAGAACTAGAAAATATTCACATTTAACAAGCTGCAATCAGAGAATCTTAAAGCTACAGTAGCTTCTGTCTCCCCCATGAGGAATTTTCAGGTAATGACAACAACTCATTTAGCAACGGCTTGAATGTAACGGACGTTGATTAATATCCTTTCTTCAGATGATAGTGACAGTCCTACCGAGGTTCTCTCTCTAACATTACCTAGTGAGCTGACAGACATGCGGTACTGTTCTCACCCGTCCTTATACTTGATGACGGCGTCGACGATCTTCTTCATCTTCTTGGTGAGGGACAGAGGGTTGGGGGACAGCTTCTCGGCAGGGCGGGCGGCCGCGTTTCTTCGCCTTCTTCACCTCCTCGTCCTTGTCCCGCCCGCGGCCGCTGCTGGAGCTGGGCGTGGCCGGCCCGCCGTCGTGGTCGCGGTCTCTCTTGCGCTTTCTGGTCGTCTTTTTGTGACGCACTTCCTCCTCGATGTCCTCTAGATTGCCCTCCTCTATGGCCTGTGGCGCGGGGAAATTATCAGTGAGAAAGAAAAATTAACTTCATTACGTGGATTCCCTTCTATCTCATAAAGATGTAAAGTCATTTAAGTCATTCTCACGAACGGGATCCTTTGATGCACGAAAACGTAAGCACAACAATTTGTAGGATAGCCTACGAAAATACGGTGACCGCTAGTCCGTTACATGTAAAGTGAAACGAAGAAGATGACTGTGAGCCGGGTACGTAGCATACTGACATTATGGTTGAAACAGAGGCGTGGCAGCTGAGTTTAACCGACAAAAAGGAGACAGCGGCGACAAGAGATAACTTTAGGCACCAAAACAACTAGCAGGGCTTAAAGTGAAAAAAATCATGAGCCTGAAACTTACTTATGTTACTATATGCACTCGTTAAAGTTTATTTGAAAATTAGTTAAACAGTTTTGAATACATGTTTACTTCTTTACTTCCAACCTTATATTAGATTAAGAGTCAATGTAGATTTTCATGTTGCAATAACATCATACTCCTACATTGAATCATTGTGAAGACAAAACTAGATGTTGTGATGTTACTTTGGCCGGGTCATCATCAAAAAAGCAAAATAGTAAATTCATGATTTGGTCCATGTTGACATTAGTTGCTTCATGTATTCACATTTATTAGAAACTTTGTATAGCTATGGACGTCTAAACTCTTAGAAAAAGGCCGTTATGTTTAAATAACATAATCCTTGCTGATTCCAGATCCGGCACGGTGCCGGAATACTTTAATCCCTGGACTAGTTAAGATTAGAAAAAGAGATTGCTGTTTGGGGGAAACACTGGCTCCCTTTAGTAGCACTGCCGGGACAAACAGCCGTTTCCCTGGAGAAGGCGTCCCCTTAACTTCTTCAGGGACCCAACCTCCGCTCTCCTTCTTGAAACCCGCGACTAGGCCTGCACGATTCGGGGAAAAATATGAATCACAATTTTTTTGCTTAGAATTGAAATCACGATTATCTGCCACGATTTTTTTTTTTTTTTTTACCATAACAAAACAAATTGGCAGTACCAAACATAGATGTTTTTTTGGCATCTATAGCACATCACCAAAAGCCTGTAAACACAGAGAACATATGACAGACAGACATAGAGGCTTCAATGAAGAGAACGGGGAGTGTGCAGCGCTTTAAAACCTATTCTATACAGAAGAAAGTAGCAGCGTTTGTGATGCAGTAGGTTCGTAAAATTAAATGAGAATCAAAGAATCAAATAAAATCAAAGTTATTTAAAAAAGTAGATTGTGAACAGGGTGAATTGAGATCAAGCTTTCATAACGATAAATCGTGCAGGCCTACCCGCGAACTTGTGGCTACGCAAATCTTACAGCGGCTGCCAACGTGGTGCATTCGTTATTAAATACGTGGAATACTAGTGGATTACTTTTTGTTGCAGGCATGTACAAAGGGATCATTAGTCCCATATACACCAGCACGCACCTCGAGATCCTCGGGCAGAGGTCTGCTATCTGTTCCAGAGTCTCGACTGAAAACTAAAGGGGACAGGGGGTTTGGTGTCAGGACCCCCAGGGCTCTGGACCAGCCTTCCCGAGGAAATCAGGTCAGCTGAGTCAGGGAACTCTTCTAAGTTGCTTCTTAAAACAGACTTTTATATGAGAGCTTTTCCCGATCTTGATACCTTTTATTTTATTGTATTTTACGAATTTTATATTTATCTGTATTTTAGTCTTTCAATGTTTTCATGCTTTTATCTTTTTGTATTGTCGTCTCTTGGGTATTACTGTCTTTACACTTGTTAAAGCACCTGGTAACTTGCTTTTGAAAAGTGCTCTACAAATAAAGATTATTATTATTATTATTATTATTATTATCAACATGAGAACAGCCTGACCAACTGGACAGAAGGCCCCACCTTCAGCCACTGTTTCTCAGTGAGCGAGTCGCTGTAGTCCACTTCCTTGCGTTGGCGCGATCCGCGGCCGAACATCTTCTCCTCCTCCTCTTCGCAGGTCAGCCTCTCGACCTCGGCGTCGTCTTTCAGGATCCAGCTGGGCATGTCGTCCTCCTCCATCAGACGGGGTTTCCTCTTAGGGTTGCGGGCGTCCTCGCGGCGTCTGTCCAGGTCCATGCGCTGGAATTAAGAAACAAAAATGCAGCATGCAATTTGTGAGTTTAATAATAACTTTATTTGTATAGCTCTTTTCATACATTTAAAGGCAGCTCAAAGTGCTGTACAGTGTGCTATCAAAGCAGTAACACTTTCATATGGCTCTTTTTCTCATTTAAAGCCAATGCACTTAATTGGAAGTTGCTTTGGATAAAAGCGTCAGCTAAATTACATGTAATGTAACAAGAAGAGAATAAAAAAACTATAAAAAGAGAAGGGCTAAAAGTAGACCGTAGAAAAAAGCCAGAATTTTCATTTTTAAATTCATTTGAGTTTTAAAAGAGTCAACCGAGCTCGTGTGTTTACACTTGGTGTCTTTTTTTGAGCTGCCAGTGTCTATTTTACATTATAATCCTATGGAGTAAACCATGTTTTCAAAACAACTCCACCGCAGACTTCTTTTTCTGCCGTTCGGAGCGTCTTTCTAAAGTAGAAAAAGGTTAGTTCTGAATAAACGCTCTACATCAAGCGTGTTTTTGACAAGCGCGTTCCCTCTACAGGGAACTCAATTTGTTTTATCTGAAGTTAGCCCCGCTCTCTCTCTCTCCTCTAGCTCGCTCCACCACTTTGTTCTATCTAATGTTAGCCCCGCTCCGCATAGCCTTCTAGCCAGGATACTGTAGCAGCAGTTACATTTTTTTTTATGGTTTTGTTTTTATGTTTTCCATTTGTTTTTAAGTGTCTATTGCATTATATTGTACTCATTTTACTGTGAAGCACTTTGTGATTTTTATCTGTGAAAGGTGCTATATAAATAAATCTTACTTACTTACTTACAGAAACAAATGACGCTCTCGGCTGCTTTTTTTTTGTGTTTTACTACAAAAAGTACCTTAGTCAATTTTTTCTGGTGTGAACATAGCCTTTGAGCGTAGAAGCTGAAAGCAAAAATCCTTTTGCTCACTTTTTTTTCAACATTTTGTCACGTTTTCAATGTTTGTTTTTTTTGTTATATTTTTAATGTTGATATTCTCAGCGCTTATTTCGACGGCCCATTTTAATTTTTTTGTCAAATCTGACCCAAGGACAACATGAGGGTTAAGACCATTCTGAATGAAATTTAGGACCTTCTGAATATCACGGCATCAAAAACAAAGACGTCAGAGTCTGGAAACGTTCCTAATTTTCCTGGGCTACTTTGGGATTGCCAAAGTACGTAATAACTTATAAGAAAAAGAGGGACTAACCATGAACTGTTCAAACTCCTCTTCACTTCTGGCTATCATCTGATTGACCGTCTCGTCATCGGGCACTTCGTCTTCCTCCTGCAGACAAATAAAGACGTGTGATTGGACGGAGGCGCAGACGGGTTAATGTGGCACCTCAGAGCCACGTCTTTGAACTAGCAACTCTCACCTACACAGAAGGGGGGGAGGATGTATTCAACACAGTGTAAATAGCTTAGCATTTGTAAATGTTTGAGTTATCAGTAGAATTGTATTGTCCTGTTACAGTTAGGAGGCAAAAAAAGCATTATTCAAGGATAGAAAAGCAGAGAGAAAAAAGAGGGATACAAAGCAGTGACGCACCAATTAACTTCTGGGCCAATACTGATGTTTAAAATCACAATTTTGGCCGATAGATGTTCTTAAATATATTATTTATAGTTGTTATTTATTCCCTCTTTTGTATGAGGGAAACCGAGAAATCTTCAAGTAAACAACTACATATTAACTAAAATAGACAGTTTTAAAATGATGTGGCCCGTCATTATCTCTGAATGAGCACAGATTCATGGAACAACCTTTAACTTAACCTTCTTCAAATAAAACCACTATTTTAAGCTGCTATACAACTACATGCTCAATGAGAAAACACTTCAGGACTTTCACAGCTCGACAAAAAACAACCTTTTTGTGAAACAAAATAAATGTAGATTTATAGAAACTCTTTGGGTTTTTCGTACAAAATACAACGTTCTAGTAGCTGATTTTTCCCCTTTTCCTTTATGAAGAAACCACGCATGTGCACAGCATCCACTGCATTCTTACATCACGCCAGAGTCGTGTGTAGCCAGGGGCTTCTTCCCAGAATCAGCAGGTGCAACATATGCTAGCTACAGTATGTCACAATTTGACTAATAACTAATAACTGCTAATAACCAACGCAACATGCAGCCGGCGCAAAATTGATGCAACACAACAGACAAATATTAGCCATGACCATTGGTAAATGTCATCTTATTTGCTGTTAGGTATGAACACAAATAATGGCCGATTAATTGATGCATCACTAACAAAATATACTTGCAAAGGTAAAAAAAAAACAGCAGAGAGAGGAAAAAAAAGAGTAAAAAAAGGTTTGAAGCAGAAATACAGAAAGGAGAAGTCTGGATTGATGAAAGCTCAGAAACCCTGGGGAAGGAGAGAGAAATAAAGAGAAAAGAAGGGAGAAGTGAGGCAGCACACAGGCAGATGTGGGTGGGTGGGCAATATGGCGACAGGTTCAGATCACACCCACCCACGCCCCCCTAGTACGACAGCCTCCTCGAGCCCCGACCTCGTCCTGTTCCTCGTGCTCCAGGATGGCCTGGAGGAAGGCCCGACGCTCGCAGCCGGACGACTTCTGGTCGAACATGCCCGCCTGGATGACCTTCTGGTCCACGTTCAGCTTGTACTTGGCGGCCGCCAGGATCTTCTCCTCCACGCTGTTGACGGTGCAGAGGCGCAGCACGCGCACCTCGTTCTGCTGCCCGATGCGGTGGGCTCGGTCCTGGGCCTGCAGGTCCTGCGGGAGCACAAACACGCGGATTAGGGAGGGTGGAGAGAGCGGGGGTGTGGTGAGGGGGAGAAAAACAGTCAGTACTGTAAATCTTTGTTACTTTTAGGGGTGGGAAAAAATGTATGCAGGATAGTATCGCAATATTTTCAGTGGCAATACTGTATCGATACACAGGCGCCAAGCATCGATCTTTTATTATATACTATATATGTGTTGGGCAGTTTGTCCCATTTTGCAGCAATAAAATTGAAGTGAGATGAACAAACAGAGAATTGTTTCTTTTTAGATGAAACAGATGTTGACTAAGTTTCCTTTTGGGGACGTCATTTGAAATTGGGAAAAAATAGAAGTTGGAAAAAAGGTTATAAATTGCAATTTATCACAGAATATTGCAATATGTTTAAAATAGCAATAAGTGGCATAATGGCAAGTATCGTGATGATATCGTATCGGGAGGCGTTTGGTGATTAGAAGTTGCATGTTGGTCTCATTTTTAGTCATAATTAGCTAAATTGTATTTGCACTAGCAAAAGAAAGAACTACAACACCACAGAATAAAAAAATAAATACAAACATTCAAAAGAACATGAGCATCAGAGGTTGAGTTACATGGACTTTATTTGAAGACCATAAGTTATTATTTAACTGGGCGCCCGGGTAGCTCAAGTTGGTTGAGCGCTCGCCCGTATACGGAGGTTTGCTCATTGACCCAACAGCCGCGGGTTCAACTCCAACCAGCGGCCCTTTGCTGCATGTCATCCCCCCCCCCCCCCCTTTCTCCCCTTTTCATGTATTCAGCTGACCTGTCAAAAATAAAGGGGGAAAATTCCCAAAACAAATCTTTGAAAAAATAAAATAAAAACATTTTTCAACAGGGTCTTCAATGCCACAATAAGAGCCAGTATATGGCAGGAGGGTACTTTCCAACAATGGTTGGAACAAGAGGTTCTTAAGGTCGTTTTGGGCTCCGCTTAACCCAAACGAATGATCCTAAATGACTTCTCTCAGATCTGATGATTGTAGTTGTGTTATTTATGTTTTATCTGCTGCAGGTTTTCCAAAGTTTTAGACACAGATATTGCAATAATAATGGTCCAAATTGATGTTTTTTAAATTAAAAACTTAACATTTTCTTGACGGCGGACTTCTAACCCCCCTGGACAAATATGTGCACCCAAGTCTTCCACAAACCTGCAGGAAAACACTATCTACGCTGTGTCTGTTGTTGTTTCTCTTAGGACCTGCACAAATAGGCATGGGGGGTATAACGAGAAAAGAATACTGGGGGCATTGCCGATCCTGCTTCTGATTTTGAAACTCTAAATTGAAAGCTAATTTTGCTCAATTTCCATTTTAAAATAGAAACCATGACACCACTACAACATCTGAGTACCTGATGTGGGTTCCAGTCGCTGTCAAAGATGATGACGGTGTCGGCCGACTGCAGGTTGAGGCCCAGGCCCCCGGCCCTGGTGCTGAGCAGGAACACAAAGTACTGCGAGGCCGGGTCGTTGAATGTCTTTAGCAGCATGCCGCGGTCCTCTGCCTTGGTGGTTCCTGGGGGGACGGGGGGGAAAGATCAGACTGTGAAAAGGAAGTGAATCCCTCATTGTTTCCGTGTGATGAGGAGACAGCGCCAGGCCCACAAATAACTTGGTCAGAGGTCTCACCGTCCAGACGCAGGTACTTGAAGTTACGGTAGGCAAAGTAGTCCTCCATGATGGTCATGAGTGAGGTCATTTGACAGAAAAGCAGCACTTTGTGGTCGGTGGCCCTCAGCTTGGGCAGGATGCGATCCAGCAGCTCAAACTTCCCAGAAGAGCGGTACAGGTCCGGGCTGGACAGGCAGAAGGGGGGACACGAGGAGGAAGAATGAGCCGGTACCCAACATGTTAGGGATGTGCAAATGTCCCAACAATCACATCTTTTTCTGACACTTCTGATTTTAGGATACTTAGTGGTTTTCATACATTATCAGGCTACTGCGGTCTCTCTGGGAACGAAAGCTAACCGGTCTAGATTGAGTCTTTGAGGTGTGGGCAGCTCATTGACCAATCAGAGAGCTTTTTCCCATGCTAATTTGCATTGTTTTACCCCCCCCCCGTAAGTCTCACGGAAAGGCTAAATAGAGGCGAAAGGATTTTGCAAATCAATTTCCAAATTAGACAAGAAACAGCAGCAATGAAATTGATTCTAAGACGAGGACAGGCATTGTCCTTTTAGATGTCTTATTAAAAGCTGTATCCTTCTTTCTTTCTTTTTTTGTGTATGAATGTGTGCAAATAGTTCCTATGCTATGTAAAAGCTCTTTGGAGTGGTCGTTAAGACTAGAAAAGCGCTATATACATACAGTCAATTTACATTTATTTTTTGAATTATGCATTTCTTTCCCGTTTTAAAGCTTCTCTATTCAATAATGGAGTAAATAATGGATTTCAAAACCAATTTATTATATTATACTGTTTTTAATGTACAATTAGATATTAAATAAATCCTCTATTTCAATTTCCATGTCCCTGGAGGTCCTCCAAATGCATCGACCCCTGAACAAGACACACACACGAGAAGTACAAACACACACATGACTCAAACCTCACGTACCCACTCACGATTCCACCAGAATAGCCGAGATGCTCCGAGAAAGACTCCTGGAAAACACAACCAACATTTATGTTGCCATGAATTCTAAAACTATGTCTACTCTTGTTACGACTCTAGAGAAAGGTGGAGCTGCTGTCTGGTACCTCGATGTGCTGGAACATGTAGGGGTGGTTGCAAATCTTTCGCAGTTGCATGATAGTGTTCATCAGGGTCTTCGTGCCACCTTTACCCTGGGGGAAAATTAGAAGAGGAGGAAAAATTATTATTAATAATTATTATTATTTTAGAGCATTAAAATTAAGAATTTTACTGGATTTTAAATTTCTACGAAATAGGATTTCACTTCAAATTGAAGGACGTTTTCTTCTGGTTCTTACCTTCTTGTCTTTTTCTGATCCATCTGTGAGCAAGACTCCCTTGGCCTGCATGTGTCGGTACAAAACCCTCTGTAGCGCCGACATGTCGCACTTGATCACATACTCCACCTACAAACCACCAATCGGAGAAAAAAAACAACAGCTAAAAAAGTCAGCAAAGCCTGTGGCCATCAAACTTTATAACTCCTCCCTTTAAGTGTGTCGCGCGCCACGCACACACACACACACACACACACACACACACACAACACACACACACACACACACACACACACACACACACACACACACACACACACACACACACACACACACACACCACACACACACACACACACACACACACACACACACACACACACACACACACACATATTATCCGTTTTGTGGAATAACACCGGCCTGAAATGTGTGCAATACTCAACTGCTACTATTATTATTTTCACCATTGCAACTCCTTAAATTATGTTAATTATGTAAATACTGTATCATAATATTCCTTTAACTATGTAAATACCGTACATATCCACACTCCTTATATTTTTTTATTTATATTTCTACTCTGGTATTTATACTATTTGTGCAACTGCAACACAGAGTTTCCCTTCGGGGATCAATAACGTATTTCTGATTCTGATTCTGACACCGAATGATATCGATAACTTGATGTAATGAATGTCCACAGAAAGACTGGGAACCACTCATGCAGGAATGAAATCGTGGAGGATGAAATCTCATCTGAATGAAAGCGAACGGGCCGACCTTCTCGGGCAGCTGGGCCTCCACTTCCTTCTTGAGTCGGCGCAGCAGGAAAGGCCGGAGCACTTTGTGTAAACGTCGGATGATCAGGATGGTCTCTTCTTCATTCAGGTCCACCTTCAGGGGACAAAAAGAGGGACGCATCCAATATTTTAGATCAGGTTACATAGACTTCATTGATCAAGGATTGGTATATTTCAGTGCTACGGCAGCAAAATGTACACAGCACGCATACAGAATATAGAAGAAATCATAAAGATACAAAAAAATACAAAGGAAAAAATGTACAAATAAAAAGTACAACTACTTAAATAATATTTATAAAGATGTCAGTAAAACCTATGTTTGTGCAAGTTGCACTTATTGTGCAGTATTGTGATGAATTTGAGTCCTACTTAACACTTAGTGATGCAATACTGCAAGGCAAGGCAAGGCAGCTTTATCTGTAGAGCTCATTTCAGCAACAGGGCAATTCAAAGTGCTTTACACAAAATCAGTTAAACAGATAAAACACAAGTACAAACAGTTAAAAGTCATAAGCATTAAAAACCAATAAAACACATGGACAGTTAAAAACAAAATAGAAACATTAGGACACATAAAACACAAGAATAAAAGTTACAGTGCAGCATAAGAAATTTAAAGAAATGAGCAGTCATTTAAAGAAAGGCAGCATCAAAAAGAAAGGTCTTCAACCTTGATTTAAAAGAACTGAGAGTAGCAGCGGATCTGCAGGTTTCTGGGAGTTTATTCCAGACTGCAGTTAATTGTCATTTATTTGTTAATGCTACCTAGTAGGGACGGGGATGAGAACTAGATTACACAATTTTGGCGTCAGTATTTCTTCAATATATTCAATACTCACAATCTTACTACAATGTGATACTATGACATGTTGCTCATGCCAGCCACCAAGCTAATGTGTACGGTAACTTTATAGCGTTACAAGTACGTTCAACGTGCCCATTCCTTTATTTTAGTGTGATTGTTTGTACCGTGGATATTAGCGCTGGGCTACCTAACAACTGAATAACGTTAGCTACTGTAGCTGTATGAGCACTGGACACTTCTTATGCTTAGTCAGCTAGCTGGCCAGCTAGCACTCCCTGCTACCTCCCTCTATCGAAGGAGATTTCAATGGGAGGAGAGCAAAGCTACTGTTAGCATGCTGTTAGCAAATCTAGTTCAAATTCAACCAGCACAACCCCCCTTAAAATATACAATTGGCTGGTAGATTTGGCCGAAGGAAAAAAAAAGATAATCTGTTGAGTGGCCGGTATCTTCTGAACATTCACTACCCATTCGGCTGGTTTTGAACCCTGCCCCCCCAGACCTCGACTCACCTTCTCTCCAGTCATGGCAAAGGGGGCGTTGAACCACTGCTCAAACGTGGTGCAGCTCTTGAAGATGGTGGGCAGGAGGAAGTTGAGCAGGGCCCAGAGCTCGGGCAGCTTGTTCTGCAGTGGAGTGCCTGTGAGCAGCAGGCGGCGCGGGGCCAAGTAGTGAGTGTTCAAGACCTGGGTCAGCTTACAGTGGTGGTTCTTCATACGGTGGCCCTCGTCCACGATCATGTACTTCCAACGAAGCTTATGGGGAAACGTGGAAGTTAGAAAGAGAGGCAAACGGCGGAGAAAAAACTGAGGCATGTGACCTAAACCTTAAGATGCTTCCTTACCTTCGCTAGCACCTGCTTGTCTTTGATAATGTACTCGTACGTGGTGAGCAGCACGTTGAACTTGCCGCTGCGCAAGATGGGAATGAATGCACGGCGAGCAGCTGGAGACCCCTGGACATGGAACACAATTAGCTTAGCGTGCATTTTCAAAGGCATAAACCATTCAATGCATAAGTGACCTTTACCCTTTAACATAAAAAGGGACTGCAAGTAGAGTTGTTCCCATAACAATCCCAGTTTCGCAAATGCCTCTGATACTGCCTAAAATGCTGGTATCGGCGAGTAAGGGAAGGGAAGACAGAGAAAAAGGAGCCTGGAGCCTTTTGGAGTCGGTAGAAACAAAGTCTAATAAGGTGCTCTTTGGTGCAGGGGCGATCCAATTAGAGCCCGACCAATAAAGGATTTTTAAGGCCGATACCAATACCAATATTTGGTTATTTTAAAATCCGATACGCCGATATATCGGCCAATATGTACTTTTTTTTTTTAATCCAGAAACGGATTACAAAACATAAACAGATTTCCCTAACATTAGTTATTTGTAGTTATTAATGAGTTCACACTAAAATGATATGATAATAATTAGTTTTATTGTCAGGCCTTGTCACCCCTGAGTACAAAGAAAGGTTGAATGAATAAATGAATTTGTTTATGTTTTACAAAAGGGTTTAACCTGAGCCAGGCCATACAACTTTATTATTTATTCTCTATACTTTTATTTATTTATGGCTTGTTTCTATGTGTCCTGTACTCCCCACCCAACGCAAATTTCCCCATTGTGTTAATAATAAAGGATTTTGAATCTTGAACAATAGTAGCAATCATACCACATCCATAGTAGTAGTATAGTAGTATACATCTTAAGTTAAGATACATACTGTACATGTTGAAACATATTTAAAATCACTGGTATCAGATTTCAGATACAGGAATCAGAACATCTGTAGTGACTAGAATATCCCGTAGGTGCCACTAACCTTGTAGGAGACTTTCACGACCGACGGGGCCCACTTATCAAACTCATAGACCCAGTTTGATAAAGTTCTGAAAACAAGAGACACGCCAGAAAGGTTTGTACTCCTACATATCAACATGAAAGGACAACATGTACAACATTGTGTAAAAGCACTCTGTTTTTTAAGTGTGTGTGTGTCACAGAGAAAGCGGCCAAGGAGCTGAGGAAGGAGTGCTTACGAGAGAGGTACGATGATGAGGAAGGGCCCGTTGAGGCGCTTGTACTCCATGAGGTAAGTGATGAGGGCGATGGTCTGGATGGTTTTCCCCAGACCCATCTCATCAGCCAGGATGCCATTCAAGTTGTTGTTGTAAAGCGACACCAGCCACTCCAAACCTTTGATCTGACCAGAAACACGTCAAAGATAGTTTACTTAACCCTTCTATGGTATTCGAGTCAAATTGAAGAAAATTGGTACAAATGTACTTTTTTTCTACCTGAAATCAGCGTCCTTTCCTTATTTCCTGTGATAAACATGTATTCCTGACTCAATTCAGAACATTATTCTAGATATGACCACTTATGTTTTTTTTCCATAGTGGATTTTTAACGTGAAATATAACCTTATGACAAAAAACAAACCCCACTTCCATGTTTAATAGTGTGCTAGTAGAGACTGATGCATTCCCTAAACATAGATGTTATCTCAGCTGTTGGAAATGGAGATAAAGACAATATTTGTTAATAGATTATGAAGTAAAATCTTAGCAGAATTGTTTTTAAAATTCCCAAGTACCTCACATACTAGAGGGTCCCAAAAGTGAAGACAACACAAGGGTTAACTCATAAATCTGTAAACCATTAGTATATTGTGCTATTTGCACATATCTGTAAAAATTTGCAATTATAGTAATATCCACTAAATTCCTAGCTGTAAATCTTGCTCACAATACTTGTTATCTATATTTTATATTCATAGGACAAACCCATCTGTAAAACTCTGTTTATAATAGTATTCTTTTCTATATTTATCCATTACATATCCATGTCTTGCACTTACGGAACCATTGTATATATCCTGCACTTACTGCTATTGCACTTCTGGTTAGACCTAAACTGCATTTCGTTGCATTGTACCTGTACATGTGTAATGACAATAAAGTTGAATCTAATCTAATCTAATCTAATCTAATCTAATAAAACCATGTGTCAAACTCGCGGGCCAAATCCGGCCCATTGCAAATTTTGATCCGGGCCACAAACATATTTAAGTTTACTATCAATTATGACCCGCCTAGTGGTGCACCAAACTGAAAAGACGGGAGACTGGTTTTCAAACTGCACTTACACAACACTCAAAATCTGAATTTGGCAGATTTTGAGACTCCCGCACAATCAGAGAGTTTTCAAATTCAGGCTGTGAGTCGGCTATGTGGAAGTCCCAAAATGTAATTGTTTTTCTTGATTTGTTGTTAATTCTCTGACGGCTGAGTCTGGTTTCCATTGTGGCCATTTGTAAAGTTGACTGTTTTGACACCCCTGCATTAAACCATCTAGTTAAAGCAACACTAAAGCACCTTTCCCCTACCGGTTGGAAGCGGAATTGTCCATTACCCACTGACGTAATGTCTCATTCAAACTACTGATCCGCTACCCAATCTGGCAACCTTGCATAATGTGATGCAATGGACAACTCCACTTCCAACCTGTAGGGGGAACACAACGGGAGAAGTGCTTTAGTGTGGCTTTAAATGTCACTACAAAGTAAAGACGGACTCCCACCAGGAATCACGTAAGTCTCCTGTGTACGGCCTGTTTCTGGTTGTGTACCTGTTTCTGGTTGTGTACCTGTTTCTGGTTGTGTACCTGGTATTGCTTGAGCTGCCCGTTGATCAGCAGCGTGGACTGCTTGTCCACCTTCTCAGTCACAGCGTGGGCCACGGCGTAGTAGGACTGCAGGCCTCGGTTGAAACTTGCATTCCCATACTCATCATCTACATCCTGCTTGGCGTGTCTGGTGGAAGCAAAAATACACACAAAATACAACAAAACACAGTGAGATTTGGGTTTTGGAGAGGATTTAAAAAAAAAAAAAAAAATCAAATGAAAACAACTACTACTCTAAGTTCAGATGTAAAAGTTATATCTGTGTAACATAATCATTACCAAATGTCATTTTAGAGTTATTGGAGACTCAGGCTACATCCACATTACTACATTTTGTTTTTTAAATAAATATCTTTTGCTATGTATATGCCTTGCCGTCTAGACTACTCCGGCACTTCAGAGCCTCTAAAACGGAGTCATTTGGAAATACTGCTGTCCCCGTTTTGGTTTGAAAACCCAGAGGTTGCTTTGTAGTGTGGACGGTTATCGGTCTTATTGGTCAGGAAGCTGACAGACCTTTCAGTAACAGTTCCACCTCGGCGTCGCTCCAAGATAATGAATACCTGCTCTTACTTTTCGCTGTCATTTTCTGCATTTTCAGAAAATCTGCTTCCTGTTTACACTGGCACGCACATGCCCAGTGTGTGAATGGTCATTTGTTTGATAGATAGATAGATAGATAGATAGATAGATAGATAGATAGATAGATAGATAGATAGATAGATAGATAGATAGATAGATAGATATTGATCCCAATAAAATGGGAAATTACATTGTTGCCGGACCTGCTAATATTAACGGAGATTAGTTCTGCTACTGGAGCTAAAACTAGTGTGGACGGAGATTGTTTTTGTCTCAAAATCGCAGCTTCAATATGAAAACGAAGTAGTGTAGATGTAGCATCAAAGATCAGGATCTTTAACACCAAAGTTTCGGCGGCTCCATCTTACTCGATGATGTGCAGGACGTCCACTTCAGATACTTCTTCACTGTCGGGGTCAGGAATCTTCTTCTTCTCTTCCGCTTGAGTTGCAGAGGAATGAGGTTGCTCCTCCTCCTCTTCCTGTCCAAAACAATAGGGAGATCAGAAAACTGTTTGCAGGGAATTACAAGAGACCATTTTCAGAGATCACTGTGTCACGTACCTCCTCCTCCTCCTCTTCTTCTGAACCGCTTTCCTCACTGTCTGAACGCGGCGCTACTTCGTATCTACAGGAGGGACAAGATATTTGAGACAAGATTAAAAACAATTTGAAAAGATAAACTGGGTTTGTCTCTTCTGTTCTGCCGAAGGACATCTTGTTATGTGCGTCAACATGGCTTTGTTGTTCACTTGTGTAACACGCTCTTATGCAAGTTGCAACTTTGCTTCCAGCACTATCATCGGAACTTAAACTATTGAATCCAACAAACAGGGACTATCTCCTAGACTTGACACTGACCCTGGGTTCATTTCGAGCCAGGCCTCCAGCTGGCCAGCCTTCGGTGCTTCCATCCCAGTCAGGATCTTCCCACTGTCAACGTGGATCACCTTCACCGGTAGGTCGCTCATTTGGCTCGTCTCATCCAAAGGCTGCAAGAAGAGAAGAGAGGATGGGAAAAAAAATCATTAAAGCTGGTAGAAATAAAAACGTGTGGCATATCGAAGTATATCAACAAACTGTTCACAACAAAACCTGGACCCTATTTTTTATTTTTAATGGTGTCTAAGTTAATAATGCGAGTAAAAATCTTTGAAATTGGTCCAGTTAGGAGCGAGAAGGCTGTAACCGGCAGTCGTGAACCGAGCCACAATGTCACCCAACAGAACAAATGTTCACTGTCAGTTTCCATCAATAAAAGTTCTGTTTCTGCCGCTGACAGGCTCAGATTATTATTCTTAGGGTCTGACAACATTATGGAAAGGATCCCTACAGAGATAGACTTTTTTGTTAAAGAGTAGGGTTGTAAATTAGCCCTGAAATCACGATTGCCAAACTCACCAGACTCCATTAAAATAAACAGTTCTTTTAGAGTGTATAGAGCCCGCATATTTCCACATGTAAATGGGTGAATTAAGGGTTTATTTTAGACAAACCAGAGTGGTGATCGTTGGAACAGTGCAAAGACAAACTGAGACGGCTTTTGACAGTTTTATTTTGTGTCTGTCGACTTTGAATGAGGGTGTGTTTTACGTTGATAAAATTACCGCTTATTTAAATGGAGTCTGGTGAGTTTGGCAATTGCAGTTGCTGAGCTATTTCTGGTTAAACTAAAAGGATCTTGCTCTTTAACAAAAGGTATCTCTGTATGGACCTTCCCATAATGTTGTCAGACACAACAGTAATCTGAGCCTACAGCACTTTTAGTGGACAGAAACTGAAGGTGCACAATTGCATTGCAGCTTGTTTCTTTCTGGACCACTTTCAAAGATTGTTGTCCCCATCCCTCACACAAAAACGTGGGAAAATAGGCTTCAGGTTGAAAAGTACCGTAGTTGCCCTTTAAAGATATGACATCTTATTTATGTAGTTCCTCACCTCTCCATCTGGTCCCAGGGCGGGAGCGCCACCCTCCATAGTCTCTGGCTTCTGAAAACATGAAGGAAAATTTTAAGTACATGTGGGGAAATTAATGAATTTAAACGTACAAAGAGATGCATCACCTATGCCAAACGATAAACATTTACCTTCTTTTTCTTCTTCTTCTTCTTCTCTTTGAGAGCTTGCACGGCTTTGTGCGCACGCACCAGCTCAGTGAGGTTGGCCACGTACTCGTCCGTCTGCTGCAGCAGGTAGGCCAGACGCTTGTCTTTCTTCTGGTCGATGAGTTTCCGGTAGCCTTCTTCATCCTCAGCCTGGGGGGAGAGTCACAGACATGTTCGATGCTGAATAGCAAACGCAAACTTATCTTTGCATTTAGGCGTCTGGCTTATAGGTCCGAGTCTCACCATCAGCCTCCGCATTCTCTCCTTTTCAATGCGCTCGTTCTCCTTCTTCTGCTCGCGCTCGGTGTTGGCGTGGTAGGTGGCGACGGCTTTGGTGGCCTTCTGGAGCTTCGCTGTGATGGAGCGGTGGTACTCCTTGAAATCCTTGGCGTGCTGCAGGATGCTGTTGAGGTATTCCTATCAACAGGAAGACCCACAAAACCCCACTGTTACTAGATTCTACAGAAATTCAAATGTTGTTAGTTTCTCTTTTTAACCCTTGTCGCCCTCCCGAGTCAAAAACTGACAAATTGTGACATTTTCCTCCACTAACACCACCTTTCTACCACTAGTTTCACACTACTTTTTGGAATTCATGGTCAATAACCCTCGTTTATATAGAATTATACCTAATATTTGAGTTAAAAAAGCAGAAATTATGAAATATTTTGACTGAATGTTAAGATCAGAGGAATAAAAGTGATCAACCGTATTTGTAAAGAACGTTGCAAGGAATCCAATCAATTTATTTGTGGTAATTTGTTTAAAAAGAAACCCATATTTCAGATATAGACATTTTTTAAAGGGGTCAAATGTGACCCAAGGACCACAGGTAGGTTCAACATCATGTTATCACTCTTTGCTCTTTTAAGATAAATTACTTTTTTAGTTCTGTCTTCTTGAGTAACAACTCATGCCGACTGTATACCAAACAGCTTTTCAAGCAATGCCATTAGCGCTGACTATTTTCCAATATCAGAATGAAATCCCGGGAGTCTTGCTAGTGGGCTCCCGCCGTCTCAATCGTTCAGTGTAAGGTGGTCATAAAACTCAGTCTGAGTCCGTCTTTTTCCTGTTTGGACGTTCCAATAAAATCAAATGTGTTTGATATTATCGCACGTTTTAAAACCTGGCACGGTGTGTCCTCTATGTTGATTTTGAAGTGGCGGCCCGCCATGGCAACACTTCTGCTGCCGTGGTATCAGAACTAGGGCAGACGCACAACGCAGCTACGGTTGCGATTCCCCTGCAGACATTATGCACCCCCGCTGGCTGCTGCTCACATTGCAATTTAACAACAAGTAGAACTAGTCAGAGGTTACTGGTCCCGTCCACTTTAACTCCACATGCTGTATGTGTTGATGGAGAAGAATTTGACATTTTCCTCCCTTTTTCAGACTTTTTTAAAAATGTTTTAAAACCACCTTACTACCGATAGTTTTACACTACTTTTTGGAATTCATGGTCAATAACCCTCTTATATAAAATTATACCTAATATTTGAGTTAAAAAAAGCAGAAATTAGGAATTATTTTGACTGATAGTTAAGATCAGAGGAATGAAAGTGATCAGTTGTATTTGCAAAGAGCGTTTTATGGAATCCAATCCATATTTTTGTGGTAATTTGGTTAAAAATTTGGTATGTATTGATGGAGTTTATTCTCAAAACGTTCGCTTTCTTCCGAGTCGACTATTAAACGAACAGGTGGGTCCGTTCTGATTGGACGACGTTCAACTTGTCAGTTTCATCAGCTCATCGTCCTGATGTCAAACATCTGGAAACATTAAAACTGGAAATAGTCCATAGATGTAATCATTTGGAGTTTGGTTTCCCTATGAAGAATTTCTTGTAAAATTCATCCTGTAGACCTGTTGTAGATGTTAAGCGCCCTATAGTTACTCCAAAAATACAGTTCAATCACAACTGAAAGTATGCCTCATTGTGTATTAATAGGAGGTGAATAAATATATTTGTTTCGGTTGCAGCGAAGTGTCAGTTCTGTTTCATACGTAAAACATTTGGTGGTAGGGTGCGGGGCTGGGGGGGGGGGGGGGGGGGGACACACTGTGGTAGTAAAGTTGGCATCACGTGAACATTGTCAACTACCAATGGGTGCCCTCCCTCCAGCACTTAAACAGGAAGCAACAAATGTCTAAGAGGAGGATATTTTGTTTGCCTGCCTAGAGATGATAGAACCCCTTCACCCTGTGATAAACCCCCCCACAGGAACCCGTTCCCACCTGGTGTTTCTGCCGACGTTTACGCTCCTGTTCAATCTTCTGCTGCTTCTCCAGCTTCTCGGTGATGCGGGCTTCGCGTAGAGACTGCCGTTTGCTGCGCTTGTAGGCCTTGGCGTTGAGGGCCGTTTCCAAAGCAGTGTCCCGTCGCATGCACACCACCACCTCCTGACGCAGCTGGAGGCACAAGGAGAGGAAAAGTGGACACACACACACACACACACACACACACACACACACACACACACACACACACACACACACCCACACACACACCACACACACACACACACACACACACACACACACACACACCACACACACACACATTAACACTGTACTCAACAATGACACTTTGGTTGTAATTTATGGTCTTTTTTATGTCTTTTTATTGACAAATGTTCTTATTGTTATTATTTTTATTACTACTGTTATTTTGTTGTCTTTTTAATCTTTTTTTTTTCCTTTCTTGCTAAAACTGCTGCTGGAATTTTCAATTTCCTCGCGGGAGTCATCCCAAAAGGATTAATAAAGAGAAGTCTAAGTCTACTGCGTGTACTCCACAGGGGAAAACAACAACGACGCTGGAGGGGGATTTAATAAGCAGAGGTTCAAAATGTGCGACAGATGTCTAAACTTTAAACGTTTCTTGCAGGGAACTTGGTGGTTACCTGTCTCTGGAAGTTCAGCAGCCTCAGGGCCTTGAGCTCGATGGTGGCCTTGGTGCGCAGGTCCCCGGCCAGAGAGCCCGGCAGGTTCTCCAGCTCCTGGATCCGGTGAGCAATACGCGCCTGTAGCCTGAAGAAAACATGTCAAAATCATTACAATAAAACCTCTTTTTTTCTTTTTCTTCTTTCTCCTTCAGGTTGATCATCCACAATCACAAAATGAACTGTAATGGTAAAAGAACTCCTCTTAAACTCTGGTTCAAAACTTATCCCTGTGACCAAGATTTTTTTTGTGTGCGTCATCAATCAATAAAATTCCTTGTAGTCTCGCACAACGTCCCGCCTGATTGGTTGATAGCCTGTCAACACTGAAGGGTAGTGGGCCGCTGACGGTCAAACGCCGCTGCGTGTGGCATGTAAGGCGCAGACATAGCTTAAGTTGCACAAGGTGTTTCAGCGATGGCAAAATACTTGCCAGCAACAACAACAAAAAGTATTTTGTAGTGTAGTTAACTTTAATCATAAATAATCAGGGTGCTTTTAACTGGGTTTTATTGTCTTTAGTGGCATAGTTGTTTAATATGTGTAAATACCAACAGAACAGCTGTTAGGATGGAAGATGAATACAGATAAATGCAGATGATGATGATGATGATGATGATGATGATGGAACACAGGGGGTGGTGATGGCGCAGTGGACATGACACATGCCTTTGGTGTGGGAGATCTGGGTTCAATTCCCACTGCGATCAATGTGTCCCTGAGCAAGGCATTTATCCCATAGATGCTCCAGAGGCGTGCGACCTCTGATACATAGCAAAATCGTAAGTTGCTTTGGATAGCAGAGTCAGCTAAATGACATGTAATGTAATGTAACAACAGTGTACTTTATAGCGTTTCAAAAAGTTGTCTACAACAACTCCCCCACCCTGTCTCACCTGTACTCCCTCTCCTGGAGGATCTCCACCGGGTCCAGCCCGCGGGGCTTTTGGATGGGGGTTACGCGGTTCTGCTTCTGGTGAAGCATCATGGGAGGGGGCTGGGCAGGCTGTCCTGGGGACTGCGTCTGAGGGGGCATTACGGGGGAGGCGGCGGGGGGAACGGAGGGAGGAGCGGGCGAGGGTCTGCCCGTGGGCTGAGGCGGGATCAGCTTCTGGGGGGGGTTTGACGGGGCCGCGGCATTCACCATCGGCCCTGGAAGAGAGGAATGAGAAGAGGTCGTATTATGCTGCGTGTGCGTATCAACACAACTGTGGGGCAAGTGCTAACTGTTGGTTGCAAAATTAAGCATTTGGGTCATATCTTAACACATCAAATGTCAGATGATGATGACATACATAGGCAGCGTCGCATGTTATATATGCAGGCTAACATGCTAACAGGCTAACAGGCTAACAGGCTGACAGGCTGACAGGCTGACAGGAAGTTCTCCTGATGTTCTGATACTGTTAAGATAAACCTCTTCAAAGCATATTCTACTGCTTTTTACACTGCCTCCTTGTGGGTCAAATACAAAAAGGCGAGTTTCAATAAGCTGCGGGTCGCTTATAATGATTTTTTGCGCATTCTACTAAGGAAACCTAGGTGGTGTAGTGCAAGTGAATTGTTCTGTCTAGCAGGAGTTACCACATTCTCCGCTGTACTGAGAAATTTGATGTCTAAATGTATTGGTCGCCTGAGTTCTTCTTGTAACTCTGTCATTTCACATCTGATTGGCCCGAGGTTCAGTGCTGTGCGATACCAGTCCCCCTTATGGGATTACTGGTATAGCTGTCTTATTTAATTGGTGTCTGTCTTGTGTATCTGTATCTTTTTTGTTGTTGTTTTTTATGGACCATGAGTCTAATAATAAAGGCTATCTATCTATCTATCTATCTATCTATCTATCTATCTATCTATCTATCTATCTATCTATCTAACACACGTGGCTCTCTGACGTTTGGCTTATTTGAAGCTAATGTGCTGGCACTTATTTCTTGCTGACCGTAGTGTGTACCTTCAAGGTTGAAAGCACTTAATTTAAAGTCACTTTGGATGAAAGCGTCAGTTAAATGACATGTAATGTAATCAGTGGTGGAATGTAACTAAGTACATTTACTCAAGTACTATGTTAACATAAGTACAAGGTACTTTTACTTTACCCGAGTCTATTCTCTTCATGCCACTACATTTCAGAGAGAATATTGTCTTTTTTACTCCACTACATTCATCTGACAGCCTTAGTTACTATGTAGTTTATAAAATATGTTTTATTATAAATTAAACTAGCCAACAATATAACAGCCTACAAGTCCAGCTGAAATGATTAGACCATTAAACACACATTACACTGTTTTGATCCTTTCACTTTCTAAAATAGGAGGATTGTTCTGCATTGAGTACTTTTACTTGTAATACTTTAAGCACATTTTTCTGATGATACTTAAATACTTTTACTTGAGTAACATTTTTAATGCAAGACTCCTACGTGCATTTTACAGTGCTGTTACTTAAGTAAAGGATGTGAATGCTTCTGCCACCACTGAATGTAATCAACATACGCAGCGCTGACTGGGGGGAGCACTGAGTTTACCTTCAGGCCATGATTTAGGGGGTCCGTTGGTAGGCGGGCCCTGCATGCCTGGGGGAACTCCTGCAGGGCCAGGAGGCGCCATATTAGGACCTACCATGCCTAAAACAAGAAGAGCAATTTGATTTTTCAGGTCATTAGTACATATTGGGAGAGCCTTTAAATAAATTCATTTTCAGCCACTAGGTGACTCTGCTGAGTCCTTCAATATTCTGCTTTCTTTGTTTAACCCTCATGTTGTCCTCGGGTCAAATTGACCCGTTTTCCTATATCAATGTCCTTTTTATAACCCAAAATAACATGATTGATTCCACACAACGCTCTTAGCCAAGTACAAATCTCTACTTTCATTAGTTTAAAAAAAAAAAAATTGGAAATAGTATTGAGTAAAAGTTGACATATTCCAGTCTGTGATTATCCATCAACATCCATTCCTTTAATTTTAGTCTAAATAATTCCTAATTTCTGCTTTTCTAACTCAAACATTAGGTATAATTTCCTATAAATGAGGTTTATTTACCATAAATTCAAAAAATAACTGTAAAATTAAACGCTAAAACGTCAAAAAGTGACGAACATTGAAAAAAGCGTCAAAAGTGTTGAAAAAAGACAAAAACTTAGGAAAAAGTTAAAAACGTTGATATAAGTGTCAACAAAAGAGTTGATTTTCAATTTGACGGGAAGACAACAAGTAGGGCTGCTCAGTTATGGGAAGAAAAAAAACATAATCGCAATTATTTTGGTCAATATTGAAATCACGATTATTTAACACATTTACACACTGACTTTGTGAAAACAACTTAAACTGTTACAATCTCTTAACCCTTTTTTCCGAGAAAAATAAGAGTTTACTTGCAAAACGCAATGTCCAAAATATAGTTTCTCAATTACATTTTTTTGGGATTGTTAAGATAAAAAATGTCACGAATTTCACAGCTCTAGATTAAAATTTATGTTACAAATTTTGGGGATATAATCCTGTTAAGAGGCAAATCCTTCCTGGGGGTTATCTCAGCTCACCGTGGGGTCTGTTGTAGTTGGCCGGAGCTGGTCCCGGCCCCCCAACGGGCCCACCCCCGGGCCCCGTAGCAGGCGGCATGTTGGGCATGGGCTGCTGCTGCATCCCGGGCATGGGCCTCTTCCCCTGCACGGCCATCTGCAGGTGCTCGGGTAGGGGCTGGCTGCGGGCCAGCATCTTGTAGGCCATGATCTGGGCCCTGAGCTGGTGCAACTGGTTCTGGTTGAATGGAGCGGGTCCGCCCGCACCGCCTGGTCCGCCGCCCGCACCGCCGGGTCCACCCGGACCCTGGGGACCCCCGCGGTTAGGCTGACCCATCCCTTGGTTGGGGTCCCCGCTGCCCTCCATAGGGCCAGACCCGGGGCCGGAGGGTCCTCCGGGGATCATGGGGCCAGAGGGAGGGCCGTTGGCTGGGACAGGGCTGGGTGCGTGCTCCGAGCCTCCCAACGGAGAGGGGTAACCTAGGGAACGCAGAACAGATGCATGATGGGTACGTCAAAAACACGGTTCAAGCATTGTGCTTAAAATGTTTTGAATATGAATGAATTTCATATCCAGCTGTAAATCTTGTTCACATACTAGTTATCTATACATTATATTCATAGGACAAATCTATCTGTAAAATCCTGTTTATAATAGTATTCATTTCTATATTTATTCAGTACATATCCATGTCCTGCACTTATGGAACCAGTGTATATCCTGCACCTGCTGCTATTGACCTTCTGGTTAGACCTGAACTGCATTTCGTTGCCTTGTACCTGTGTAATGACAATAAAGTTGAATCTAATCTAATCTGAGAATAAACTGACCAGGGCTGTGAATCCCTCGGTATCTCACGATTAGATTTAAAATTGATTTTTTTATTTCAGTAAATAGGCGTAGGGCTGGGTATCAATCGGGGGGAAAATTCAACAAAGATACCCGATACTTTTGTCAATACCACTTTTATTACATCCATTGAAAGAAAAAAAGTCACTACGGCACAATTTATGTGCTAGCTCTGTTTTTGGTTTTTCCTGGGTGTATCTGCGACGTGTAACGTAAGACAGCCAATCACAAACCTTATTAGATCTTGGTGGAAGCATGCTGCGTGCTTATTGGCTCGCTGGCGCTGATGAGATTTGCTCCTTAGGTATTGAAATTTGGTATTGAAGGACGGATTGAAAGGCATTTTTCAACACTGGATAACATGAATGCAATTTGATCGGTGCCCACATTGGCGTTCTAATTTCAGGATCTAGTTTCCAGTTATTTACCGACAGATGCACAACAATTGTGGGTCTTAGGCTCCCTCCAACAATGTAAATTAAAGTTTTATAAAAACTAGGGAAACAAAGAACAGATGGATGCTGGGTATGCCAAAAACATTGTTCAAGCATTGCGCTTATAGAGTATTTTGTATGATTAAGAGACTATATTGACCCTGCCTCTGTTCAACACTGCATATTAACATACTATTCATACCAAGTAGGAGGTAAGTGAGTATTGAGTAATATGTGGATTGTGTGTACGTGAAAAATGCCCCCATGTTTACTAGATTAGCGAGTCTTCCTATCTTTTTCTGCTCACTGACTGTGACACTGACACCGACTGGGTGGCTGTGTAGATGCAGCTGCCTTTGTTGTTGTCTGAAAGGGGGAAGCCCCTCAACCTCAACCCCACCCCCGCCCCACCCATACGTCCGTCAGCCTGCTGCTGTCTGCTCCGGCTGCCAAAAGAGCGGCAACACAAGAAGAGAAACCGGTTGATGGGTTCACACAAACACAATGCACCTGTTCTTCCTGTGCTTTTCAGCAACATAAAAGACATCCTTAATTTTAACTTCAGCCGCTGCGTCTTGCCTACGGTTGGTTATTGTGATCCCCCCCCCACACCCCCACACCCGATACCGGAGCTAAAATAATACTTTTAAAACAGTGCCTGTGCTTAAACGGTGCCTGAATTGATGCTTGAAAGAAGAAGATGGCATGGTAGGCTAACGTTACCTGCTACCAAGTGTAATGTTAACCCGCTGAGGACTAAGGGCCTATTTCTTCTCTAATTCACCTTTTTAGGGTATTTGCATATAACCTGATCCCCGAGTGTTTCACATCAAAACTCAGTTTTCTGTAAAATGGCGCCCAAAATTGTTCCGGAGCAATGTGTAAAGAGATAATTTGGCCCAGAAGCGGAAATATTTCAAACAATCCTAGTTGTCCCTGTTTTGGTGCTTGAAATCAGTTTACAAAAGTCTCGGGTTCACAAAAAGTAGCATAGTATAGTGATGGCCTTAAAGCGTTGTACAGCAGTGTCTTTATTTTCTGAGCCCACTAGATGGCGCTCTTGATTTTAAGCGAAAGGCCTAAGGCATAGCAATTCTCCCCCTTCGCTGAACAGAAAGCGCCATCCAGTGGGCTCGGAAAATAAAGACACTGCTTCACAAAGCTTCATTTGGCCATCACTAGCACAGTATATGAATAAAATAGCAAATTCAATTTTGTGACATTGCTTTTTGAGTGTTTATAAAACATCGCTTGGACATCTTTTGTCCTCAGAATGTACGTGAACTAGCGTCATGTACAGTGACACGTCTGTAGCCTGTCACAAGCTGCTGCCACTCACTTAAGGAGTTTTTTTTATCCTGGTTAAATAAAGGTTTGAATGAACGTCCGTCTCGGAGCACTAGAGAGCAGCACAGGCATTTAAGTAGAGCTTCAAACAAGGCACTGAAATCTGCGTCGCCATTTGGTCCAGTAGATACTGTTGAAATACTGAGAGACTGTTGAGATACTGTTGTGCTGTATTTACATTGCGCTTTTCTAGACTTAACGACTACTCAAAGCACTTTTACATCATACAGGATACATTCAACATTCACACACATTCATACACTGTGGCCGAGGCTGCCGTACAAGGTGCCACCTGCTCATCAGATACACACTCACACACATTCACACGCCGATGGCGCAGCACCGGGGGCAACTCGGGGTTCAGTGTCTTGCCCAAGGACACTTTGACATGGGACTGCAGGGCCAGGGACTGAACCCCCAACCTTCCGATTGGCAGGCAACTGCTGTACCACTGAGCCACAGCCGCTCGCTGTATTAAGAACACGAGATTGTGTCTCCCCAAGTTTCCTCTCTTGGGCGCCTGGTAAGTTAAACGGTCCTATACAAATAAAGACCTGAAAAAACTCCCCCCAAAAAAAGATCTTTAAATGTTTTGGTCACACTTTACTTAGAGGTATCTACATAAGAGTGACATGACACTGTCATGACCGTGTAATAAACATTACAAATAATATATGTCATAAATGGGTGTGAGAGATGACTGGTATTGTATAATCCACACTGGATAATGTCAGTGTTTTAGTGTATAGTTGTCTGTAGGTCACTGTAGTGGGATGACTGACCCTTTATATTGTGTGTGTGTGGTGTGTGTGTGTGTGTGTGTGTGTGTGTGTGTGTGTGTGTGTGTGTGGTGTGTTGTGTGTGTGTGTGTGTGTGTGTGTGTGTGTGTGTGTGTGTGTGTGTGAATAGTAGTCAAGAGCTCATCGGGACCAACCCACATTTTCATAATTAGGTCGATATTGGTAGAATACTCATCTGTGCTACTGGTGTGATGATAGGTGAAAGAAATGGAGACGCGTTAGACTAATGTTTACCCTTTACACGTATGTGTATATATATATATATATATATATATATATATATATATATATAATAGTTTTCTTTTGCTTTTTTTCGCTCATTTGTTATCTCTCTCGTTTTTGCTGAGTGAGAGATCACTGTTGTTTTTGTCTCCGTTTCTACAAAAAGGAAATAAAAATTTGAATGGTAAAAAAAAACATCAAATGTTTACGACATAACGCTTCTTTTAGTAAGTGTCATTCGGTTTTGTCATGACAAGTTATGGTTACTGTTCATGTGGCATCATGTAGAAAACCTCAAGTAAAGCGTTACCAAAGTTTTATCTCTCTAGAGCTTGCACCGCAGCAAGCGTTAAACCCAAAACTAGGGTGTTACCTTGGGAATGTTGGTCCATGGGGCTGGGAGGGGGGCCCATCCCACTGTGCCCCCCTGGTCTCATGCCCATGCCCTTCATCTGGGCGTAGCGGGGGTCGTCGGGCATTCCCTTCTCATGCATGGCTTCCATGGGCTGATGAAAAGACAGAATAATCGTACGTGAAACTAATTCTGATGCCAGGTTGGAAGTCGTTCACTTTGCAGTTATAGAAATTGTATTCAGTCTTCGTGTGTACACTATGGTGTAGGGGTGGGAATCACCAGAGGCCTCGCGATACGATATCATCACGATACTTATGTCACGACAAAATGTTATTGCGATTTTTAACATATATGCAAATTATTATTTATTCCCAATTTCAAATTATGTCTCCTACGAAATGGGATTGTCAAGCAGACAAACTGACCAACACATATATAATGGATAGATAGATAATAGATAGGTATTGGCTTCTCTGTATCGATACAGTATTGCCAGGGAAAATATCGCTATTTATTATTACCCCCCACCCCTACTGTGTTGTAAAAGCTGTAAACTCGATACAAAAAAAATAAAATAAAAAAAAGGTACATTGTTAAGGCACATTCACAAAAAAACTTAGATCAAAAGATGAACATAAACCGTTACTGAATTAATTTAGTGCATTTTCAACCTAAGAGGCTGGTTACCGATGTTTTATACTTTTAAAGGCACCGACCGCAATGCCTCCGTAGTATTGAGTTTAGAGAAATGCCTCGTCATGAAATTACTTGGCGAGCAGGACTGAACAATTTTCAAATTCGAGATTTGAGAGAATGTGATTAGCTAATTGAGACGACCGCGATTAATCGAATGGGAATATTTAATTGAATGTTTGGTGAAACATTTGTTAAAACAGTTTCTTTTCCGTTTTCAGTGGATTTTTACTTTATTTAAACATGACTGCAGAAGCTGCAATATGTAGCTAATAAAAAATATAGCAAATTGAATTGTAATATCTGGCAGGAAAATCGCAAGTAGATTTTCTGCCCAAATTGTTCAGCCCTATTAGGGAGTACATTTTATTCAGCGGCAGTGAGCCAATAAGCACGCAGCATGCCTCTAACAGGGTCCAATAATGCTGCTGATTGGCTGTGACATGCAGGAAAAACTCTACGTAACGCATGGAGACGGGCTTGTGTGTGTGTCGTTTGATTTTTAACGGTTTTACTACAGTGTGCGTCACATCGGTGTGAAGAAGCTGAACAAAATACAATGTTGTATTATGCTTTTGTTCAAATGTTGTTGTTTTTTTGTTTTTAAATGGTACAGAAATAAGTATCAGTTAGGTACTGAATTCACGGTACTGGTATCAAAATGTGTTGACGCCCAGCTCTAAAAATGGACAAAAATTAATAGAAAAACTTTTCAGTACTTTGTGCATTTGGTGCATGTTGTCCTGAGGATATCCTGAGGGTCCCTGTGGAGGGTGGGGGTGTCCAGATCCAGGAGGGCCCGGGCTCGGCCCCATCATGCTGTGGGCTGAGCCTGGAGAGGGACCAGGGCTCGGGCCCATCATGCCTCCCGGAGATGGCCCCGGGCCTGGGGAGGGTCCAGGCCGAGGTGTCCCTCCCATCGGGGGGTCAGGAGTGGACATCTCTCAGGGGAAGCTAGGAGTGCGTGGCAGCAGAAAGTACCCCTGTGGAAAGAGAGGACAACGGGGATTACAGGGCGTCTGCAGCTTCCACAGAGTCAAATCTAAGACTTTTAAGACCTTTTTAAGACCATTAAGCAGGAATTTTATGACTTATGTCACTACATGAAACGTAAAACAGAACAAAAAATCGGAAACATCTTCTAAAACAATTCTCTGATTTCCTCATTTGCATTATAGAACTGGTGTGTAGTCCCCCTGTGGAGGACCCAGAGTAGGGTTGGGCATCGGTTTTTCCAATAGCGGCACTGAAATGATACATTAGAGGTAGCGTAACATGGACTTGGGAAAATCAAAGCTTTAGTGAGTAACGTTTTTACGTTATTATGGTCTGTTACATTCAAATGAGTTGCTACAAAGCTAATTAAGACTATCAGCACCACACAACTCTCTGTACGCCTATGATCAGAAGATCCACGGGGACTTTCCAGCGCAGAAACTCAAGGGACGATAATGACCTCTTCTGAAGAGTCAATCATGTTTTTTTAATTCTCTGTGTCCTCCATGGCTACTAGCAACTAAATGGACCAGGGGTGGGTGATCACAGAAGGCTTGTATCAAGTGGAGGCGCCAACAGTGTTGTTGTCATTACTTAGAATTCCTCATGGGGGCGTCAGAAACTACGCCCTGTAGCTTTAAGACAATACTTCAGCTAATGTGCGACTTTTTCAAAAGGCCTTAAATTTAGATTTTGAAAATGTAAGACTTTTAAAAGTCCCGGCAGAAACCTTTAGTTAAGACAATGTCCAGAATCCATCTGAGACCAGAGAGACAAGCATGTACGTTTGTTTAGTTACACCTCAGTACTGCTTCAAATCCAAATTACATAGAGTAGCCTGTGCTACATACTCACATTTGATTATTAAATAGGGCTGGGTGGAAAACATTTCCAACAACAGATCTAGGACGATATTTTTTTGGGAAACCAATTTTAACAAAGTGAAATGACAACATTACACATTAGGGCACAAATCTTTGGTATTTATATTTATATTTCAGCTCCTACCACGTGAGCCCCGTCTCTGTGTTACGTAGAGTTTTTCCTGCGTGCCGCTACAGCGTGTAACGTTAGACAGCCAATCAGCAGCATCCTTAGATCATGGTAGAAACATGCTGATGTGTTGTTGTTTTTTTGCCCCGGAGCTATATTTAGCAAGATCTGTGGCACTCTACATGCAATAGAACTTGTAGTACTACACAGAATCATAATGTGAAAACTTTGTTTTGTTGTTATGTTGAATATTATCCTAAAGGTTTCTTGGATGTTCAGTACAAATTTCAACCCAATCCTGTGAAAAATAAGTAACTGGCAACGCTTACACACATATAAAGAACGGCAAACATTAAATTCAGCCCTGTTGTGTGTCTGGGAGTCTGGTTCAGAAGAGTCAGGCAACAAATAGACTCTGTGTGGACTATTTGCTCTGATTACTTTTACTTGTCCGTGTTTCTTGTTGCTCCATATGTGTTTCCCTAACAACAGGGTCAAACTTAAAATAAATAAATAGATTTTGAGTAGAGCTATAGGATCATAGCCTGGTCCAACTAGACTCTGGTCCATTAGCCCGGTCCTACCAGACTCTGGTCCATTAGCCCGGTCCTACCAGACTCTGGTCCATTAGCCCGGTCCTACCAGACTCTGGCACATTAGCCCGGTCCTACCAGACTCTGGCACATTAGCCCGGTCCTACCAGACTCTGGTCCATTAGCCCGGTCCTACCAGACTCTGGCACATTAGCCCGGTCCTACCAGACTCTGGCACATTAGCCCGGTCCTACCAGACTCTGGTCCATTAGCCCGGTCCTACCAGACTCTGGTCCATTAGCCCGGTCCTACCAGACTCTGGCACATTAGCCCGGTCCTACCAGACTCTGGCACATTAGCCCGGTCCTACCAGACTCTGGTTCAGAGAGTTTGGCCACTCTCCATTGACCAGTGTTAACTTCCTCTGTTGAAGTTTAAAACTATTGGATCTGCCAGAACCAATCGCTAACATTTGCTTGTGACGTTGGCTTAGCATCGCTAACGTTAGCCTTAGCATCCCTAATGTCAGCCTTAGCATCGCTAACGTTAGCCTTAGCATCCCTAATGTCAGCCTTAGCATCCCTAACGTTAGCCTTAGCTAACTCCTTCACCACTAATGGAGCAATCTGGAAAATCAAGATTTCCCCGAGCCCCGTGGGGAGGAGGGCCACAACATCACGGCCCCCCAACAGAACTCAGCAAAGATCGTTCCTGCTCGGGCTTTAACTCCTGGAAATACGGCAGCGTTGCCACATCGGACCAAATGGCTTCACTCACATCTTTCTCCGCCAGTTACAACGTCCTCATTCTCAGCCACTCCCCCTGTTCGCTGATTGCACCGGTAACGATTTGGCCGGAGAAAACCCGCAAATATACCCCAAACCCAGATGTGGTGTTGAAGGAAAATGACAATTGAGCTGACGTATGTAGGAGGGCGGAGCCAGGCTAATGGGATTGTGCAAGGCCCCGTGAATTTAACATGGAATAACCCTTTAAAAAATAAAAAAAATAACAGTTTGTTCATTTCTATTTCTGCTGATGCAAAAATTCACCAGACAGAGTTGGATAGTAATTAAATATGGACAACGTAACCATTACGTCTCTTTCAAATTACAGGTCAGAATACTTTGCTCCGTTAAACTGTAAATAACAATCATACCTATATTATGTAATTACCGTTAATAAGAAAGTAGGGTGGTAGGGCTGTGTGCAATTTATCAAATTTTGATTACCATGTCAGCTCCTAGCGATCACAAAAACAATGTAAATCAAGAAAAATGATTATTTTCCACATTATGTTTGCAAATAAACTCTTATTTTGTCTTGTGTTCGGTAAAAGTATTAAAGGGGACATGTCACAGATCAAGGTGTTTTCATTGTTGATTTGTTAAACTCTTTCAAGTTAAATTCAATAATGCAACATCTCTCCAAAAGTCAATGAGGAATCGTGTTAAATAATCCCATTTTCAATATTGCCCCTCCTCCCCCCCCCATAATCAAGCCCCCTTGTTGTAGCTCACATAACCTCCATTTGTAATAATAAGTAATTATTTTAAGGAATGGGATGCTACAGTTGTGATTTTCAAATATACCGTTTGGTGCTTTGCAACCACACACACACACACACACACACACACACACACACACACCGGCTGTTATGTGTGAGCTAAACCAAAACATATTTTATTTTATGTTTTTGGGGGGGTGCACTGTCCTTCCAAATATAGCCAATCCTTAGCCCTGTGTTAATTTAAACAGTGACAGATTGCTCAATGTAAAAAAAAAAGATTATTCGCATCACTGATAGCATGTATCTGACTTGTAAGCAACAGGCCAGCTACTTAGCTTAAGGATGTGTGTGTCTCTCTCTCTCCACACACCACACACACACACACACCACACACACACACACACACACACACACACACACACACACACAACACACACCTCCAAACATATGGTTCACACACATTTTCCCATCAAGTTTCCCTTAAAAACTGACACAAATTAGACCAAGGATCCCCCATTTGATAAGATTATTTTGTCCATCTTAGAGGATTTTTGCTATTAAGATTTTTTTTTAATTAGAGAAAGTGAATGAATCTCATATCCAAACTAGCCATACATGTTGCCATTGTGTTACTTATGGATGGAGTTAGAGTAAAAAAAAATAAATAATTATCCTTTTTGCTGGGGACCCCCTGAATCTAAGCTGTCACTTTATGGGTCAAAGCTATGCTCAAAAATGTGTAATATATCAACTAAGAACAACCTTGCTGATACAAACACAGACGGCTACTAAAAAATATTGAGCTAAGTGTTTTGCAAAGTAAAAACCTTCGTGTCAGTCTAGTTTTTACAATGTTTACATTTATGTTACAAAATAACAGTTAGGCTAGCTATTATTAGCATTGGTAGCTCGTCCAACGTTCGCCAGGCCTAGACGAATTTGCTTAACAGTTACATTATGTCCGATAGCAAACAGTAATCCCATTATTTGTGGCTCCCGTTTTACATAATGTAACCCGAGTTTCCTGGCATTCACCGGACAACCGGTTCAACCGTAAAACGGCACTAAATAGTCGGTAAAACGACAAAGAGCCCCAGCCCGGTTCAGACTAGCTTGCTAGCTAGCTAGCTCGCTAGCTATGTAAAAGCCTGTACTGATACCACAACATTAGCTGGCTGCTGACGGTGCTTAGCATGCTAGCGAGCTAGGTGTGTTAGCCTAGCCGGCCATGCTCTTCCAGGCCAATTAGGCTTTAAAATTGTGTTGTTTTTCCGAGATGTTTGTGCAGATGCGCCGACGTGTGAAAGGTTAAAGCATCCCTTCATCGCTGTGGCTGATTGATCCAACGCGCCTCCCGTACCCTTGGCTCAGTGCTCCGCTCTGAGCACATTTCCAAAAACAATTTCCATTCATTGCACAGTCGCGCCACAGCAGCGCTACTGTAATGTCGGTCTTTTTCTCAACAACCCCCCCAAAAAGAACACCGTACACAAGCACACGCATCCTCTTAATAACAGCAGCGTAAAACACAGACAAAGCTCTTCAACTAATAACCCATTTTTACATTTCACTTACACGGATGGTGAACGCTGATGTTGAAATCCTCGCCGGTTGCAACGTCTCTTGGTTTTCCTCCTAGCCAGAAACAAAGACCGACCGACCCAGTTGGTTTTTTTTCCTCCCCCCTCCACCCCCCACTCTCTAGATTGTATCACAGGGACCGGGCTGTGCGACTCTGCAGCGCCCCCCCATGCACCGCCTCACTCGCACCCCGCATGCCCAGTGCGTGCTGCGTTCACGGGCAGGAATGAGAGAGAGCGAGAAGCCGACGTGGGGCGGGGGGGATGGGTGTCGTGGAAAAGAAAAGCAGGAATTAGTATTATTAATATTTTTTTTTCATTCGTTCAGAATACAAATATACAAACAAACAAGGCATTAGAAAAACAAAACCAATTTCAAAAAAATAAACGTCTGCCTCGGGTCGAGCAAATCAAAATCATAGACCGTTAATATTAATAATAATATACGGTCTGTGATCAAAACATAAAAAAAACATATACATAGCAAATTAACATTCAGCAGACAAAAGAAACGAGAAAAACTAGAAAATAAACAACAAAATAAATGAATAAATAAATAAATATCTATCTCAAATGAAAGTAAAAGTTTCAAGTAAATGAACCAAATCAAGGGCTTTTCCAACCTTAATCTCACTTATTATTTACTATTTATTCATCATTCTCATTCTCACATCTCTCTTGTTTGTCATTCATTCATCATTCTCATTTCCTATTTCAGAACTGTCCATAATGTTCAAACTGTTCAAATTGTAATATACTAACATAATACTATTTATCCCAGTATCCTTTGCACTATGCTCCACATTTTAAATAATTTTTATTGAACTCTTCATTGCACTCATGCCTCTGTATTGTTTCTGTTTAGAGTGTGTATACATTGTGTATATATTAGTGTGTATATTTTTTGTTTTGGTCGTTTTGTTTTGTTTTGTGTGTAAGCACAGTATGAGCAACAATGCTTCAAAGAAAAATTCCTCGTATGTGTCCTTCTTAAATAGGTGATGGGTTGGTGACGCATGCGCACAGGCACGGTCTTTCCAACAGTCCTCGTACCTGGCGAATAAAGCTGATTCTGATTCTGATTCTGAACCAGTTTCAGTGACTTCCACATGAGGTTTAGCTCGTTCTTCCAATGACTCAGGGAGGGTTTGGTCTTAAAATATCTGCATTTATGTGTAAAATGTTTCCCTAAAAGCATCAAATTGTTGAGAACAAAGTCAAACTTTATATTCATCACTGTCAGAGGAGGCATCACGAGTCCCCACTTTGCCTTCTCCTTTAAGACATATTTAAATGATTAGGCTAATTAATTGTGAAAATTGTAATCAATTCTTTTCTTCTCAATCACTTCATTAAATTATTAACTTATTGATTAAACAATACTCAATACTTTAGATTATCCCCAACCAAGAGGCCACTTTCAGGGCTCAGAAACATGCTAGTTGTCAAATAACGATCCTGTTTCATATCTAACTCCAATGGTCTCCATCAGTCTGACACCACCTAATGTTAAGATGCCGCCTACATGAGACAGCCAATAAGATAACAGCTGTCGTTACCTAGCAACGGGAGATAGCTTCCTTGCCACACCTGATGACCAATACCTGTGCTGCGCTCTGCAAATCGCTCATCACCTGTAGGCGGCTTCAGTTCCTCATAGACTGGATGTTATTGTAGACTGTATATTATAGACTGTATATTATTATAGGCTGTATATTTCATGGATCAGGATCCCATGCATCCTCATAAAGGTCCCCTGTTCTTTGGAATTTAAATCCCCCCCCACACATCTTTCACCATACATAGAGATCGGCATGGGAAACTTTCCTAAATCATCTCTCAATGCAAATCAAACTGGCTGTTAGGCTAACTGAAATAACACCATGTAGATCTCCAGGTATGAGGAAGGGTGTGTGATGATGTGTGTGTGTGTGTGTGGGGGGGGGGGGGTATTTTAATTTCAAAGGCCAAGAGAACTTCATGCATAGTATCCTGCATCCATGTAATAACTGGCCTTTTTGATACCTTTCAGTCGGGTTTCCGACCACACCACAGCACTGAAACGGCTCTTGTCAAAGTCTTTAATGACATCCACCTTAACACAGATAATGGCAAAATTTCAATCTTAGTATTACTTGATCTCAGTGCTGCATTTGACACGGTCGACCACGACATACTACTAGACCGATTGGAAAACTGCGTTGGCCTTTCTGGCTTAGTACTAAACTGGTTTGAATCCTACCTAAAGAATAGGGATTACTTTGTGTCTACAGGTAATTATGCATCTGAGCGTACAAATATGACGTGCGGAGTTCCACAAGGCTCCATTCTGGGGCCTCTTCTGTTTCACATCTACATGCTTCCTGGCTCAGATTATGGAGAAAAACAAAATAAGTACCATAGTTATGCGACGACACAAATTTACATAACCTTATCGCCAGGGGACTATAGTCCAATACAAAAACGACTAAGTGCATCGAACAAATTAACGCTGGATGTGCCAGAAATTTCTAAATTTTAAAGAAAAAAAAACTGAGTGGTTGTTTTTTTGGGAAAAAAAAAGAAAGATTAAAATCGGCGCTCACTTCAAACAAATATTTAAAAAACAAAAGACAAAACCAAAAACTTGGTTGTCCTGGCCGACCTGAACTTTAAAACCCCAAAAAAGACAATACCCGTCACCTACTATCACCTTAAAAACATCAAGGGGAAAGGACTTAGTTAAAAAGGGCTTGGAAAAACTTCCAGCTTTCCTCTTATAACTTGACTATGTAAAGGGGGCTTTACAGGTCCCCAAAAAAACAACAAAAGCACCTGATTTAGAACGTGCTTCTCGGTCCCCACTAAACCAAGAGCTGGATCACATCACTCCACCTCACTAAACCAAGGACTGGCACATCACTCCATTCTGAATCTTACCCTGCTTCCCCGTTCTCAAAAGGTTTTTTTAAAGACCTTGCAGTTTTAAAACCCTTAACGGTTTTGGTCCCAAAAAACTTTTTGATCTGCTACACCTAGAAACCCCCCAGACCTCTCAGGTCATCTGGGACAGGGCTATTTCGTCCCCCCAAACAAACTAAAAGGTGAACACTTTCAGTTTCTATCTCCTCATATCTGGAATAAAATCCCGAAACCTGCAGATTTTTGCGCTCCCCTCATTCTTTTTTAAACAAGGCTGAACACCTTTCTTTTTGGGCGCTGCTTTCTTTAAAAGACTGCTCATTTCTTTAAATTTCTTATGCTGCACTGGTAACTTTTATCTTGTGTTTTATGTGTCCCTAATGTTTTCTAATTTGTTTTTACTGTCTATTCATGTGTTTTATTAGTTTTTTAATGCTTATGATTTTAACTGTTTTACTTGTGTTTTTATCTGTTTAACTGATTTGTGTAAAGCACTTGAATTGCCCTGTTGCTGAAATGTGCTCTACAGATAAGCTGCCTTGCCTTTAAGAATAAACATCTCCAGCCTCTAATGAATTTAACATAGGGGGTGTATACTTGTGCCCTGTATTTTAACATAGGGGTGTATACTTATGCCCCTGTATTTTTAACATAGGGGTGGTATACTTATGCCCCCTGTATTTAACATAGGGGGTGTATACTTATGCCCCCTGATTTTAACATAGGGGGTGTATACTTATGCCCCTGTATTTTAACATGGGGTGGTGTACTTATGCCCCTGTATTTTAACATAGGGGGGTGTATACTTATGCCCCTGTATTTTAACATAGGGGGTGTGTATACTTATGCCCCTGTATTTAACATAGGGGGGTGTATACTTATGCCCCTGTTTTAACAAGGGGGGTGTATACTTGTGCCCCTGATTTTAACATAGGGGGTGTATACTTGTGCCCCCTGTATTTTAACATAGGGGGGTGTATACTTGTGCCCCCGTATTTAACATAGGGGGGTGTATACTTATGCCCCTGTATTTTACATAGGGGGTGTATACTTATGCCCCTGTATTTTAACATAGTGGGGTGTATACTTATGCCCCCTGTATTTTTAAGGAAGAACATTAATTTATTTGTGATACATTATTTATTCACAAAGAAAATTGGTGTCCTTAAAAGGTTGGATTTTCCTAATTTTTTTAAATCAAGGCATTAAGATCAATTTCCAAAAGATTATTTTTAATCAACTTTAACCTGGGTGGGTAAACGTATTCATATTACTATACCGTATATTTTCATGATGGTGTACAGAAAAACAAAGAAGTCTCTTCTTCATAAAGTGTTTATTCAGATAAAAAAACAGCAAAAATAATCCAGCTCATAGATTATTAGTATGTTAGGCTCCCATTTTTCCTGAAAGTGCACATTGACAACATCAGACCTCAAGTACAGCCGTACGCTTTCTGCTTCTCATGTGTGTGAGTCACATGTTTGCAGGAATCCAATTTTCCAATCCATTTAAAAGGCAGCACATCCTGTCACACAACAGACAGTGGGAGATTGTGCATCTCACAGTACTGTTTCTTGTTTGTATTCTTTTTATATTATCTCAACTAGATCAAGTAAAAAAGAAAAAGAGCATGACCTCGTATATTTGGGCTGAGATGGCAAAATAGAAAATATTCTTAAAGTCCTTCAATCCACCGTTTTTCCTCTTAAAAACAATAAATACAAATACAGACGAGAACAAAACAGCAATAAAAAAAAAAACATTGTAGTGTTGTGAATGATAACTGGCCGCTTCATTTGTCCTGTGGTTTGTTTTTGCGCTCAGTAGTTATGATTAATAATCGTCTTCGGTTCATAACAGGACGAACTCGTCCATGCTGCTGCTCGTGTCCACTCTCCTCCGCGCCGTCTTCCTCTGGATGTAGGCCGTGTTGTTAGCGGCTGCGTCGGCCGGCTCCTCCACCGGACGCTTTCCTTCTGCGAAGATAAACATGGGGTACGTCTCCGCCGATGTGGACAGAGCCTATCGGTGGGGGAGAGAGGGAGAGACAGCGGGGGCAATGACTTAACCAGTTCCTTTTTTTTTTTTTTACACTATTACGTTCTCTAACGCTGCTCTGGCCTCTGATTGGAAGAGAGCCATTTTGTGTTGTTTGTCTGTGTTTCGGGTTTGCCACCCCTGAGGGCCTGATTGTCCACAGGTGTTACCAATCCGGTCATCAGCTGGCCTGCATAAAAGCTCCTGAGTTGAAGACACCGCCCCCTTCCTCTTTTCAACTTCCTGTCGTGCTGAGAGTAGTTGGTGTAGTTAGTACTCTCTGCTGGTGCGTCTGATTTGTAACTGAATGACTTGTTTTCTGAAGCTGGTAAGGGTTCTCTGCCATTTGTTTTGATCCCCCCTTTTTCTCCTGTTTTGTGGTTAGTCAGGGAGTTTAGCATTGTGCGTTTTGGTTTTCTCAATCTGTAGCTCAGTTGCCATTTTGTTTCCAGGTAGTATGGGATTTTGTTTGTTGTTTTTGCCTTGGAGACGCTGACGTTTTTAAAGCTTCTATTTTTGGTTGGGTTACTGTTTAATACCCATTTTTGTTTATCATCAATGTGTGTATATGTTTGTATAGAAACGATGTAAATACATATGATTTACGTAATAAAACATACTTGTTATGTACTTTGACTTGTTAGTCTCTCTTCTGTTGGTTTGTGTTACGTCCTAGCTTCCCCTAGACAGTAAACGTAAGGGTCGTAACATACACCAAGGGAAGCATTTATTTCCATTCAAGAACTGGAATCACACTGAACTTAAAAATGAGTCGAATAAGTACTGCACATATCTCTTTAAGACAATGTAAAGAAATCAAAAAAATAGGTTAGATTTGGTTATTCTGGTTATACAGTTTCACCTTTCAACAGCACACAAAACCCAAGTTTGATCCAAGGCAAAATATATGGAGTTAAAAATACAATAACTGAAATAGCAATGGCATGAAAAGCACACTGAAAAATGTACATCTACATTTATTACCTAAATTATAAGCAAAGCATGCATCAAACTGAACATATACGTCAGGGGAATTAAAGCTTTTTAGTTTTGCAATAAAATGATTAAAAAGCATTTAAATGTAATACAACCTATAATGAGTTTCAAGGCAGGCAAACTCAACAATATAACCTGCCAATCTAGAACTTTAAAACTAGAAAAGAAACTAATTTACACTGAAAAATGACACACAACCTTTGAGAGACTTTCCCAATCACTTAACCAGTTCTACAAATAACATTTAGGGGGAGATGAACCGGGTCACAAGCTTATTTCCCAGATAAGAGGAACATATGATTGGGATTCAATGGGGATTTACAGTTTTACAGGCCCTTTTCAGCGTAAAATTTAAGCCACGCAACACAACAAGCGCCTGTGAGTACGGCGGCGGCTGCTACGGAAACCCAAACACGTGCGTGTAAAAACTGGATCTGGATCGGATTTTACTCAGACGCATAGATCTCGCTTTAGAAGTACTCATTAAGTCAGTAGAAGGCTATACAGTAGGGTTGAATATTAAGTTCTTGGAGGGCCTTCTGTGACTAATTTTGGGATACAATGGTTCAGGAGAAAGCTCCAAGCAGCAATACAGGAGGCCAAGGAATCAGGTACTGTGCAGGTTTTTTGTGCTATGCAAGTACAAAATAAATACAGATTCACACAGATCTTTTTAAACAAATCAAAGCTACACAGCAGCATGTTAACAAGGCAATGACATGACAATATTCCATGAACGGAGACCCAAATAACTCCATCACATACCTCAGTAACAGCTGTGCACAGGGACTCAAACTCCTTCTGGCCTTTAGCATAGAATCCTATAGTGCAGCTGGGATCCATGCGAGAGAAAGACATTTTCCTGGGATATTTACAGTGAAACGACTGCAAGCAGAAGAAAGAAAAAAAGAATACTTCATATCAGGAAAAGGTCTCCTTAGATTCAGGGAAAATATTCCTGTAAGGTCTGACGTGGATGTTATTGATTCAAGACTTATACTTGTGAGGTTTTTAGTCATCCATAGATACAGTATCCAGGGAAAGGTTAAACCCAAAAGGCAACTAGACTTGGTTAAAAGATTAAGATCTGAGAGACGTAACGTCTTCCGAGTCCAGTAGCCCTTTAAGTGCTCATATAATGCCTCTTTTCAGGTTCATAATTGTATTTAAAGGTTTTATCATATAAGGTTTAATTTTCAGAAAACACCAAATTGACAGTACTGCACATTGCTGCAGCTCCTCTTTTCACCGTGTGTTGAGCTCTCTGTTTTAGCTACAGAGTGAGACATCTCACTTCTGTTCAATCTTTGTTGGGAGTCGCACATGCTCAGTACCTTGGTAAGGACTACTAGCCAGTCAGAAGCAGAGTATGAGGGCCCTGACAGTACCTAGGTAAGGACTACTAGCCAGTCAGAAGCAGAGTATGAGGGCCCTGACAGTACCTAGGTAAGGACTACTAGCCAGTCAGAAGCAGAGTATGAGGGCCCTGACAGTACACTAGGTAAGGACTATAGCCAGTCAGAAGCAGAGTCATGAGGGCGTGCTATGCTAGCAGCTAGGTGAGCATTAGACGTGTCTCTGAAGTAAAGGCTGGACAACAACAGAGTTGTTTGGAGCAGTTTGTGAACAGCGTTTTGGAGATGGTACGTCCCTTTGGGGGGGGGGGGGGGGGGGGACTTTGGGCTTTTTTACTTTTACATTGAACCCTTCCCTGGATTTCTATTAACGATTCCCAAGAAAGTACTCCCGTAGTTGCGAGAAACAACATGGAAAGATTGTATAGTAGTTTTTTTTTCATTCTTTTTTTTTATTTTTTTAAATCGGGCATTATAAATGCCAGTACCAATAGATCGGGAAATAGCTAATATCGACCCGCCGATATATCGCTCTAAGGTAAACCCTGAGAAACCACTGGTTTACGAGACTGAGCACAGCCGTCCCCGGACAAAAGAAACCAGAAAGCAGAAGAGAATAAAAACCACTTCCTCCTACCTCCAAGGGAAAGTTCTCCTTTGTGATATCCACTGCTGGCCGGCAGTAATGAGGGTCCAAGTACAGCAGATGGTCCTCTTTTAGAGCCCAGCAGGGCCAGAGAGAAAAAAAGAAAGAAAAAAAAGACAGCGTGAAAGAGCCGGCATCAAACAGCTGCGCACAGCGATTATGACGTACACTGCCCTGCACATACCCTGGAAACCCACGAAGAACAAAGAGTGCTTGGGTTTGCCCCCGATGATTCCTACGCAGCACTGCAGGGTCAGGAGCTTCTACGGGAGAGAAGGAGGAGTGGGTTGTGGGCTCGGTTCTTACACACTGGGGTGACTGCATTACATATTGTTTACTTTGACACAGGGGATGTAGGAGGGATTGAGATCCTGTCCTCCGAGTCGCACGGGGACCAGGATGATGACGGACCGCCAGGGCTGGGGGGGGGGCGCTCACACAGCCCCTTCACGTCTTCCAAGTAGACTGAACACATAGGAGGGAAGAGAAGAGACACGCGGACACGTTGTTTTAAAATTAAAGTTCATCTAAATTTAAGTTCAAAAGAGCACCACCAACAGAGTAAGTTACTACGACAGATGATGCTGCATTCTCTCTGATTTTAATAATAATAAATAATAATAATTTTATTGATCCCCTATGGGGAAATTACTTTGTTACATGTATAAACACACGGGCCTCACACACACACACACCCCACACCACACACACACACACACACACACACACACACACACACACACACACACACACACACACACACACACACACACACACACACACACACACACACACACACCACACACAACACACACACACACACCCACACACCACCTTGAGCGGTTGGGAGTGGGGGGTTCCGAGCCTTGCTCAAGAGCACCTTTACAGTGCCCAGGAGGTGAACTGGCATTTCTCTAGCTACCAGTCCACACTCTGTGCTTTGGTTTATACGGGGATTTGAACCAGAAACCCTCCGGGTCCCAACCCCAACTTTCTATGGAAGTGTGGTGTGTGTGTGGGTGTGGTGTGTGTGTGTGTGTGTGGTGTGTGTGTGGGTGGTGTGGTGTGTGTGTGTGTGGGTGTGTGTTGGGGTGTGGGGTGAGACACAAAACAGGGGGACATGGGAGTCCTCCGCCAAAAAAGAAAGTTGTCTGTTAGAATCATTTGCTGCATTTTCAACATAGGTTTAGAGACTATGAGGATAGAAAATCCAGAAAATAATGAAGTTTGTCATAATGATAATTCTTCCAGAAAGAATAGTACTAAACTAGATTAAGAAAAAGACGTTCTTTAAATTTTTACTTACTTTATTGTTTCTTTATTGTCTTTCTTTATTGTTTAAAAATATGGGCTGATCAACGAGACATTTTATAAAATATATATAAATAATATCAAATTAATTGAAAGTGAGGGGGGGACAAACTGGATTTGAAAAAGTGGTGGTGTGTGTGTGTGTTGTGTGGTGGGTGTGTGTGTGTGTGTGTGTGTGTGGTGTGGGTGTGTGTGTGTGTGGTGTGTGTGTGGTGTGTGACCCCCCCCGTCCCTAGTGGAAATAACACCCTAGTCTGCACCAACTGACCTTGGTTCACAAACTGCTCTCTACTTCCAACTCTCTACGTAAAAGACCCCAATTCCAGCTTTCCTCAGTAACACAGAAGAAGAATTTGGAAATAATCACAAAGCCCTCGGCCGTTGTTTGAACAGCTGTGGGGGGAAACTCTCCGTTTCTGAGCACAGCTGCGTTTGCTTCGCCCTTCAGAAAATAGAAAATCTGGCGAAAAACGAAATTACTCACTGGTGCAATCTTGTGCAACGTACACGACTAGATTGGGAAGGTCGGCGGACGCTGCCACGGCTTTCCTGAAACAAAATGAAAATGGACCGTGGGATGGAACATCTGGACCCACCCTGGTCGGGGTAATTACACTGGAACCTCACGGCTTTGGGACTCACCGGAGGATGTGTGCCGCCATGGACGGTCCGTACCAGTCCCCGGCTTTCTTCCCTGAGCTTTTGCCCAACTCCACCAGCTGGTGTATCCCGAAAGGGGCGGTGGGGTGGTCTGCAAACCATGACACCACCCTCCTGTGTGTGGCCTCCATGGGTCGGTCCAGGAGGGAACCCAGGCTCAGTTTTCGGCCCCTTTTTTTGGGCCCTTCCTTTGCATCCGCCACACGCTCGGCGCCGTCTGAGGGCACGTCCATGTCGTCTTTCACCGCGTGGTGGTCATGGTGACTGGCAGACCAAGTCCAGCCTAAAGATGATGTAAAGATACAGCAATATGAGTATTATACAATACTGCAAGCTGAACTGGTACAGATTTGCGTTTTTGCCGTTTCAATCAAACTACTGGGGGGGTGGGGTGTGTGGTGTGTGTGTGTGTGTGTTGTGTGTGTGTGTGTGTGTGTGTGGTGTGTGTGTGTGTGTGTGTGTGTGTGTGTGTGTGTGTGTGTGTGTGTGTGTGTGGTGTGAGAGAATGTGCTACGTTTAGGCATAGGTAATATTTGTGGCACTCACCATTCTGGTTGTAGGATGAGCAATATCTGGTAGATATCTGGTAGGGCACTGATGCAATATTTTATTTTGTTATGGTATTGTGAAATTTTGCGTTGGCCAATACATAAGTTATGGGGGGGGGGGGGGATAACCAGACGCCTCCCGATATATCATCACTAATCATACTTATGCCACGATACAATAGTATTGCGATTTTAAACATATTGCAATATTCTGCGATATATTGCAATTTATAACCTTTTTTCCAACTTTCCCAATTTCAAATGACGTCCCCAAAAGGAAACTTATCAACATGTGTTTTATCTAAAAAGAAACATACTCGGTTTGCTATCTTACTTTGATTTTATTGCTTAAAAATAGGATTGTCCAGCAGACAAACTGACCAACACATATATAATAATATAATAATAATAATATATTGATACTCGCCGTCTGTGTATCAATTTTTTCCCCTCACCCCTAATAAGTTACTGACAGCCCGATTTAACGGGAAATGTGCAATCTGGCAAGAATTAAAGCCATAGTGAGTAGTATACCTTTTATTTGAAGCCAATTTACATTCATTCTGTACCTTCTGCTCATTTCCTGCTGTTTGCCTGTTTGTTTGTGTGTTTACTTGTTTGTTTGTTTGTTTTTGATTTTACTGTCGGAAATAAATAAAGTATTATCTATGTTCATAATGTTCATACTGTTCATATTGTAATATAATAACATAATACTATTTATCCCAGTATCCTTTGCACTATGCTCCACATTTAAATAATTTTTATTGAACTCTTCATTGCACTCATGCCTCTATATTGTTTCTGTTTAGAGTGTGTATATATTGTGTTTATATTAGTGTGTATATTTTGTTTTGGTTGTTTTTGTATGTGTAAGCACAGTGAGCGCAACGATGCTCCAAACAAAAACTCCTCGCATGTGTCCTCATACCTGGCAAACAAAGCTGATTCTGACTCTGTCCTAATCTAATCTAGTTCCTGTCGCGCCCTCCAGGAAGTCTAAGTAACGGCAACAACACTGTCGGCGCGTCGGCGTGATACAAGCCCCCTGTGATCAGACAGCGACGTGGCAGCGTTGTGGTGTCACCTGGCGGCATCAGGTGCAGGAGCAGGCCCCGGGCCAGCAGCGTCTGCCCCGTGCGTAGAACACAACCCCAGCCGCTGTCGCTGGTCAGGGAGCAGCCCGCCAGCTGAGGGAAACCCCGTCTGTACGTCAACCACAGCAGGGACGCGAAGGAGCGGCGGAAACGCTCCCTCTCCTCTGAAACAGGGACACAACTGGAATTAAATAAATCTCCCCCCTGCCTTGGGTTTAGAATCACATGAAAGAGACTATGTCAGGAGGTACAGCTGTTTGTTTCCGACATTATAATGTATATATGTATATATTATGTTATATATTATATAAGGATCCCTACAGAGAAAGACTTTTTTGTTTAACCAGAACAGCCCCAAAATCATCACTAAACTCCATTTAAATAAACCGAACGTTTATCATCGTAAAACACACTTCAATAAAGTCAAAAAAACAATATAAAACAGTCAAAAGTCGTCTTGGTTCGTCACTTCACTGTTTCAACAATCACCACTCTAGTTTGTTTAAAGACCACATATTATGCTCATTTGCAGGCTCATAATTGTATTTTTAGGTTGCACCAGAATAGGTTTACATGGTTTAATTTTAAAAACACACTATATTTGTGTTGTAGTGCACATGGCTGCAGCTCCTCTTTTCACCCTGTGTGTTGAGCTCTCTGTTTTAGCTACAGAGTGAGACATCTCACTTCTGTTCAATCTTTGTTGGGAGTCACACATACTCAGTTGCTAGGTAAGGACTACTAGCCAGTCAGAAGCAGAGTATGAGGGCCCTGACAGTACCTAGGTAAGGACTACTAGCCAGTCAGAAGCAGAGTATGAGGGCCCTGACAGTACTAGGTAAGGACTACTAGCCAGTCAGAAGCAGAGTATGAGGCGTCCCTGACAGTACCTAGGTAAGGACTACTAGCCAGTCAGAAGCAGAGTATGAGGGTACCCTGACAGTACCTAGGTAAGGACTACTAGCCAGTCAGGAGCAGAGTAGAGGGGTACCTGACAGTACCTAGGTAAGGACTACTAGCCAGTCAGAAGCAGAGTATGAGGGCCCTGACAGTACCTAGGTAAGGACTACTAGCCAGTCAGAAGCAGAGTATGAGGGCCCTGACAGTACCTAGGTAAGGACTACTAGCAGTCAGAAGCAGAGTATGAGGGCCCTGACAGTACCTAGGTAAGGACTACTAGCCAGTCAGAAGCAGAGTATGAGGGCCCTGACAGTACCTCGGTAAGGACTACTAGCCAGTCAGAAGCAGAGTATGAGGGCCCTGACAGTACCTAGGTAAGGACTACTAGCCAGTCAGAAGCAGAGGACGAAGGCGCCCTGACAGTACTAGGTAAGGACTACTAGCCAGTCAGGAGCAGAGTATGAGGGGTCCTGACAGTACCTAGGTAAGGACTACTAGCCAGTCAGAAGCAGAGTATGAGGGCCCTGACAGTACCTAGGTAAGGACTACTAGCCAGTCAGAAGCAGAGTATGAGGGCGTGCCATGCTAGCAGCTAGGCGAGCATCATAACGTGTGTTACAAAGTGACGCACGTTCGTCTCTGAAGTAAAGAATGGACTATAATAGAGCTGTTTGGAGCAGTTTGTGAACACTGTTTTCTGTTGGAGATGTTAAGTCCCTTTGGGGTGGAATCTGGGCTTTTTCACTTTTAAAACTATAACGTGCACAAAAATGATATATAACACACTAAAGGAAAAGGAAAAACGTCAAAAAGCATAATATGAGCACTTTAAAATAAACCCATAATTCACTCATTTAGGTGTGAAAACACGCTAAAAGTACTGTTTATTTAAATGGAGTCTGGTGAGTTCGGTGATTTTGAGGGGTGTTTCATGTTAAACAAAAAGGATTTTACTCCTTAACCAAAAGGTCCATCTCTGTAGGGATCCTTTCCATAACGTCGTCAGACACTAAGAATAATAATCTGAGCCTCTCAGTGGCAGAAACAGAACTTTTAGTGGACGAAAATTGAAGGTGCACAATCGCCCGTTAACGTCACGTTGCTCTACTTTACATTTTTTAACACTGGATCGTTGAGCCCAGATCAGTTACTTAAGGACACAAATGCATGGAAGAAATACCCAAATGAGCCTTTTAAGGCCTCACCATGATCCTTGAGCTCGTAGGATTGTCCCAACATGATCACTGGACATCTCCTGCTGAACTTGGATTTCTGCTTTAAGGACCAGCCTGAATCATTAAAAGGGAAAGAGAAAGAGATTCATCTCACACACCAAAAGAGAACCAACTGATCTGTTCTCATCACACAGTAACAACATAGTCTGGATATTTTGGATACTTTCCAGGACAAAGCCTGAACACACTGTAAAGATTTACATAGAATACATTTAAGGCAGGGGTCTTCAACGTTTTACAGGCCAAGGACCCCCAAACTGATGGCGAGATGGAGCGGGGACACCCTTTTTATATATGTTGTATAAAATGGTGTTATATCAAACTGGTCCTATAGTGCCATGTGTAAATGTACCTTGTTATTGTGCATTCAATACTAAGATACTCAAATAATACACAGGTTCATATATTCATGCATTGATGACTGAAAGACATCTTCTGCCTCCATTTATCTGTTTACTACAGTGTGTTGAGTTCATGTTAATGTGTATTTAAAGACATTTCAATTAGTGGAAAAAATTGCAGGGGGGGGGGGGGTATAAAAAAAAAGTCAAATCAACCAAAACTTCCGCGACCCCCATGCAGTACCTCCGCGGACCCCCTGTTATTCTTTAACTGGGACGTTACTTTCTAACTGGGGCGTTACTCTCTAACTGGGACGTTACTACTCTCTAACTGGGACGTTACTCTCTAACTGGGACGTTACTTGGGACGTTACTACTCTCTAACTGGGACGTTACTACTCTCTAACTGGGACATTACTCTCTAACTGGGACGTTACTTGGGACGTTACTACTCTCTAACTGGGACGTTACTACTATCTAACTGGGACGTTACTACTCTCTAACTGGGACGTTACTACTCTCTAACTGGGACGTTACTCTCTAACTGGGACGTTACTCTCTAACTGGGACGTTACTTGGGACGTTACTACTCTCTAACTGGGACGTTACTACTCTCTAACTGGGACGTTACTACTCTCTAACTGGGACGTTACTACTATCTAACTGGGACGTTACTACTCTCTAACTGGGACGTTACTACTCTCTAACTGGGACGTTACTACTATCTAACTGGGACGTTACTACTCTCTAACTTGGGACGTTACTACTCTCTAACTGGGACGTTACTAACTGGGACGTTACTCTCTAAGTGGGACGTTACTCTCTAAGTGGGACGTTACTCTCTAAGTGGGACGTTACTCTCTAAGTGGGACGTTACTCTCTAACTGGGACGTTACTAACTGGGACGTTACTCTCTAACTGGGACGTTACTCTCTAACTGGGACGTTACTAACTGGGACGTTACTAACTGGGACGTTACTCCCTAACTGGGACGTTACTCTCTAACTGGGACGTTACTCTCTAACACAGAAGAAAGTCGTAGCGTTTGTGATGCAGTCGGCTCGTAAAATTAAATGTGAACCAAAGTCACTTAAAAAAAACAAAAAAGCAAGTTATTTAAAAATTAAATTTTTAAATAATTAAAGCGATTTTATAACAGCAGGCCGACTATGTAGCCAGTTAAAATAGCCCATGTTAGTGTGTACCAGTTTGTAGGGGTGCACGATTCAGAAAATGGCACGATCCGATTAGATATAAAATTTTTAGGCTGATGATTCGATTAAAAAAACAAAAAAAACGACTCAGTGTTTACATGTAGTTACGTGTCCCATGTGATAGTAAAAACACAATAAATATGAATGAGATTTTTGGAATTCTATGAATCAATTTTCAATCGGTAGAGCTTGATTCAATTCACAAATAAGAATCGATTTTTTTTTTTGCACACCCCTACCAGGTTGCAGACTTTTGGGCAACAGCTCCTTTTCTGCCAATGCTCCCCCTCTGGAACAGTCCACCACTCCACATCCGCTCCCCCCCATCCCCGTCCATGTCCAGAAAGCACCTCAAAACACTTCTTCTCACGGACCTACTCTGTAAAGTGTCTTAAGATAACTCCTGTTGTGATTTGACACCGTTAATGAAAGTGAACTGTGAAACCGACCATATTTGACACTGTTCCACGCTGAGATGAACTTGGACTTGAGTTGGCCTCGGTCCTCCGTCTCCAGGTCCTGCCGGCTCACTGCCGGGCCCGGAGGATTGGCAGAATCAGACGAGAGGAAGAGCCAGTCGTCCATTAGGTCGTCTGTCGGGGACGGGCCCTCGCTGCCAGCTGAGGACGCGTCGGGATTCATGACAACCGGGGACGGCCGAGACCAGAGGAACTGCTCCTTGTCTCCATGTCCACCTACGGAGACATTAAAGGAACATTACACAACATCTCCCCCGGGACTGATGCTTCATTGCTAAACCACAGTAAAGTCAGTAATTCTCCATGACGGTGAGTAGAAAGGGAAACCATGTGACTGCATCCTGTGACTTCAGGAATTTCAGAAATGTCAAGGGGGGGGGGGCGGAGCTACGAGCCCTTTATCACCCACGTATGCCTGCTCTATCTAAAACCTCAGCATGGTAGATCCAGTAGTCACATATTCACAATACGAGCAGATACATGAGTATTGTGTATGTATATGCCAGTAGTGTCATCAGTGGGTGTTGACCCCCCCCCCCGCCAAGTAAAAAGCCAAAGTAGGAATGGGCAATATATCAACGTTATATATCGATACTGTGATATGAGACTAGATATCGTTTTAGATTTTGGATATCGTGATATGGCACAAGTGTCTTTTCCTGGTTTTAAAGGCGGCATTACAGTAAAGTGATGTCCTTTTCTGAACTTACCAGGCTGCCATTTTTTATTATTTGCCTTTACCCATTTAGTCATTAAATCCTCATTAGTTATGAGTATTTATCCAAAATATCATTGGTTAACTATTTTGTGAAAGCCCCGATACTCAACCCTACATTATCGATATCGAGGTGTTTGGTCCAAAATATCGGGATATTTGATTTTCTCCATATCGCCCAGCTCTACGCCGAAGGCATCACCGTATCGTACATTAAGTCCTCGTTTTCTTGCCCCCCCCCCGTCAGAGAACGCTTGTTGAATAGAGAACAAAAAAAAAAAAGAATGGTGGTCAATGGGGAAAGAAACTATTTTCTGGTCCTGATCATCTTCTGCCTTGGATTGCACACAGATGATGTTTTTCAAAATAAAAAATTATTTTACATGTCAAGAATTTGTCGCAGGATAGTTAAGTAAAATGCTTTGGGGAAAATACGTAATTAGACGGACTTCAAGTCCAAGTTGCTTATCTGACGTTTAATTTACACACATCATTTGTGAAAAGGCACGGCACAATTTGAGCCGGACCAAAATAATAATTATTATCTCTCCATTGACTCTCGTTATATATTTTTTCAGAAAGATAGGTCCCATGGACAGGAAGTAGAAGGGCGGGACTTCGGCTCTCTAGGATTTAAAATGGACTTCACATGACATTTTATTTTTTTGTGCTTTCCAGGTTTTTGAGTTTGTCGATATTTTTCGGGTTGACATTCTTTTCCCGCCCTTTTTTCTGTGGTTTTTTTTGGGACACTTTAAGTTTTTTGGGACATATTTTCCAATGTTTTTATTCCGGTTTTTGATGCTTTTTTGACTTTACTTTAACGCCTCTTGATGTTTTTCACAGCTTTTTTCTTTCGACAAAACTAATTTCAATCATTCAAATATTTGTTCTTATATATGTATTCCTATTATTTTTATTTAATGTGTATTGTATGTATGTATGTATGTATGTATGTATGTATGTATGTATGTATGTATGTATGTATGTATGTATGTATGTATTGTATGTATGTATATTGTATCCTAGTATTTCATTTATATTCTGTGCTGTGTGACTGATGTATGTTTGCTGCTATAATACTATAATTTCCCATTTTTTGGGGCTTAATAAATATCTATCTATCTATCTATCTAGCTCTCTATCTATCCATCTATCCATCTATCTCTCTATCTATCTATCCATCCATCTATCCATCTATCTATCTATCCATCTCTCTATCCATCTCTCTATCCATCTCTCTATCCATCTCTCTAGCTCTCTCTAGCTCTCTCTCTCTATCTATCTATCCATCTATCTATCTCTCTATCTATCTATCTATCCATCCATCTATCCATCTCTCTATCCATCTCTCTATCCATCTCTCTATCCATCTCTCTATCCATCTCTCTAGCTCTCTCTCTCTCTATCTATCCATCTATCCATCTATCTATCCATCTATCTATCCATCTATCCCTCTAGCTCTCTCTCTATCTATCTATCCATCTATCTATCTATCCATCTCTCTATCCATCTCTCTAGCTCTCTATCTATCTATCCATCTATCTATCTCTCTATCTATCTAGCTCTCTATCTATCTATCTATCCATCTCTCTATCCATCTCTCTATCCATCTCTCTATCCATCTCTCTATCCATCTCTCTAGCTCTCTCTCTCTCTCTATCTATCCATCTATCTATCCATCTATCCCTCTAGCTCTCTCTATCCATCTATCTATCCATCTCTCTATCCATCTCTCTATCTATCTATCTATCCATCCATCTCTCTATCTATCTATCTCTCTATCTATCTATCTATCTATCCATCTATCTGTCCATCCATCCATCCATCCGTCTATATATCTATCTATCTATCTATCTATCTATCTATCTATCTATCTATCCGTCTATCTATCTATCCATCCATCCATCCATCCATCCATCCATCGTGTATAGGGGCCAGTAAAAATGGACTTTGGGAAGGATGGAGTTTTTTTTCCACTTGTCCGACGTGAAAGAAAAAACCTTAACGTTGACCCGTGAAAAGTATTCAGGTTTTTTACACAAGCAGTGCTGACAGAAAATCCATCGCTCATTGGCAACTCTGTTAACCATGTCTCCATTGTTTTGGTAACTTATAACAATGAAATTTAACTTCTTTAACTTTTTGGTTAGACAGCTATAGACCTTTGCAATGAAATTCCATTGCTAGGCAACAGCCATGCCTAGCAATGGCCAATCACATACACTGCAACAGGAAATCCACTTAGGTCCATTCATAGAAAGTTTGTTTACATCTGTGAAAAAAGGTCTGTAGGACAAAATGGTGACCTTTGTCCTTTTTGACGTGTGACCACACAATATTAATTACTTTAAATGAATTTAAAAAGCACACAACGTTCTAGCATATATATAATAATATATATATATATATATATATATATATATATATATATATATATATATGTTTAATTACTGCAGATTAAATGCTAACTATTTAACCCTCGTGTGTTGGTCAGGTCTGTGGGGCCCGTTTTTAATGCTGGCTTAAATAATTATTATTATATATAATGGCTCATTTTCTGGGAAGAACATAAAAAAATAACTCATTTTCAACGGTAAATGGCAAATATGAACCATAAATGATGTATATCCTTGGTAATTGAGCTAAAGTAAAGATCTGTTGAGTATTTTTACATATATTGTTATGGCTGATTTAAAAGCCTATTATAAGGTCGGTCCAAAATATGAACACAACACAATTATATAAGTTATAAGTGAGTATACGACAGTGACAGCGTGCAAAAAGCATAAACTGTAGGCTACCTTTTAATAACACAAAGACAGGATATAACAAATGTAATATAACTCGTTTTAACTCGATGTTTTACGAACGTTTTCAACAAAACCGTCTCATCCAACTGCTGGTTATGCTGCATTCAAGTACTGTGGGAAAAATGGAACTTCCCGACTAGGCCGAGGTGGCGTCATGTTACGCAGCAACATTAAGGACGAAAGTAAATGTTAGCTGAATGCTAAAAGTTTGGAAGCCTATTAATTGACATATTTCTTGTTATATAAATTGCTCACGTTATTTGTAACATGGGTTTACAGGTTGTAAACGTTACTTGCTGTTAACCTAGAGTAAGTTAGAGTAATTAGACACTGTTTTATTAGCATAAACCTGACAACAAGTCAGGTAGCTAACGTTAAAGCAAAATCTTTGAGTGGTTTTAGGGAATGTAACGGGTGCAGCAACAAGCCTGGGGTTAAAAAAAAAAATCACTAGTAAAGCTTCATATTGGAGCTAAATACAGGACCCAAACTGTGCAATTAAATACAACACGTTTGTTTTCTACATTACGACACGAACACGAAGAAATCGGTAGAACATAGATTTTTCCAACCATCGGAGCAGCACTTGAATGCAGCATTGTCGTATTTCAGTTCCAGGTATCCAAGTTCATACTCCCGTCTCCTCGCAACAAAACTCCGAGAAGTTATCGTGACATTGTTAATGAATGACATTCGTATTTTACCTTCATTCGGGCATCCTCAAAGTGGTTCCTTTAATCCGAGCAAGCCACTTAATGAGTTTAACTCGTCTGTTTTCGTTTTTGGATCAAAACAATCTCCGCTCGCTCTTCGAGAACAGGAAATCTGAGAAAATGAGCTGCACTCACTTCCTGTTTAGGCCCGTCACTGGTTGGTAGGGCTGTGATTGGTTAACAGCGGACCAATGGTAAAGCTCCCCACACAAAAACGTACATGGCGCTTTGACGCTTTGTGTGTGTGTGTGTGTGTGTGTGTGTGTGTGTGTGTGTGTGTGTGTGTGTGTGTGTGTGTGTGTTGTGTGTGTGTGTGTGTGTGTGTGGGTGTGAATACCGTATAAATATACAAAAAGAAGACTAAAAACGATCTCTTTCTCTGCGTTTTATTACATTTCTGCACTATGGGCTTTTTTTGCATTGTTGTTTTTTTTGTTTTGGTTTTTACAACAGTGGCTAATAAATATGTAGCGATGTTTTTAAAGGACAACAGCAATGAGAGAAAGTTGTTGCTGTAACTCAAGAAATCAAACACTTGGACAAAGATGGACACGACAGCAACATCACAACGTCAGACATCAGGAATGGGCGTCAACGCGGCACACCGCAGGGCCGCGACACGGATTTTGGTAGATACCTCAGCCTAAAATGTAAAATTTATAAATAACTCACTTCAGTAGCAAAACATAAATTCACTAACTGATGACATGTAAAAACATTTAATACATAAATAAAAAAAGTTTAAGAAATAGAGTAGAAAAACAATCAAATAAATACTAAAAAAAACCAAACATTTGACACAAAATAAAGTGCAATTTTCTCACATCACACGGGGGAAAAAAACACAGATCCAACATTGGGATGATGTCTGAAGAGCTCAGACCGAACAACCCGTCTGGAATTGATCTGAACGGGTTCATCAACAAAATAATTATGCATATCCGAATAATAATGTAAGAAATGGAAAGATCCCCAGGCAAAATGTGTGGGCCTTCCCTGCTTTCCCTTCTTTCTCTGCCCCAGTACTGTTGGTGTAATGAGACACCTCGTCCACAAGGTGGACGCCTAAGACAGGTCTGATCCTGCATGGCGTCCAAAAACTATCCTTTTCATTCTGTACTACACAAGAACAAGACCTCACGCACTAAAATCCTCTCTCAACATATCTACTCCTGGCTCTGTGTTGTACTACAACTGCATCACTGACACTAAGAGTGCTCCGTTTTATAAAACTGGGCACTGTTGGATTGCATATTATACATTTAAGTGTAAAGAAAAAGAAGAGAATCACACATCATTCTTAAATAAAGACTGGCACTTTTCCTTCACACGTAACATGAGACAATACACTGTACATCTGCATAAATAGAAAAGAGTTAAGGCTACATCTACACGGCTACGGGTCCATTTTTTAAGCGGCGTTTTTGAGACAAAAACAACGATCTCGGTCCACACGCAGTTTCAGCTGCAGTGGCAGAACTAATCTCCGTCCACGTTTATATATTGTTGTGTTTCTTTAGAAATAAACAACGGACAAATATAGTCTTCAAACGCTTCAGATGTAAAGTTGTTCGCTGTCAAAGTGGCACCAAAATGAATGGCGGTCAATGGGATGCTAACGGCGGGTGATGGCTTATTAGCATCAAAATGGCGCCATGGGAGCTCCGCTTTGAGAGGAGAGGCTGACCCCCTCGGACATTACTCTGCGGTTGAAAACCATGGATGGAGGAGTTGAAAATTCAGAAAATACTTTTGGGGAAAGTGGTGGAAAGCATCTTGGAGCGACGCTGAGGTGGAACCGTTACTGGAACGTCTGTAAGCCGATGACGGACGTGCTTCCCGTTTCCAAATGACTCCGTTTTAGGGGCTCGGTGTGGACGCGAGGTGTAAACATAGGGAAATATTCCTTTAAACCGAAATGTAGCAGTGTAGCGGTAGCCTGAGTGAAAGGGCATTCCTATCCTATACTCTCCTATTTCACTATGGTTCTTAACGCACTCTGCCTCCTTTACAAACACACCAGTGTATTCACTTTACAGCCTAAAAATATAGAATTGCACATTTCACTACGATCAATGGAGACAACGCATGTGTTTTAGTTGGATTATTGCAACCCGTCCCCCTTCATCTTCTTCTATGGAGCACAATGTAAACTTAGTAAATGGGGACACCAAAAATAAAAATATATGTGGCAATAATATCAGCACATTGCATAGTGTCCCTGTGCAAGTTCATCCTAACCCAACTCTCTTAATTCCACCCAGATTAAACGGATCCCGAGCAGCTGATTCACCAAAACACGTTTTCCAGTTTGATTTTGACGTATTCTTCACTACACAAATACAAGCTGGAACTCTTTTACAATTTTCCACTGAACTAAATGATGGCACCGGAGCGGATAATGTGAGTTATGCCCATTTATAACAGAATTATTGGCGTAGGGATGTAACGATGCATCGGGAATGCGTTAAAAATGGACATAAAATGTGTGAAGATTACAACCGGTAGAGATGAAAACCAAAATGAATTGTGATGTGATTTTTAACCCTCATGTTGTCCTACATCAATGTTCTTTTTAATTCCCCAAAATAACATGATTGATTCCACACAACGCTCTTTGGCAAGTACACATCTCTACTTTCATTAATTTTGGGGCGTCTTATTCAATTTTATAGCATTTGAAAACCAAATTGAAGTGTTTTTGAAATAGTGTTGAGTAAAAGTTGACATATTCCAGTCTGTGATTATCATCAACATCCATTCCTTTAATTTTAGTCTCAATAATTCCTAATTTCTGGTTTTCTAACTCAAACATTAGGTATAATTTGCTAAAAAAATAGGTTTATTGACCATAAATTTTAAAAATAACTGTAAAACTAAAGTTAATAAGATAGTGTTAAATGTCAAAAAAGGGACAAACATTGAAAAAAAGTGTTGAAATAAAGAATAAAAAGTTAAAACGTCGATTAAAAAGCGTCAACAAAGTGTTGATTTTTAATTTTGGCGGGAAGACAACACGAGAGTTAAATGTCCTCCTCCTCCTCCTCCTCCTATCTACTTTAGATTTCACATCACTACGTCGTCTGACTTCATCTATTTGAAGAGATTTATTTCTATTTATTTAGTTATTTTGAGGTGAGAAATCCCAAAAAAACATGAGTGAAATCATGAGTGAAATCATGAGTGAAATCATGAGTGAAATCATGAGTGAAATCATGAGTGATGCTTATCGTTACATCCCGACCTGCTTGTTTAAAAGTTGTTCACAGTGTTCACCACCTTAACGTCTGCTTTGAATTTTTTCTTCGTTTTTTCTTCCATTTTCCATGTAGACATGCAGTTTTTTTCTTTTTCTTCATATATTCAACACATATTGAACGTACACCGGCCTAAATTAAAATACCATGTGCACACATTTTCCAACATGGCTGAAGCTTCTTTCTTTCTTCATATAGTATGTTTACAGGCACACTAATATTCCACTGTTATTCCGAATATGACGATATTCTTAATTAGATACAGGTCACGTAAACAGCATATTCCCTTTGGATATTCAGAGTAAGGCCTTTTTCCGAAACTAGCGTTTTCTAAGTAAGACATGTGGGATATTTGGGTATTATTCCGGTTTTAGAAGCATTCTTGGATGCGTATACAGCGCGTTCAGAATCTGCATCGCAATCATAGACAGTGAAATGAATGGACACAGCGACGGAGACCAGTGAAGTCTGTTAGAAGCTCTTTCCCGGTGATAGCTGAGCGTTACTGCGCAGCTGCAAACTGAGCTGGAAGACGTAGATGTGACGTGAGCAACCTGTCTGAAAGCTGTAAGTCTTCTGGTAGCTGTGCAAGAGAAATCTCAATCGTTCCCAATCAGCAGAGACGGAGAGGTAGGTATATGTTAGGAGATAACATGGGCACAGGCTAACTACTGCTAACTAACATGCTAGTTAACATAAACATAGGTACAGGCTAATTACTGCTAACTAACATGCTAGTTAACATTAACATAGGTACAGGCTAATTACTGCTAACTAAGATGCTAGTTAACATTAACATAGGTACAGGCTAATTACTGCTAACTAACATGCTAGTTAACATTAACATAGGTACAGGCTAATTACTGCTAACTAACATGGTAGTTAACATTAACATAGGTACAGGCTAATTACTGCTAACTAACATGGTAGTTAACATTAACATAGGTACAGGCTAATTAATGCTAACTAACATGCTAGTTAACATTAATATAGGCATAATATAATATAATATGTGCCAAGGGAAATCTGTTCGTGGATAAAAGTTATTTTATATGAATTTCACTTGCCACATACCACAAGTATTTCCAATCCATCAAAATCTTGCTGAAATCTTTTGTTCCGATGATTTCATGGACTCTCTATGGGCTTCTCCCTTGACTTTATGCCTCCATGTCCCTCTAATTGCCTATGAGCTTCTCCTGACTATACGGTATCTCCTCTACTATGCGACAGTAAGTTGCGTGGTTGTGACGCAATCGTTTGCCTATTTTTATAAAAAACGTCTGCTACGGAGCCATAACGTGAGGTACAAGGTAATGGAGGCTTTTATACATCGTCGTGTTTCTTTAGAAATAAACAACGGACAAATAGAGTCTTAAAACGCTTCAGGTGTAAAGTTATTTACTGTCAAAGTGACGTCAAAATGAATGGGAGTCAATGGGATGCTAACGGCGGGTGATAGCTTGTTAGCCTCAGAATCTCCCCATGGGAGGTACGCTTTCTCGATGCTCGCCTACCCCCTTGGTTTCAATTAGCGTTTTTACTGTCGTTTGTGACAGTTTACGGCTAAGTTGCTATGGTTACTGTACACAAACCAACCAGCCAACAGTTTGCCGGTTTGCGGTAGAGTTGCAGAGCAATGTGTAAGGAAATAATTTGGCCCTGAAGCTGAAAAGTTGATGTTCGCTTTTTGAAAGTTTTGAAATCTCTCGTGAAAACAAACCCACACTCAACGGTTTTGATGAATTTACAAAAATCTTGGGTTCACAAAAGTAGTGTAATAAATGAATTAAATACAAAAATCGCGTGGACTCGCCATTGTCTTTTGTCCTCAGAAGGTTAAACATTATGAAAGACTTTGATTGATATCAACAGGTTTTTGGATCTGTGCACACGTCACTATGCCGACTTTTTCAAGAAGGTGGTCATTTTTTTTTTTACGATTATCTTTTGGACATTTTAGGCCTTTAATGACAGGACAATCTGAAGATGTGAAAGGGAGAGGGGGGGGCATAGACATGAGCAAAGGCGAATTCGGGCCCTATGCGTTGAGGAGTTAGGGTTAGCGATTAGCGTTAGCATAGCAAGCTAGCTATATTTAAAAAGTTTCAATTGAGAACATGGTTGCAAGTATATATGTACAAAACGGTATAGAGCACAAAACAAGACTTTTTTTAATCAATTATTTAAGCCGAAAATACTTTAACATTTATGGGTCTCTCTGCTTGATGCGGCAGCCATTGTTGCTTGTTGCGCAACGTATGTACATGGCCACCCCTTGTTGACAAGTCAGCTTGCGTCCTCACTCAGTAACAAGGGACATAGACCCCTTTGTCTTAGCCCTACCCCTCGATCAAAAAGAGCATTGGGACAGCCCTTAGTCTCGCGTGAAGGTGCAAAACCTAGGGTAAGGGTTTGGGGTAAGATAGAGAACTGAGATTCAGCCTGAACCTCTATACATGGGGGCGCGCGCTCTACCAACGGAGCTATCTGGGCGCCCTTCATGACTGCATTTAAACGGGAGTATTAGTGGAATATTTACTTTCATTAGCCGTGTCAACAGCTTAGTCTGAATGTTGTCTTTTTGGCAATAAGGGCTAAAAAACTGGAATATTAATGTGCAGGTAAACATAGTCACCGTTGCTACGTGTCACACGTCGTCTATTTGGTGTCATGTGATCAGGCGTTTGTGTCTCCTCTCCATTCACAGCCATGTGGATTCGTGATATGTCAGTGTGATGCTACAGTAAAAGGCATTACATGGGAGAGTCCGACTATTTTCTGAATCACGAGTGATGCTTGGAGCTCCGGATGTTTCCTTTATCCGACAGGACGGCGGCAGCGCTCGCTGCCGAGGGGGCCGTCGGCCCCCCCCGGCGCCCCCCCCCAGACGAAGCCTCGGGCTTTCCTGCCGTGTTTCCTCGCTTCTCCTCGCTCGACTTGGACATGTCTTTTACCTTGGCCCCCTCTTGCGGCCCCCCTTTCATGGGCCCGAGCACTGTTTTGGCCACACTCGTGAGCTGGGTGACAAAGCTGGCTTTGTCCCCCGGAGACATCGGTCGAGACTTGCTGGAGCACAACGGGGCCGCGTTAGACGTGGGCGACACGGGATTCTCCTCCAGGACTTCTAGGTGTGCTCTCTGCTCCTTGGCGCCACGGTAACTGCTTGATACCTTCTCCATTTTGGATCTGGCGGCAGCGGATCCGTGAGCCGCAGTGTAGGGCTGAACCTGGGTGGGAATGGGCGGAGCTGGGCCTTTGACTTTGGGAGCGGTGCATCCTCTCTCTCGGGTCTCTGTGCCTGTACGAGGCTTGGGCTGCTCTGCAGAGGATGCTCTCTGCACGCTTCCTTTCTCTGCAGCGCCTTTCCCTTTCTCCTCAGTCTTTTCCTGAGCTTTAGATGCAGGTCCACTCTCTGTCTGTACACCCTGCTGCTTACGGTCTTGTTGCTGCGGCCCCACTGATGCAGACGTTTTCTCACTATTCTTGGAGACGGCTGTTGCCTCCGAACTTGAATCACTTACTTTTTGAGACTTGGCTTCTGAAGCGGATGAAACCAGCGCCGGACTCGACTTCCCTTCTGCAACACATGCGTTATGTTTTAGATCCTCAGCGGCGGGTTTAGTTTTGCACGTGTCAACAGCGTTGCTCTTGGACTCAGCTTTAGCAGCCGTGCTCGCAGTTTGCGCTCCGGTGATCTCGGACACTGCCGTCTGGGTATCTTTCTCTCTTGGCGGGAGCAGGGTGTCCCGGCTGAGCGGCGACTCCTGTCTTCCCATCCTCCTGGCGGGCTTCAGGCTCCCGATCTCCCCTCCCATTGGAGGAGAGGGGGAGGAAGAGGATGAAGGAGATGGAGGAGCGGGTCCGTTCTCTCCTTCTATCTCTAGCAGACTCTGCAGACTGTGCTCACAGTGGAAGGAATCTCTCCTGTAATCCCCGTGCGCCACCTCCAGGCTGTGCTTCCTTAGCGAAACCCCGCCCGTCAGAGGAGAGGGCGACGACGAGGACGAAGAGGAGGAAGGCAAAATCGGCCCGCCGAGCTTCTCCGCCGACTGCACCCGCTGCAGCAGGGGAGACCGGGGCGGCTCGGCGCTTTTGGGGCGGGGGCGGGCGACGGGAGGCGAGGAGTGCAGCTTGGCGGGGAAGGTCTGTGTGGTGTTGGAGCTCCCCACCGTGTGGCCACTGAGAGGCGGGGGGGAGGAGGTGGTCGGGGACGGGGTGTGAGCCAGGGGGGAGAGAGGGATGTTGCCGGCAGACTTGCAGCGCGCGGAGCGGTACTGGCGGTGGAGTTTGGGGGAGAGGCCGTGCAGGGAGCTGGGCCTCATGTGGTGAGAGGCTGCCGGGGAGTTGGGGGTGCTGGATGCTGGGGAGCTGCTCTGGGAGGACGCGCCTGGGGAGAGAAGAGGAAATCATGTTAAGATTGAGTTAAGATTGTCACAGTTGACCCTTGTGTTGTCTTCCCGTCGACCGGCAACTTCGTGTTTTTCTGGGTTGAAATTTCAACATTTTGTTGTTCTTTTTCTACACTTTCCTTGGCGCTTTTCTTAATTGTATTCCTTTTTTTGGTCCCATTTTGACATTTTCCAAAAATTTTATTTTACTCAAGTTGTAAAAAAACTTTTTTTGTCACTTTGTCCGATTTTTTGGACACTTTTTTAATGTTTAGTGTTGTTTTTTTTCAACATTAGTCCCTTTTTTCAAAGTTCTTTTGTCATGGTTCTGATATAAAAAGTTTTGGTAAACAGACAACAAGGTTTCTTATACATTTAGAATATTAAACTGTCAAAAAACAAGTAAAGGACCAGGAATCCCAATTGGTATAGCTGCAAACTGAAAGTGAAATTGCAAAAACTTTTCCTAGGTACAGTGTTCAAGTCGGGGTCCCCTTCATTCCTATTAGAGTTGCTCAGTGGCTCATTAGAGACCTGGGCCGTCTGCACCGGCTACTTCCTGTTTGGCTAACTTGAATGGTTACCTGGAATGATTTAATCGTGCGTAACTTTTTTAGACTTTCCAAATGTTATCGGACTGACTGGATCAAATTCTGATGGTGAAACAAGTCATTTTGCGGGGGGGGGGGGTTGTGATGCTCGACAAAAGTGTATCCACTGATTTACAGACGTCTCTTGAGCTACGTAAATCTGTAGGAAGACGTATTTTTGGGTCAGAGGGCCTCACGTGACGGACACAGAAGTTGTAATTCCACCGTTTGGCCACTAAACATACACTATCCTTTGGAAATGCATCGCCGCCACCAACTGTTGATCAGCAGAATAGCTTAAAACCAACAGCAAGATGTGAAGTGCACCGCCCACATGCTCACATACAAACTACATGTGAGCCCATTTGTAGAATTGTTTTGGCCCACGCACTGTTACTGGTGGTCACAAATATACACAGAAGTTAACAGAGCCTTTAATAAAGCCCTTTTTTTTAAAATGTACTAATGCAGCTCAGCTTAAATTCTGTCAGGGAGACTTCAATAACGTTGACATTCTTCTCTCATACTGATCAGCTGTTTAGGGGGACTCACATTGGTGTTAACCAATCGGAGTCGGGCACGTATGTTCTAGCCTATCACAATATGTCAACCTTGTTTTAAACCTTGTTTTAAATCTCCCCTGCTTCTACGAGTTGTAGTTTCAGATGAGAGCGTGACCTTCCCTCCATGTCTCTAGTTTTTTTTAGTCTTTTTTCTGGCTGATGGCTTTCTTTTTCTTAGTTTCTCTTAATGTATTTAGTCGCCACCACCAGTGTCTTGACTCAATTGGGGGATATACTGTATATTTGGGTTTTCCTAATCGTCTAAAATATATATTTATATATACCTTTTTACTATGGAGTCTAATCTCCAAAGTTTACGTACCTGCTTACGTGGCACTTGTATCTTACAAATAAATATTTGCATATTTCCATGTAGTCTCTCCGTACTTAGTGATTGTTTTTAGGCCCGCTGGAAACTCAGATAAGATACGAACAGACTCTTGTATTCTAGGCGGTCCACACTAACCCAGATAAGGGGACTCGGCGAGAGTGGAGCGGTACGTCTGAGTGGGCGAGCGGGCGGAGAGGCTGTGGGTGGGCGAGCCCGGGAGACTGTCTCCAGATGAAAGAGAGCGATTTAAAGAGGAGAGGCTCCGGCTGGTGTGGAGCAGGTTGGACTGCTTGGTGATTTTCCTGAACAGGGAGCTGCGCTTCTTCCTGAAAAGCCAAACAAATAATAACATGGCGAGGAGAATAAAAGGCACAAAAACACATAAAAGATTCATCTATTTTTGCAGTAACGCACTCTTGTCCCTCCTTGGCTCCTGTCCTCTTGCTGCGTCGCGCCATCTTGGATTTATAGCTGGACTTGCGGGCAGGACCCACTTTTATAGATGTGTTCTCGAATGGAGTAGTTGTAACGGTCACCTTGTTCCCACTCTGTAGAGTATACACGTACATATACATTATATGAATCACATTACTTAAGAAGCAAAATCAAACTAAACCATCGCAATAATAAAAAAATATTTAAGAGTAATTAGGCTGTTTTTTTTTAACCTGGACTCTATTTTCTCATGCATTTGTGTCAAAATGACAAAATTCTTTGAAATTGGTTCAATATTGAGCAAGAACGCTGTAATCATCAGCTGTGAACCGAGCTGATATGTAACCCTACAGGACACGTGTTCACTGTTAGCGTCCACTAAAAGTTCTGTTTCTGCTGCTGTGACAGGCTCAGATTATTATTCTAGGTGTCTGACAACATTATGGAAAGGACCCCTACAGAGATAGACCTTTCTGTTAAAGAGTAAGATCCTTGTTGTTTAACATGAAACAACCCCAAAATCACCATCGTCAAACACACCAGACTCCATGTAAATAAACAGTACTTTTAGCGTGTACAGAGCCAGCATATTTCCACATGTAAATGGGTGAATTAAGAGTTTATTTCAGACAAACCAGAGTGGTGATTGTTAGAACACAAAAAAAACAACCAAGACGGCTTTTGACAGTTTTATTTTGTTTCTGTCGACTTTGAATAAAGTGTGTTTTACAATAACAAAAATGGTGTTTATTTAAATGGAGCCTGGTGGGTTTGGTGATGGCAATTTTGGGGCTGTTTCCCATTAAACAAAAAGGTCTATCTCTGTAGGGATCCTTTCCATAATGTAGTCAGACATCTAGAATATTATTCTGAGCCTGTCAGCGGCAAAACCAGAACTTTTGGTCGACGGAAATTGAAGGTGCGCAATTGCCCATTAACGTTACATTATAGCTTGTTGCAGCGGTCTCGCTTAATACTGAAGCAATTTCACAGAAAAAAAATCCCATCAAACACAATAAAACATGGGAAAATAGGGGTTGGAAAATACAAAAGTAATATTTTAAATGAATATAGTGTGAGTTTTGCAGGAAGGTAGTCGTCACCTTTAGGATCAGTTCCACCACCTCTGTATGGACCAGACCGTGGACTGACTCCCCGTTTACATGAGTGATGAGGTCACCAGCACTAAGTCCCGCCTCCTGGGCGGGGCCTCCATCCTCCACATGCTGCAATAAGAACAAAAGACATTTATTTTTACCTGGACTGGGCTTTGTATGTAGACATGCTTTTATATTACTTACTATTCTACCCTGTCTTTGTTGGATTTTAATGTTCATGTTGGCACCTTTTCAGTTGTTTATTACTCTCCATGTTTCAAATGTATTACACAATTTGATGCAAAGCACTTTCACATTGGATTGTGTGAAAGAAAGTTTAATATTTGCTCCGCTCTCTCACCCAGACAATGTGATGTACGCTGTAAACATCACTGTCTCCCATGTAGACCCTGATGGCTCGGAGAGTGAAGCCGTACTTCTTCCCCGAGCGGTGGATGGTGATTGGAGAATGCAGGACGTTGACCATGGGGGAGTAGTCTCTGCTGGGCGAGGAGTCCCGGGAGGACGGGTTGGACGAGACGGAGCGAGGAGACATGGGGCTCGCTAGCGGGGAAGCAACATGTTGCTCCACTAAGGAGAGAGGGAGGAGTTCAGGTTACAGTAGAGCCCGACCGATAAAGGATTTTTAAGGCCGATACTGATACGAATATTTGCTTATTTAAAAATCCAATATGCCGATATATCGGCCGATATACTGTATATAAAAAAAAATCATCCAGAAACGCGTAACAAAAGTTAAACAGATTTCCCCGACGTTAGTTATTTGTAGTTATTTATGAGTTTGCACTAAAATAATATAATAATTTGTTTTATTGTCACAACAGAACAGAGGAACATCCAAATATAGGAAAGTTCTGGTAAATATAATGTATAAAAATACAAACCTAAGATATGAAACTTAAAGCCCTTTGAACAAAAACACAATAACAAAAAAAATAATCAGTGTTGCCAACAGGGACGTTGTAGAGCGTCCTCTGGTGGACAGACTATGCAACGCCATCACTAACAGGGACGTTGTAGAGCGTCCTCTGGTGGACAGACTATGCAACGCCATCACTAACGGGACGTTGTAGAGCGTCCTCTGGTGGACAGACTATGCAACGCCATCACTAACAGGGACGATGTAGAGCGTCCTCTGGTGGACAGACTATGCAACGCCATCACTAACGGGACGTTTTAGAGCGTCCTCTGGTGGACAGACTATGCAACGCCATACAACGGGGTTTTAGAGCGCCTCCGGTGGCAACATGAACGCCATCATAAAAGGGGGCGTTGAGAGCGTCCCCCGGGGGACGACATGCAAAAGCCACACTAACAGGGGCTTGTTTTGAGCGTCCCCTTTTTGGGGAAAAATATGCAACGCCTCATAACGGGCTTGAGAGGTCCTCGGGGGCGACTATGCAAGCCTCACAAAGGGGAGTTGTAAGGGGTCCCTTTTTGGGGGCAGAATGCAAAGCCCCTAACGGACGTTGTAGAGCGTCCTTGGGGACGATTGCAAGCCCCATAAGGGACTTTTAAACGTCTCTGGGGGACAGTTGCAACCCCCCCACTAAAAGGGGCGTTGTGAGGGCCTCCGTGGACAGACTATTCCAAAGCCATCACTAACAGGGAGGTAGAGGTCTCCCGGGGGACAGATAGCAACGCCCTCACTAACAGGACGTTGTAGAGGTCCTCCGGTGGGGAAAAATGCAAAGCCCCTCACTAACGGGACGTTGTAGAGCGTCCTGGTGGAAAGACTTGCAACCCCCCATACAGGAGTTTAGAGCGGCCTTGGGGAAACATGCAAGCCATCATAAAGGGGACGTTTTAGAGGCCTGGGGACAGAATCCGCCACATAACAGGGACGTTTTTAGAGGTCCGGTGGACAATAGCAACGCCCCCCACTAAAGGGGGGCGTTTTAGAGGTCCTTGTGGGCAGATATGCAAAGCCATCACAACAGGGGGTTTTAGGGTCCTTGGTGGGACAGGTATAAAAGCCCTCACAACGGGAGTTGTAGAGGTCCTCTGGTGGAAGACTAGCAACGCCCCTCACAACGGGCTTTTGACTCCCTGGGAACAGACAGCAAAAGCCTCACCAAACATGATTTACAGTCGTTTTTTTTTTTTTTTTAGTATTCATTCATCAGAATCATTTTTTTTTGTCATTAAAAAAAGTTCTAATGAAAAAATTTTTAAAAAAAAACAAAACAATTATTGGACATTATAAATGCCGATCCCAAATAGTTTGTAAAATTTCCTAAATGGGCCCCGCCGAATTTTTGACCTTTAAAAGATTTTTTTCTGTATTTTCAATTTTCACATCCATGATTTTTTATGCAAGTAGCCTGACAATCTGTTCCTGTTTCCAAAAACCGGGAGGAAAATGCCCGTGTGTGTGAATGTCATGTGTTTGTTTCCCTGGGAAAGGGGATTGTTCAACTGGGGGCTAAAAACTCGGGTGTGGCCGGGAGGGCCGTTTTTTTGGTCTCAAAAAGCCGCTTCAAAATGAAAAAAGGTTTTGCGTAGTGTAATGGGGTTTTAAAAACGTTTTTTAAAGTTCTTTTCCCAAAGGGTCAGTTTTCATTTACCTGCAGGGGATGACAGGGCAGAGCCCGAGCAGATTTCAGATTTGATAACTTTGGGTTCCCCGGGCTTTAGTTTTCCCTTTCTCCCCCTTTTTGCTGAGAGCTGCGGGGGCGAACCCCCCGCGGGGCCAGGGCCGTGGTTGGGCCCCCCGGGGGGCCCGGGGGGCCCGCAGCACTGCCGGGAAGGGCCCAACGGCGGGTAGCGGGTCCAAAAAAATTTTCTGTGACGGTTTTAAAAAACCCCCCGGGAAAATGAGGGGTCTCGTTTTTGAATTGGGAACAAAAACAGGGGTTTTGGTCACAAAAATGTTGGCCGGAAAACAGGGGTCTTTAAAAGGGGGTCCGCGACCCCGGGGGGCCCCGCGGAGGTACTGCATGGGGTCGCAAAGTTTTGGTTATTCGACTTTTTTTATACCCCCCCCCCCCCCTGCAATTTTTTCCACTAAGGGAAATGTCTTTAATCCACATTAACATGAATTCAACACACTTAGAAACCCAGATAATGAGGCAAAGATGTTTTTTCAGTCATCAATGCACACTGGCACATAGGACCAGTTGATAAACCAATTTTATACAACATATATATAAGGGGTCCCCGTCCTCTCGCCATCAGTTTGGGGGTCCTTGGGCCTGGAAAACGTTGAAGACCCCTGGTTTAAAGGAAAATAAAAACCTACCTTTTTAGTCTGGCTCTATTTTTTATTTATGTATCTGGCTATGTATCTGTGCAGGGTGTGATTTGACAGGGACCACATGTACAGAAGCTCAGTCTTTGCCGCGGCGGCTGCAGGTTCAATTCCGACCGACCCTTTGCTGCATGTCGTTCCCCCCCTCTCTCCCCCTTTATGTCGAAGCTGTCCTATTGATTAAAGGGCTAAAATGCCAAAAGAAAATTAAAAAACATAAAATTTAACTCCCTCTGCTTTCTTCACAAACCGCACCCTATGCACTTTTGCCTGTTTTACTTCTTGGTGTACATTGGGATGTACCAAGTTCTTTTCTACATCTAATCCTGTCTCTGGTGTTTCCTTGCTGTACACTGAAGAGATTTATTAAGATATTTCCTCAGCTTCTGTTTTTATTTTCTTATAGATTATTTTTGGGGCTTTTTCCTTTTTATTTCAGAGTGACAGTGGACAGACAGGAAAGGTGGGAGAGAGATGGGGGATGACACGCAGCAATGGGCCGCAGGTCGGATTCGAACCCGGGCCGCTGCAAAGGCCTCAGCCTACACGGGGGGGGGGGCACGCTCTTACTGGGTGAGCTATCGATCGAATGTGTTCAGTGACGTCGTGCTGCCGCGCCCCTTCTTACCTCCAGCTGCCTGCCCGTTGCTATCTTTAAGGAGGGTTCTCAGCTCGCCTTGAGAGGTGATGGGCCCCATGGCTCCTTCCAGGGAAGCCCCTCTGGCCTTCACTGGAGGCTGCCTGCTGGGGACCGGCAGCTCAGAGTCCACTTCCAGCGGGGAGGCCAGGCGGTGTGTATCCATGAGGGCGGAGAAGCGTCTTCGAGCCCCGGACGGCGGGCTGTAGTCGCTCTCGGTGAAGGAGGACTCGGAGCAGGAAAAGCGCTTCCTGAGAAAAGAAAAGCAGTTGTACTTTGGTATAAAGGTATTCTTGATTAATCTCTGAATCTCACATCAAACACATGAAAACAATCTAACTAGATAGACAAGAGATCTATTTGGACAAGGGACAAAAACATGTGTTTTATTGGGTTGTCGGGTTTAAGGGTAACTTCGGTATTTTTCAACCTGGACCCTATTTTGTTTTATTTATGTGTCTAAGTGACTGATGGGATCAGTGATCTTTAAATATGGTCCAGTGTTAAAAGGCCATAACAGTTGGCAAGACAAAACAAGCTGCAATTTAACGTTCATGGGCATTTGTACACCTTCAATTTCCATCCACTAAAAGTTCTGTTTTTGCTGCAGACAGGCTCAGATTATTACTCTTAATGTCTGAACATGTTATGTAAAGGATCCCTTAATTCACCCACTTACATGTGAACACATGCTGTCTCTTTACACTCTAAAAGTACAGTTTATTTAAATGGAGTCTGGTGAGTTTGGTGATGGCGATTTTTGGGCTGCAAAGATGATCTTAACAACAAAAAGGTCTGTCTCTGTAAGGATCCTTTCCATAACGTCGTTGACGATGCACAGATGCCCTGAGTGCTTACACCCTGTATCACGGCTGTCAGCTGCAGTGGTCTTGCTCAATACTGGACCAATTTATAACAATGTTGTTCCCATTAGTCACTTAGACACAAAAACATGGGAAAATAAGGTCCAGAATGACGAAAAAGTTAACGTTTAGCTATCTCTTAAACAAACCAGACCTATTTATCTTCGTTGGACAGTTAATTCTTCACTATTGTTTGTGGGCTGCTGCACTCACATCTCGGGCGATCCGGTCCTCCAGCTCTTGTCCCTGAGGGTGACGCTACCCAGGCTTTCCCTCTTGGCCACTCGGTCCTCCCTGGGGGCCTTGTGCTCCCGTAGAGTCACGCCAGGGGTTTTATGCTCCAGCTGGGACAGATGCTCCATACTGCTGTACACCTGCAGGGCCACACAACAAACATTGGCTGTGTTGGACACCTTTCCTATCTTGGAAACAACGCACTTTATTGTGTGTTCACCATTTTGTATTGTTGTTTGAATTCAACCACTGTTAATTCTATTCACTATATAGTGTATAGTATACCCACAATGCACAGCTAATTTGAGCGTGCATACGATCAAAGATCCTAAACTGTCTCTGATTCAATGTCCCCTACATTTCACGCCTTTATACCACAATGCAACATGGTCGTGGTTTCCCAGAGGAAAAGAAGAAGAAAAGGTAAAATAGAGCGGGCTTTCATTTCTGAACGGTGCAAATGAAATAGCATGCAACATATTTTAGATAAAACCTTGTAACATCCTCCTGAGTGCTCGGTTTGTTTCAAGGACCTATTAGAAGTACTTTTGTTTCCGTCTGTGTACATGATGCTGGGCGCTACATCTACTGATGCAACGATACTCTCAATGAGCGTCCGCAATCTCGTTTGGTTGTTCCCTATATAGTTCACTATTTAATAAATAACATAATGGGATTAGTAAGTGAGTGAATGAGGGAAAGGTCTCGAACACAGCTTCAGTGTTGTTATGTTGACCGATCATTGTTGACCATTTTAAACGCTTCGAACTTTCTCTGCGTAGACCAAAAGAGAAGCAGGAGGCGAGTCTGAGTGTGAGTCCGACCTTGCTGAAGCGAGGGGAGCAGGATGAGAAGCGGTGTATCTCCACAGGTTCGTCGTCGTTGGTATCCTCCTCATCGTATGACTGCACGTGATGGTAGCGCTCCGATCGGGCTGTTGATGACAATGGGCAAACATTCAGTGACTCTGTGCTGCTGTCTACTGATCTCACTTATGGCAGTTAAACCATAGACTGTATATTAATAACAATATCTATATATATTTCTCTATTTCTATCTATCTATTTATAGATATAGATATATATACAGTCTATGAGTAAAACACATCTTTGGCTTCTGACATGAACGGCTGTTCACTCTTTACAGTAGGTATCGTGGTAACATGGATCACTTAAGGAGGGTCCTTTCATGTTTTTTTGTGCTGCTTCCCATGTATTAAGTGAAATTGGTCCAGTAATGAGCGAGAACGCTGAACCAAGCTGCAATGTCACCCTACAGGACAACTGTCAAACCACAAACAGCTCAGAAATCACCATTGCCAACCTAAATACTTTCACATGTAAATGTGTGAATTAAGCGTTTATCTCAACCAAACCAGGGTGGGGATTGCTGGAACAGTAGAAATACGAACCAAGACGGCTTCTGATAGTCTGGTGAGTTTGGCGATGGTGTTTTCGGGGCTGTTTCTGGTTAAACAAAAAGGTCTATCTCTGTAGGGATCCATTTTTATAACGTCGCCAGATACAAAAAAATGGCAATAATCTGAGCCACTGGTCTTGTTTTTCTGACTTTTGTTCCCATCAGCCAGTATGACAAACACATGGGAAAACAGGGTTCAGGCTAAAAGAAAATCAAAGTTACCCTGTGGGTGTTGTGGCAAAGATGGTGATGATTCAGAAAACCCTGTGGTTGGTTTAATGAATAATAACAATAATATACTGACGCTCAAAGGGATCTGTGGTCCGCGCAGTAGACTTACTGTCAAAATAACTGGTGTCTTCCTCGGACTCGAGGTGAGGAATGAACTCGGCCTTCTGTCTGAGCAGGCTGTTCCAGTTCACCTCTGTGAAGAATGAGTGCTGCCTCACTTCAAAAGCACCACCTGGAGGGCAGGGGATAGAGGATGAGACGAGAGGGGGGGAGAGACGGGGAGGCAAAGATCAGACCAAAGCAACTGCAGCCCTAAAGCAAGCAGAGGCACTTTGACCCAGACAGAAGTTCATGTTTTTGGGGAAATTAAATCTGTGAGCATACAGGCAGGACAACAGTTGGTGTTCTAGGTCAGTGATTCCCAACCAGATGTTCATGTAGAGTGACCTAAAACTAGTTAGCAAGTGAGCAGAGAGGTCTAAACAGTTAGCTAAAAGTAAAGGATAAAGGGTAGAAACAGAGGAAGCTACAACTCAAAGATAAATGGGTAACATAGTTAGCTACAATTCAAAGATAAACGGGTAACTTAGTTAGCTACAATTCAAAGATAAATGGGTAACATAGTTAGCTACAATTCAAAGATAAACGGGTAACTTAGTTAGCTACAATTCAAAGATAAACGGATAACTTAGTTAGCTACAATTCAAAGATAAACGGGTAACTTAGTTAGCTACAATTCAAAGATAAATGGGTAACATAGTTAGCTACAATTCAAAGATAAATAGGTAACTTAGTTAGCTACAATTCAAAGATAAACGGGTAACTTAGTTAGCTACAATTCAAAGATAAACGGATAACCTAGTTAGCTACAATTCAAAGATAAACGGGTAACTTAGTTAGCTACAATTCAAAGATAAATGGGTAACATAGTTAGCTACAATTCAAAGATAAATAGGTAACTTAGTTAGCTACAATTCAAAGATAAACGGGTAACCTAGTTAGCTACAATTCAAAGATAAATGGGTAACTTAGTTAGCTACAATTCAAAGATAAACGGGTAACTTAGTTAGCCACAATTCAAAGAGAAATGGGTAACTTAGTTAGCTACAATTCAAAGATAAACGGGTAACTTAGTTAGCTACAATTCAAAGATAAATGGGTAACATAGTTAGCTACAATTCAAAGATAAACGGGTAACTTAGTTAGCTACAATTCAAAGATAAATGGTTAACATAGTTAGCTACAATTCAAAGATAAATTTTTTAGCTAAAAATAAAACTTGGCATCTGCTCAACGAGGAGCTGGGACAACAGAGAGAAACTACGCGGGAAATACAGTGTGTGGAGCTGGCATTTTTTCACATCTTACTCTGGGAATTAAAAATGTATTTTGACAAAACACCAACTGGTTTTCTGTCCCGTTTGAATAAAGTGTTTTTTGTGATGAGTCAATTCAAACGGTGTACGGTTGTATTTTTCGTTTAGGTGTAAGAATATTTCCTTTCTTGACATGTTGTAAGTTTATTTTGCTCACTAATAAGATAGGGGTGCTTAGGGAAGTCGCCTGTCGCTTGCAATGCATCCTGGTACATGTAGGCATAGCTGCCACGGCTCCGAAAACCAAAGATCATTCTTCCCGAGTCAATACAGCACACCCTGGGGAATTTATTTTTGCAATGGATTACATATATAATACTACATATATATTACTACATATACTGTATAATACTAATTGGACAGCTATAATTAAGGTTCTGGATTTTCCCCTTAATGTTGGGAACTACTGATGTATTTGACTGACCTGTGCCCAGTCGAACCAGTGGATTGGTCTGCAGAAGGGAGGAGATCAGGTGCTGGGAGTCAAGAGGGAGAGCCTCGTCCCCTTCTGGCCACACTATGTCATCTACCAGAGAGAGAGAGAGACAGAGAGAGAGAGAGAGAGAGAGCAAGAGAGAGAGATATTTGGTAAAGATGTGTCCGATAAAACTCGTCTAACTGGGACCTTTAGTTTTTGATGGCTCACCTGTAATGACCTGGCCGAACAGCTCCTCTGTCGTGTCTCCAAAGAAAGGCACACAGCCCACCAGGAACTCATACAGGATGATGCCCATGGCCCACCAGTCCACCGGCTTCCCATAACCCTGACGGAGAATAACCTCCGGGGCGATGTACTCCGGAGTTCCACACACCTGAAGGAAAAACAGCAAGACTCGATTTCTGTGTCCTTTGAATAACACACAACCCTCTCCGAAGTTCTGGTTATTCTAAACCAGTTTATTATTGTCTACCTGTATGGTTGCACATGTGCATGGGATGAGTAAAAAGCAACGTGCACAACACACGCTTTATCTCTGGTAGCTCACCTGGTGGGCCCCATGTACCAAGGCTCCAGCCCAGGGTTCGAATCCAACCAGTAGCCCTTTGCTGCATGTCTTCCCCCTCTCTGTCCCTCTCTTTCCTGTCTGCAACTGTCCTATCCATTAAAAGGCCAAAAATCTTAAAAATAAAAATCCTAATCCTTTAAGAGAAAGTCTGCCAACTTTCGGGCTGTTTTATCATTTAATTTTATCAGCTAGTGATAGCAGATAGACAGGAAAGAGGGAGATAGAGGGGTTGACGCAGCAGCAAAGACCCACAGGTCGGATTTGAACCCTGGGCTGCTGCGGTAAGGACTGAGGCTCGGTACATGGGGCGCACCAGGTGAGCTACCAGAGATAAAGCGTGTGTTGCTAGATAAAGCGTGCATGTTGCTTTTTACATGTTGCTTTACATACGTCAAACTCAAACTCTGCCCTTATCTAATGTTTCTATGTATCTTTCAACAAACATGCAAAATACACCCGTGGCCTTAAATACAAGTTTACATTTCAAACCACTGCAAGCATGTAAATGCATGTGTCTGGGACATATTTCTCCTTGGTTAAGCACTTTAGAGATGCCAAGACAAGATGAAAGCCCCAGTGAAGGTTTTTTATGTGGAAATGGGTATGCACTGAATGCTAACGGATTTCTGGCCGCCACAAAGCATACAAAAGAAATAATGATGCTTAGATTCAAAAGAATGAGCATCAAAGGACGGGGTTGGGAAAATAAACCCCCACCTGAGATAGAAATGATTATAACAACTGAGGAAACACCGGCCTATTGTTCTGCCAACTGTTCTTTCATGCGTTAAGATATGCCTGGCACACACTGCCGCAGAATATCTTTGCATAGAGATGAAGACATCAAAGGACGTTTAATATTACTCGGATCATTCTGTTGTTAAAGAGTCTGCACAGAAATACAGATAAAAAGACACCATTTGCAGTTACGCTGCATATGTGATTATTTCAGTCATTTGGATTTAATTTGAATTCACTCAACACAATAAATCAAATAATGATGTAAAAAAAAGAAAAAAATGACATTTGTTAAAAACGCGATTACGACTCTTTTTTGTTGTTGTAATTATGCCGGAAGCAAAGCAGAAAGTGACGAGACAAAGTACAATATAAGAGCACCCAGTGTGCGTCCTGAGGCAGTGGGGGGGGGGGGGGGGGGGGGGGGGGGGGGGGGGGGGGGGGGAGGGGGGGGAGAGATTTGGTTAACACAACACAGGACTTTCACCTGGGGGTTTTGTATCCCAAACAGCAATCCTTCTCTTAAATAAACTAATGCTGACTTTACACCAAAGGACTTTTCGAGCGATTCCACCAACACATTTCTAATATCTGAATGAAATCATTAAACTCGTGCTGATGGGGGGTGGGGTGGGGTGGGGGGGGGGCTCCCGTCGTCTCAATCGTTTGGTGCAAGGTGGTCATGAAACTCAGTCCCAGCTTTCTTAACCCTTGTGTTGTCTTCCCGTCAAAATTGAAAATCGACACTTTTGTTGAGGCTTTAAATCGATGTTTTTAACTTTTTCTTACGTTTTTGTCCCTGCAAGATCCCCAGTCTTTACATGTTGTGACAGTCTTTAAAGTTTGATGTGAGACAATTGTCTTTAGACACATGACATGGTAGGAATAGGTGGTTTTGGTGCCTCAACATAACCAAACCGTGACCGTTTCACAACATGTTTCAAACCGGGATCGTTCTGTGGTTATTGTATCGCTGTATGATTTGGAGGACATGTTGTGTAGGAGTTATTTCAAATAGATTGGGATTTAATTTGTATTTTTTAGTGATCTCTATTCGGGACTTTTTTTTTTTTACAAAAACACAACAGAGAAAGGTGAAAGGAACCAAAATGCCGCAACACATGTCAACACGTGACAACATTCACAAGTTCTTGGCCAGCTAATAATAATAATAATAATGATAATAATAATGTATACCTGTTAATTGCACAAGAGGAAATTACAATGTTGTCACTCTATTGTTATTGCACACAGGCTTGAAATAAGCACGCACACACACACATGTTCTGGTCCTTTACATGCATGAATTGGCTGCAACTGCTGGGGGTTTGTGCCTTGCTCAAGAGCACCTTGGCCTAACCCTAACCCTGCCCAGGAGGTGAACTGGCACCTATCCAACTACCAGTCCACGCTCTGTACTTTGGGCCAAACAGGGACCCAGCTCCCTATTGACTGAGCTACCACCACCACCCCCCAAATTTGAGTGTACGGCTCCATTTGTGTGTTGCCTTTGTCAAACCTGTTTATCCAAGAACTCCCGAGTATCCTTCTCTATGTGGCCTTCATACAGGTTGGTGGTCAGACTCATCAGACCCATCTTTGAGAGGCCAAAGTCTGTGAGCTTGATGTGGCCCATGGAGGTAATCAGAAGGCTGAGAACAGAAACAGCAGAGGTAAGTTCCAAGCCATACAAGCTTTATTTATCCTCTTTTGAAAACAGCAGTGAAATGGCAAAAGGTCTGGTGAAGTCTAGTGAGGTTTGCATCATCTCTTTGCAACAGTTTGGTGAAAACTAACTCTTACTTGTCAGGTTTGAGGTCTCGATGTACAATGCCATAGTTGTGTAAGTACTCCAGTGCAAGGACCGTCTCTGCAAAGTACATGCGAGCCATTTCCACCGGCAGAGCCCCGATGTTCTTCAGCAGAGTCGCACAGTCTCCACCTGCCGGCAGAATCCAGTTTTTGATTAGTCTCGCTGCTGAGCAGTTGTTATGTACAGTATGTCTCCTGGTACCTCGTGGCCAAGACCATTTTAGTTTAGTGGCTTACACATTCAATAGTATTTAGAATTATGTAATTTCAGAAAAAATATAAAAAATAACATTAGAAGTTACATGGGTTGTTTACAAAGGGCATCTCACAGGGATAACATTACACAGACTAAAACAGACCTTTTACAGCTTTATTTAATTCTACAAGGGGTTAGATTTAAAAAGAATCTGATGGCAAAGCATTCGATATCACTGAACCTCTGCAACTGAAACCAAACTGAAGTTGAGATGTTTGACAGATAGAAGGTCTGAGTTTGAAGTTGTATTTTAGTTTCCATTTCGGCCAATCATGCACTCTTTCATCAGGATGACTGTGGTGACATGACTCATTCTGCATCGTACGTATATTCAAGGATACCTAAGACAATAGTATAAATTCTATTTTAGGGTGCCCCGGGATTCTTCACGATGAAAAAAAAACAAGCGTATTTAGCAGTGTGTGTTGTATTGCTCAAGATCGGTCTTGGATCTTAAGGCCAAGTTTTGAATGTCTCGGAATTGACCCCAAGATTTGAATTCAAGACCGGTCAAGACCATGGATTTTGCTAAATGGCCTGTGCATTGTCTAATTTAGGGCTGTGTGTTTGAACTTGCAGTTGCAACCAATAACGTGACTCATATATAACCTCCCCCTGCCACCTTGACACACACTCCCAAGACAATACCGGGGACGTTTTCAGCTCAGAAGTTGTAATGGGAAAATTACATAGACAATGATTTTCTTTCAATAATGGTTCATTCATTAAGTGATTTTTTCATTATAAGTAAATCCTTCAAATTTGCCTCTGAAATATGTGTGTATCCTAAAATAAGTCCTCGAGTGTTGGAGACAGCTAAAAATGTCATGACTCTGCATGTCTCCACCGTGAGCAAGGTTGGAGCCACGAAGCATTCTACAGACGAGATAAATCTCTGATTTCTCAGACAGAATGACGGCTACAGTCATTCTTGACGCACCAGAGACAGATGCACGGGGATATAAGGAGGTGTATTACTGACTGTATTCACCAGAACTGTTGCCACTTTGTAACTCTGTTTAATTGAGAAAGCTGTTCTCGTCATTTGATTGTTCTCTGCAGAAAACATTTAAACCTCCAAAAAAATATACCTCCAAAACACGTCATGTTTTTATTTTTTGTAAAACTTAAAACGGGGACACTAGACCTAGAGCTGTTCTCATTAGGGGCTGAGCCCCCCCCCCCCTCCCTCCTCCAAAGACCTGATCCTAGACCCGCCCCTGCTGCTACTTCATACTCCACTACACCTCAGAGGGGAATGATCAAAGATAAAAAGTCCAAATATTTAAAGATAGAAAGTCTACGCTAAAACTATGAGGACTTTTTATCTTGACGTCGGGTCTCCCTAGTCTTTCAGAGCAGCGACCATTTGATTTTGATGTTTGGTGCAGTGTGAGCGCTAAATGAACATGTGACAAAAATGCAGCGATGTTACAACTCCAACCCCGGATCTACAGAAACCAAAGGTGGGAACCAGTGACCATTTAAAACCTCCAAAGGTGTGAGCGTGGCCTCAGACTCCAGAGTCACTTCATGTGGTGTTAACCCTCGCATGGTATTCGGGTCAAATTGACCCATTTCAGATTTTTACAAGAAGAAAAAAAGTTCACAACACATCGCTTTATCCATTTCCCTTTTGTGTGGTCTACACCTAACATATGGACATCAATGACAATTACTTCATTATTGCCATTTAAACCTTTTCATCATGAAGTCTTTGTAATTTCCCCATTGGGGATCAATAAACAGATTAAAATTAAAATTAAATTAAAAGTCTTTTTATTCACCTTGTCTTTTTTTTGTGTTTTCCCACTGGACCCCCGGGTTTAATCACTGTTTCAAAGTAAGTTTTTTGTCTCGTTTTTAACCCCTTTTTTTGGTATTCGGGTCAATTCCCCCTTTTAAAATTTTTACAAAAAAAAGGGGTCCAAAAAATTTTTTTCCCTTCTATCACGTTTTTCCCTTATTTTGAGAAAAAAAATTATCCTGACTCAAAAAATTTTTCGGGATTGACCATGGGTTCTAGTGGATTTTTAAACAGAATTAAACCCTTTGATAAAAACCCATTTCCCATGTTAATTTTGGGCTAGTAGAGATGAGCTTTCCCAACAAGTTTTACCCAGCTTTTGGGAAATGAGTAAAAAAATTTGTTAAGGGTTGTCTTCCCAAAAGGAAAATCAACACTTTTTTCAATGTTTTTAATTTTTTTTTTTTACGTTTTTGTCCCTTTTTTTAATTTTTTTTTTTCCCCCCCAATTTTTTTTTTTAAATTTTTCCCCCATTTTCTTAACACTAATTATAACTTTAGTTTACGTTTTTTGGAAATTTTTGGTCAAAAACCTCATTTATGGAAATTATACCTAATGTTCATTAGAAAAGGAAATTGGGAAATTATTAAAGAAAAAAAAAAAAGGGAAGGATTTGAGGAAAATCACAGACGGGAATATTAAACTTTTACTAAATACTTTTTTCAAAACATTTCCATTTTTTTTCAAACTATAAAGGCCCCGGAGGGGCCCCGGAGGGTAAGAAAACAAGGGTTAACAGAAAAGAAAATAATTTTCAGTCTTTAAAAAAAAAAGAGGGTAAATCATAGAGTTTTTTGTATTAAACCCCTTTTAAAAAAAGACACTGCTCAATAAAAGATTTTTAAAATGAATTTATTTTTTTTTATTGAAAGGGCAGAAACCCAAACACCTGGAGTCCCCCCCTTGTTAAAATGCCCCGCAGTTTTTTGAAACCCTGGAGAAACCCAAACACCTGGAGTCCACCAAGCTATGGTAACCGGGTCACCCGGTTATTTGGGGGGGGGGGGGAATTTAAGTGGGGGAGGAACAGGGGGGGGGGGGGGGGGGGGGGGGGGGAAGGGTGGGGGGGGGGGGGGGGGGGGGGGGGGGGGGGGGGGGTTTTGTTTAAAAAAGGGGGGGGGGGGGGGGGGGGGGGGGGGGGGGGGGGGGGGGGGGGTGGAGGGGGATGAAGGGGGGGGGAGAGAAGGGGGAGGAAGTAAGAAACTCTTCATCCGTTCCCTGTGTTCGTATTACCCCTTCCCTTTTTTTTGTATTTTTAAACCCCCCCTTCTCTATTTTTCTCCTTCCTTTTTCTTTTTTACCGGGTTTTCCCCCTTTCTTTTTTTCCCCTTTTTGCTTTTCAGTTTTTCCTTTCCTTCTTTTTGTTTTCTTTCTGTTTTTTCGCGCTTCTCCCTTTTCCTCTTTTTCAGCTTCTTCTGCTGCCCTTTTGGCCTTTTTTGCTCTTTTCCTCAGGCCTTTCCTTATATCTTTTGACCGGTCCGAGGCGGACCAAGGACCGAATTTTTAGCGTCTGAGCGTTAGGGGGTTATGGGGTTCTCCATTTGTTTTTTTTTGGCCCGCTCTCCCCCACCTTCTGCTATGTCTGAAAAATCCTGGGGCGGGGGTCTGCATCTGAAAGGGGTGGGGGGGGACCCTTTTTTTTTAAAGTGGATTCGGTCCTTAGGGTTTCCCCCGGGGGTCCACTCCTTTTCTCTTCTTCCTTTTTCCATTATAGCTTTTCTAAGCCCCCCTTTCGGAGAGCTCTTGGCCATTTCTTTTCCGAGCGGTGAGTTTAGTTGTAACTCGCCCTCTTGGTATCGCCCTTTTCTTGTCATATGCTCGGTTTGTCCCCAAAGTCTTTTTTTCCAAAACCCCCTTTTCTTCTGATATTTTCCGAAAGGTTTTTTCTTGGACGCTTGGCTTTAGTCGATCCTTTCCCAGCCGGGTTTAACTTTGGGCCTTGCCTTTTTTCCTCTCTGGTTCTTCCAGCCCCTTTTTCCAGAGCCCCCCGGGCCCTCCCTTGGAAGTAAACTTTGGCAGAAAGGATTTGGTTTTTCTCCACCTTTAAGCTTTCCCCAGCGAGAATCTCTTTGTTTTTTTCCGTCTTTTTTCCAGGCCGAGACCCGGGGAGGGAAGGTTTTGGGGAAAAAAATAAGAGTTCTTCTCCCCCTTTAAGTTTCCTTGGGAAGGGGGATCTCTTTTTTTTTTCCCTGCTTGTTTCAGAGGCCGGGACTCTGGGGGTGCTTAGAGAAAGGAGAATTTTCTCCGCCTTAAGCTTCCTTAAGAAGGGGGAATCTCTTTTTCTCTTCCTTGATTGCAGTCCTTTGGACATTTTTCCTGAGGTTCCTTTGGGGGGAGCGCCCGGGGCAGGATTCCTGCTTTTTTCCACCCGGTTTTGGGGGAAAAAGCTGGGTTTATCGGTCTTAATTCCCCGGGGCCTTGTCAGGTTTGGGGCGTGTGCTGGGGGCAGCAGACACCGTTTCTGGAGTTGTTTCAGTTTGTTAAAGTATTTTTTGTGATAGAAGAAAAAAGAGTTTTTTGAAGGAGTTCAGAAATGTTTACTGCCTGTAAGCACCCAGGGTTGTATTTATAGAAAATGAAAGTTCCAGAATATGTGCCACTGTGATGTCACTGTGCATGAAAGTTTCCAGAATGTGTGCCACTGTGATGTCATCATTGGCATGGACGTTTCCATAACAACCATGCCAAAGCATCAGGAAAAACCCAATAAACAGTAATAAATATGTACAGTACATTAACACGATATTAGGATGGGTTCATCTCCATTTCTAAATCTATTTGTATGGTTATTAAGCAATATGACACAATAGGTATATTCTAATAAAAATGTAAAGACATGAATATGTACAGATATTTAAAACTGGGATCTAATACTATTTTAAAAGCATTTCAATCTTCCAATTGGTAGGCAACCGCTCTACCACTGAGCCACAGCCGCTCTTAGAACAGGAAATTACATTTATAACACGGGACAGAAGCGTCGGAGATGGACACGTAGGTCAGAAGTTGCAAAGAAACTCCCGGACACTCTCTAACCTTGCAGAGATAAATTGAATAGTTGTGTTTCGGTACTAGATTCTGCCGGATGAAGATTCATTACGTAGGCCTGTAACAATTATAACATCATTTCTTTGTTTAACGGCAATGATTTGCTAACGTTAGCTAAGGTCCCTTTTTCAGACCGAGGAACCCCTTAGCTGAAAGAGAGTCGGATCCCCTACTACATGTACTGTATATATAGATTAGATCATACTTTATTTATCCCACGACAGGGAAATTTTGTTGTTACAGTAGCAGCATTTTTCAAAAACAGCAAAAAAAAACAAAAAAACAATAACTCACAAACAAGTAAGCACACAAGAAAAACAGGCAAGCAATAGACAATGATAATATGGTGGGCTGAGTAAGCAAAAGGGCGTCAAATAAAGGAATTTTAAAGTGCGGTTGCCATGATAAGAGAAACAATATTGTGATGTAAGTGATGTTACAATTAAGTTGAATGTGTAATTAGAGAAATGAAGCAAGAGTAGGCAGCATAATTTAAATTATATTAACCTGAGACCATAAATATTGAAAAGTAAGTACTTGTAATAAAATAATGTAAATACCGATATTAACGATGAACAGAAAGTGTGTGATGTAGCTGGGAGAAAAACAGGAACAGAAAACTAGAACATTATCAGGTAGTGCAGGTGTTGTAGAGTCTGACAGCGATATAATTAAGTTTATCGTCATCATCTTCGTCCGCTTATCCGGTATCGGGTCTCGGGGGCAGCAGCTCCAGCAGGGGACCCCAAACTTCCCTTCCCCGAGCCCCATCAACCAGCTCCGACTGGGGGGTCCCGAGGCGTTTCCAGGCCATGTTGGAAATATAATCTCTCTCTCTCTCCCTACTGGACGTCCCTCCACCTAGTCCTGGGTCTTCCCCGAGGCCTCCTCCCAGCTGGACGTCCCTCCACCTAGTCCTGGGTCTTCCCCGGGGCCTCCTCCCAGCTGGACGTCCCACCACCTAGTCCTGGGTCTTCCCCGGGGCCTCCTCCCAGCAAGACGTCCCTCCAACTAGTCCTGGGTCTTCCCTGAGCCCTCCTCCCTGCTGGATGTCATCCACCTAGTCCTGGGTCTTCCCCGGGGCCTCCTCCCAGCCGGACGTCCCTCACCTAGTCCTGGGTCTTCCCGGGGCCTCCTCCCAGCTTGACGTCCCTCCACCTAGTCCTGGGTCTTCCCCGAGACCTCCTCCCAGCTGGACGTGCTCCACCTAGTCCTGGGTCTTCCCCGAGGCCTCCTCTCCTACTGGACGTCCTCCACCTAGTCTGGGTCTTCCCCGAGGCCTCCTCCCAGCTGGACGTCCCTCACCTAGTCCTGGGTCTTCCCCGGGGCCTCCTCCCAGCTGGACGTCCCACCACCAGTCCTGGGTCTTACCCGGGGCCTCCTCCCAGCAAGACGTCCCTCCAACTAGTCCTGGGTCTTCCTGAGCCCCTCCCTGCTGGATGTCCATCCACCTAGTCCTGGGTTTCCCCGGGGCCTCCTGCCAGCCGGACGTCCCTCCACCTAGTCCTGGGTCTTCCCGAGGCCTCCTCCCAGACTGGACGTCCCTCCACCTAGTCCTGGGTCTTCCCCGGGGCCTCCTCCCAGCTGGACGTCCCACCACCTAGTCCTGGGTCTTCCCTGGGGCCTCCTCCCAGCAGGACGTCCCTCCAACTAGTCTGGGTCTTCCCCGAGGCCTCCGCCCTGCTGGAGTCCATCCACCTAGTCCTGGGTCTCCCCGGGGCTCCTCCCAGCCCGGACGTCCCTCCACCTAGTCCTGGGTCTTCCCCGAGACCTCCTCCCAGCTGGACGTCGCTCCACCTAGTCCTGGGTCTTACCCGAGGCCCTCCTCTACTGGACGTCACCTCCACCTAGTCCTGGGTCTTCCCGGAGGCCTCCTCCCTACAAGGACGTCCCTCCACCTAGTCCTGGGTCTTCACCAAGGCCTCCTCCCAGTGGACGTCCTCCACCTAGTCTGGGTCTTCCCCGAGGCCTCCTCCCTGCTGGACGTCCCTCAACTAGTCCTGGGTCTTCCTCGGGGCCTCCTCCCAGCTTTGACGTCCCTCCACCTAGTCCTGGGTCTTCCCCGAGACCTCCTCCCAGCTGGACGTCGCTCCACCTAGTCCTGGGTCTTCCCCGAGGCCTCTCCCTACTGGACGTCCCTCCACCTAGTCCTGGGTCTCCCCGAGGCCTCCTCCCAGCTGGACGTCCTCACCTAGTCCTGGGTCTTCCCCGGGGCCTCCTCCCAGCTCTGGACGTCCCACCACCTAGTCTGGGTCTTCCCCGGGGCCTCCTCCCAGCAAGACGTCCTCAACTAGTCCTGGGTCTTCCCTGAGCCCTCCTCCCTGCTGGATGTCCATCACCTAGTCCTGGGTCTTCCCGGGGCCTCCTGCCAGCCGGACGTCCCTCCACCTAGTCCTGGGTCTTCCCGAGGCCTCCTACCAGCTGGACGTCCCTCACCTAGTCCTGGGTCTTCCCCGGGGGCCTCTCCAGCTGGACGTCCCACCACCTAGTCCTGGGTCTTCCCTGGGGCCTCCTCCCAGCAGGACGTCCCTCCAAACTAGTCCGGGTCTTCCCGAGGCCTCGCCCTGCTGGATGTCCATCCACCTAGTCCTGGGTCTTCCCCGGGGCCTCCTCCCAGCCGGACGTCCCTCCACCTAGTCCTGGGTCTTCCCCGAGTCCTCCTCCCAGCTGGACGTCGCTCCACCTAGTCCTGGGTCTTACCCGAGGCCTCCTCCCTACTGGACGTCCCTCCACCTAGTCCTGGGTCTTCCCGGAGGCCTCCTCCCTACAAGGACGTCCCTCCACCTAGTCCTGGGTCTTCACCAAGGCCTCCTCCCAGCTGGACGTCCCTCCACCTAGTCCTGGGTCTTCCCCGAGGCCTCCTCCCTGCTGGACGTCCCTCCACCTAGTCCTGGGTCTTCCTCGGGGCCTCCTCCCAGCTTGACGTCCCTCCACCTAGTCCTGGGTCTTCCCCGGGGCCTCCTCCCAGCTTGACGTCCCTCCACCTAGTCCTGGGTCTTCCCCGGGGCCTCCTCCCAGCCGGACGTCCCTCCACCTAGTCCTGGGTCTTCCCGGAGGCCTCCTCCCTACTGGACGTCCCTCCACCTAGTCCTGGGTCTTCCCGGAGGCCTCCTCCCTACTGGACGTCCCTCCACCTAGTCCTGGGTCTTCCCCGAGGCCTCCTCCCAGCTGGACGTCCATCCACCTAGTCCTGGGTCTTCCCCGGGGCCTCCTCCCAGCTTGACGTCCCTCCACCTAATCCTGGGTCTTCCCCGAGGCCTCCTCCCAGCTTGACGTCCCTCCACCTAGTCCTGGGTCTTCCCTGGGGCCTCCTCCCAGCAGGACGTCCCTCCAACTAGTCCTGGGTCTTCCCCGAGGCCTCCGCCCTGCTGGATGTCCATCCACCTAGTCCTGGGTCTTCCCCGGGGCCTCCTCCCAGCAGGACGTCGCTCCACCTAGTCCTGGGTCTTCCCCGAGGCCTCCTCCCAGCTTGACGTCCCTCCACCTAGTCCTGGGTCTTCCCTGGGGCCTCCTCCCAGCAGGACGTCCCTCCAACTAGTCCTGGGTCTTCCCCGAGGCCTCCGCCCTGCTGGATGTCCATCCACCTAGTCCTGGGTCTTCCCCGGGGCCTCCTCCCAGCTGGACGTCCCACCACCTAGTCCTGGGTCTTCCCCGGGGCCTTCTCCCAGCAGGATGTCCCTCCACCTAGTCCTGGATCTTCCCCGAGCCCTCCTCCCTGCTGGATGTCCATCCACCTAGTCCTGGGTCTTCCCCGGGGCCTCCTCCCAGCCGGAAGTCCCTCCACCTAGTCCTGGGTCCACCTCAACTGGCTCCTTTCGACGTGAAGGAGCCGCGTTTCTACTCCGAGCTCCTTTCGGAGGACTGAGCTTCTCACCCAGTCTCTAAGGGAGACGCCAGACCCCCTCCCCCCCAAGGAAACCCATTTTTGTCCGCTTGTACCCTGTAATTAAGTTGCATTAAACTAACTTAATCCTTGTGTTCTGGTAAATTTAAGTCCGATTAAAGACGGCACAGGGAATTTATTAATAGGAGTCAGATTTGACAGGGTGAGGGCTTCATTTGGGCAAAATTCCACAACAATAGAATAACTAGTAGACCAGTCAACACACACACACACACACACACACACACACACACACACCACACCACACAACACACACACACACACACACACACACACACACACACACACACACACACACACACACACACACACACACACACACACACACACACACCCTTACCTTCTACGTACTCCATGACCATGCAGAGGTGCCGACGGGTTTCGAAGGAACAGAACATGGAGACGACAAAGGGGTTCTCCGCGAAGGTGAGGATGTCTCTTTCCACGAAGGCCTGCTGGATCTGGTTCCTCAGGATCAGGTTCTGCTTGTTGATCTTCTTCATGGCGAACCGCTGCCGTGTCTCCAGATGACGCACCAGGTACACGGCACTAGCACACGCACACGCACACGCACACACACAGTTAGTTTTACTTTGTTTAACCATGCTGTTGTCTTCCTGTCGACCATGAACTTGTCCTTCAGGGACGTTTTTTCATACGTTATTGTCACTTTTTCAAAGCTTTTTTATATTCATGATCAACAAGCTCAATTGATTTGACATTATACCTAATGTTTGAGGTCAAAAAAGGAGATTCATTAATTATTTTGACTAAAAGTTTTGGTCACAGGATGTTGAGTGGATCAAACACTTTATGGGTTTATGTCAAAGTCTAGTCAGGATATAATGTTTTTAAACCATTTCAAAGATTAAATGAAAGTAATCAATCGTTTAATGTTGTATGGGTTCCATACAGCATACATTCATGTTATTTTTGGGCATTTTGGTTGAAAGAAATCCACATTTCTGATACAAAAAAACATTGAAAATGGGTCGAATTTGACCCGAGGACAACACTACGGTTAACTCGTGTCCATGCCTGACTTCCAGATATAATCTACTGACGTGGTAACGCCCTACTCACCCGTACGCTCCATTACTGATCAGCTTGATGGTCTGGAAGTCTGCTTCCTCTGGGGGCTTCATTGCTCTAATCTTACCCTGAGGATCAAAGATCACAACGGCGCAATTAAATATAATCTAATATAAAATCGAACCAACCAACCATCCATTGTCATCATGACATGAATATTAATATCTCAACTTGTAAAGACAGTGTCTTCATTATTTTGTCACGGTAACTTTGGTGATGCACATTCAAATCATCCGATATGCCTACTTAGCTTAAAGGCAGGAATAGTATTAGTATTAATATTAGTATTACTATTTCTAATATACAGTTGGCCAAAACTTTCATATATTCATATAAGATTCTTGACACCCTGACAGCAATAAATAACGTATGGGCTCTGAAAAAGGAGCGAAAGAAAGATCTGTGATCTGTAGTTTTGCCTCCTCGTCAAAATGTTGATCGCTGTTCAACGTAACCAAAAAACCAACCCGGCCTTTAATTTAGACAGTTAGAGGCGTGGCTGTTGTTAGAGGGATGGCCAAGAGATCTCAGACAGGGGGGTATCCTGGTTTTTGTTGTACTTCAGCGTAAATGAGCTAAATTAGATGCAGTTATGCCAACTTATAGCAGATGAAGCAGAAGTTTTCAGTGAGAGCAATAAGGACCTGGGCTTGATAAGATAAGCCTTTATTGTGTCCTATAGGGGAAATATGTCCTGGGCAGTCGAGAGAACAAAAAATGGCGACGCATCGCACATAAACCGGCGTTGTCTCTGTTGACTTTGTAGTGGCGGCCCGCCATGGCAAAACCTCTGCCAGAGGGCAGACGCACAACGTAGTCGCAGGTGCCTTTTAAATGATCCTGCCGACATAATGCACTAAAATAATATGATAATAATTTGTTTAACTGTCACAACAGAACAGATGAACGTCAAAATATATTAAGGTTCTGATAAATAAAATGTATAAAAATACAAACTTAAGATATGAAAATTAAAGTCCTTTGAACAAAAACACATTAACTAAAAAAGAAAATCTGTGTTGCCAACAGGGACGTTGTAGAGCGTCCTCTGGTGGACAGACTATGCAACGCCATCACCAACAGGGACGTTGTAGAGCGTCCTCTGGTGGACAGACTATGCAACGCCATCACTAACAGGGACGTTGTAGAGCGTCCTCTGGTGGACAGACTATGCAACGCCATCACTAACAGGGACGTTGTAGAGCGTCCTCTGGTGGACAGACTATGTAACGCCATCACTAACAGGGACGTTGCAGAGCGTCCTCTGTTGGACAGACTATGCAACGCCATCACTAACAGGGACGTTGTAGAGCGTCCTCTGGTGGACAGACTATGCAACGCCATCACTAACAGGGACGTTGTAGAGCATGGGTCTCAAACTCGCGGCCCGGGGGCCAATTGCGGCCCGCGGGATGATATTTTGTGGCCCCCTGCTTGACATCAAAGTTAAGTGTTAGTGCGGCCCGCGCGTTCTGAAACTTTTTGTCATTGCGCTTGTCACTTATGGGCTACCGTAGTAGTCTCCTGACAGCGGCGTAACGGTTGTCAAGCTAGCTAAGTACTCTTTGCGGCAAATGCCTGAGGTTTGACAATGTGATGTCTGTTGTTGTGAAATTCACCAACCATATCAGATCTAGGGGCTTAAAGCACCGGCAGTTCCGCGCCCTGTTTGGAGGAAATAGTTGTTGTTTTTTGGAATACTTGATGCGGCCCAGCCAAACCCAGACTCTACTTCCAGCGGCCCCCAAGAAAGTTGAGTTTGAGACCCCTGTTGTAGAGCGTCCTCTGGTGGACAGACTATGCAACGCCATCACCAACAGGGACGTTGTAGAGCGTCCTCTGGTGGACAGACTATGCAACGCCATCACCAACAGGGACGTTGTAGAGCGTCCTCTGGTGGACAGACTATGCAACGCCATCACCAACAGGGACGTTGTAGAGCGTCCTCTGGTGGACAGACTATGCAACCCCATCACCAACAGGGACGTTGTAGAGCGTCCTCTGGTGGACAGACTATGCAACGCCATCACTAACAGGGACGTTGTAGAGCGTCCTCTGTTGGACAGACTATGCAACGCCATCACTAACAGGGACGTTGTAGAGCGTCCTCTGGTGGACAGACTATGCAACGCCATCACTAACGGGGACGTTGTAGAGCGTCCTCTGGTGGACAGACTATGCAAAGGCAACGCTCATTACATGGTTGACCGTCCATTTTTATTTTTTAAATATTCATTTATTAGAATCATTTATTTCTCATTATAAATATTTAAAAAAAAAATATATGAATGACTACATTATCTCATGCAATGCGTCCAATAAAAATTAAACCCCCCAACCTTCCCCCACATTAACAAAAATAAAATGGGTGGGGGGATGTGAGGATGGACAGATGGACAGATGACAACATGGAGGGTTAATCTGGGGGTCCCACCTCTGTCGAGTCATCTGTTTCGGGGGTCAGCGGCCCCTCGCTGTCGTAGCTATCGAGGTGCACCATCTCTGAGGATAGACAGAGATTTCAATCAGCTGTCAGTTCATTTGGTTTTTAAATTAAATCTGTGTGTGGGACACCGTCTTTGTCCCGCTCACCTTCGATAGGGTCTCGGGTCAGTCCCAGCTGGCTGATGATGTAACGAGGAATGTCCGTTTTCATCAGGTGACCCTCCTTGGCGTGGTCCTCCGCCGCCTCCAGCAGGTGGTAGAACTCCTCCGGGTTAAACTCCTGACGAGCATTAGAGCATTAAAAGGGGAACTTTGGTATTTTTTAACCCTTTTTTATCCCAATGGTTTAGTGTCTAAGTGACAGATCTGAAAGTTCGTTAAAGAGTAAGATCCTTCTCGTTTAACCCTCGTGTTGTCTTCCCGTCAAAATTGAAAACCGACACTTTTGTTGATGCGTTTTATCGATGTTTTTAACTTTTTCCTATGTTTTTGTCCCGTTTTTGACGTTTTCAACACTACGTAACACTAACTTACTAACTTTAGTTTTGCAGTTATTTTTGGAATTTATGGTCAATAAACCTCATTTATAGGATATTATACCTAATGTTTGAGTTAGAAAAGCAGAAATTAGGAATTATTGAGACTAAAATTAAAGGAATGGATGTTGATGATAATCACAGACTGGAATATGTCAACTTTTACTCAATACTATTTCAAAAACACTTAAAACTGAATAAGACACCCCAAAATTAATGAAAGTAGAGATGTGTACTTGGCAAAGAGCGTTAGGTGGAATCAATCATGTTATTTTGGGGAATTAAAAAGAACATTGATATAGGACAACGGGTCAATTTGACCCGAGGACAACATGAGGGGTAAAACCAGGAAAAGACACTTATGCCATATCACGATATCCAAAATCTAAGACAATATCTAGTCTCATTTCACGATATTGATATAATATCGATATATTGCCCAGCTCTAGGCACAAATATAACACAACGGGGAAAGTCTGAACGTCAAGAGTCGATATCTGAGCCCCCATTCTTGTTGCTTTTGCAGAGGTGAGTCCACTGATTGTCCCGCTACTGTAACTCCAGCAGCTGCTGATCCAAACCTGGCGACTAACAATGTAAAAAAAAACTTCAGTGTCTCACACACGCGCTGTATTCCAACTGCAGCGATATGCAGAAAACGAGGGTGAAATTACATCAGCCAATCAATTCTTCACATCACTGGTTCAGCTGTCGCTGTTATTAAAAAAAAAAAAAAGAAAAACGTGTGGAAAAACAGAGTCACGTTTACCCTGAAAACCCCGGCTAAGACAGACAAACACACACAAATTCAGACATCCTCCAACTTTAAATGACACCATGGTCACGGTCCGTGTGAGTCAGACGTGCAGGCGGCCAGGCAGTGGGGAGGGGGGGGGGGCTGACTGGTATTAGTCGTACTGTGGCAGGGCAAATTATAATCTAAATGCAAATGTCATCCAGACAGACTGGACCGGGGCTCTTTTCCTTCAGTGTTTGCTGCTGTTTATTTCCCGCCCCCTGCTGTGTAATATCTCAGGGTGCTTCACAGGGGCTGACACAGGAGAAACCATTTCCCTGTTTATTTAAAGGGAAGCAATTTGGCTTAAGTCACAAGAGGGTCGTGATCTGTGAAATGTTGTGTGATGAAGGCTGGGGGGGCAGGGTGGGATGGGTGGGGGGTGTGGGGGGTTGGGGGGGGGTGATTGTGAACATCGCAGCAGGATTGGGTGTCATCTTACCAGACACTCCAGAAGCCTGGCGGTCCGGGAGATGATGATGAGAAGCTTCTTCGCCAACTCTGTGACGAAGGCGACCTCGGAGCTCTCCGAACGCTCAAAGGCCTGACAGAGAGAGACAGAACAGAGACAGAGAGAGAGAGAGAGACAGAGCGAGAGAAGACGAGAGAGACAGGAAAGACAGAGAAAGACAGAGAGAAGAGGACAGAGAGAAGAACAGAGAAGAGAGAAAGACAGAGACAGAGGAGAGAAGACAGAGAGGAGAAGACAGAGAGAAGACAGAGACAGAGAGAGAGACAGAAGACAGAGAAAGAAAGACAGAGACAGGAGAAGAGACAGAGAAAGACAGAGACAGAGAGAGAGAGACAGAGAAAGACAGAGAGAGAAGAGAGAGGACAGAGCAGAGACAGAGAAGAGAGAGAGACAGAGAAAGACAGAGACAGACAGAGACAGAGAAGAGACAGAGAGAGACAGAAGAGACAGACAAGAGAGAAGAGGAGACAGAGAAAGCAGAGAGAGAGAGAGAGACCAGAGAGAAGAGAAAGACAGAGGAGAGACCAGAAGAAAGAAGAGAGAGACAGAGAAAAAGAAAGAGAGAGACAGAAAAAAGTCACAGAGAAAAGAGAGAGACAAAGAGAGAAAGACACAGAGAGAGAGAGAGAGACAGAAAGAGAGAAAGACAGACAGAGAAAGAGAAATAAGAGACAGAAAAAAGTCACAGAGAAAGACACAGACAGAGAGAGACAGAGATAAGATTACGTCTGACCGTACTATCCCTAACACAACGCTAACACACAGACACAGCACCCAGTTAAAGAGGAAGCTGGGACATTTGAGAATATCTGATCCTGAGAAACACAGACGGCGTCATCACAGCGATCAAATCCGAATGAAATCACCTGATCCCCGTTATCTCCTCTGAGCCTAATTAGCCTCCAATTAGCGCGGCCATTTCAATCTCGCCTCTCACCAACGGAGTCGCAGGTGTGAATGAAACTAAACGACCAACGCTGGACCGGTCCATTAACCTTCCACAGCGTCACACCCCTCCAATCAGCAGAGGAGACATGGTTTAACCCTCTGAGGTCTAAGGGCATGTCACACCTTTTTAAAGGTATTTGAATAAAAAGGTAAATGTACTTTATTTGTAGAGCACTGTTCAGCAACAGTCAAAAAACAGTTTAAAAAAAAAAACGGATAAAACACAGAAGAAACAGATAAAAAAAAACAGAAAAAAAAAAAAAACCCCGATAAAACACAGAAGAAAAGATAAAAAAAATAAAAAGAAAATAAAAAAAAAAAAATGGATAAAACACAGAAGAAACAGATAAAATAAATAATAAAAAAACAAAAAACGGATAAAACACAAGAAGAAACAGATAAAAAAATAAGAAAAAATAAAAAAAGAAATAAAAAACACAGAAGAAACAGATAAAAAAAATAAGAAAAAATAAAAAAAATAAAAACGGATAAACACAGAAGAAACAGATAAAAAAAAATAAGAAAAATTAAAAAAAATTAAAACGGATAAAACACAGAAGAAACAGATAAAAAAATAAGAAAAATTAAAAAAATAAAAATGGATGAAACACAGAAGAAACAGATAAAAAAAAAACGAAAAAAAACCCCCCCGGATAAAACACATAACAGATGAAAAAATAAGAAAAATTAAAAAAATAAAACGGATAAAACACAGAAGAAACAGATTAAAAAAAAAAAACAAATACAAAAAAATTAAAATAAATAAAAAACAGATAAAACAGAAGAAACAGATTAAAAAAATACAAAATAAATAAAATACAGATAAATCACAAGAATAAAAGTTACAGTGCAGTATAAGAAAGACTTTATTGTCACATACTAGAGCGACTGATAACGGATTTTTAACGCCAATACTGACACAAATATTTGGTTGTTTAAAAAGCCGATATGCCGATATATCAGCAGTTACAATGTATAGATATTATAAAACATTTAACATTAGTTATTTGTAGTTATTTATGAGTTCTCACTAAAATAATGATAATTTGTTTTATTGTCACAACAGAAGATCAAAATACATTAAAAGGTCTGATAAATAAAATGGATAAAAATACAAATTTAAGATTTGAAACTTAAAGTCCTTTGGGTTAGGGTTAGTTTTGCCAACAGGGACTTTGTAGAGCGCCCCCAATATGATACACCGAAATGATAAGTATATATTTTTATATTCCCTATTTTAGGAAATATCTTTTTAAACAGAGAAAACCAAAGTTCTCAAATGTTAAAATTGGTTGGAAATTCTTACATTTTTGATTTTTCGGCCGCAACGAGCGGTGAAGCCTGACATACGCAGACTTCTGCAGAATGTTCTGCAGATGTTCTACAGATTTAAAACAAAAAATTTAAATTAAACTCAGGATGTTAACGCCTCTCCACCACAAGCAGAAAAACAGTCCGCGGTGATTATTTTAAACTCTGGGTTACCTCTAAACGGAGATTGCTTTCGGCTCAAAACTCCACTTAAAAACCAAAACGTGTAGGCCTAACTCACGTCTTGAAGAAGCTTCTCCAGGTTCTCCTGCAGCTCGAAGAAGTAGACGGAGGTGATGAGGCCCTCCTGGGATTTGGTCAGGCAGTCTCTGGACAGCTCAGCGATCTGGTGGTGGATGAAGCTGAGGACCCCGTCGGCCAGCGGGAGGACGTTTTCAGGAGAGAAACACTGGATGAACTCGGCGAGCCGGCCCTCCATCTGGGCTGTGGCCTGGGGGGGGGGGGAATATGTACATGTGTATGTTAAGTTTCAGTTCATTATTTTATTCCTATTATATTTTATTTATGTTGTAGAAGGGCGGCTGTGGTTCAGTGGTAGAGCGGTTGCCTGCCAATTGGAAGGTGGTTCAATCCCTGGCCCTGCAGTCCCATGTCGAAGTGTCCTTGGGCAAGACACTGAATCCCAAGTTGCCCCCGATGCTGTGCATCGGAGTGTAAATGGGTAAATAGGAGTGTAATTGGGTAAATAGGAGTGTAAATGGGTAAATAGGAGTGTAAATGGGTAAATCGGAGTGTAAATGGGTAAATCGGAGTGTAAATGGGTAAATAGGAGTGTAAATGGGTAAATAGGAGTGTAAATGGGTAAATAGAGTGTAAATGGGTAAATCGGAGTGTAAATGGGTAAATCGGAGTGTAAATGGGTAAATAGGAGTGTAAATGGGTAAATAGGAGTGTAAATGGGTAAACGAGCAGGTGGCAACTTGTACAGCAGCCTCGGCCACAGTGTATGAATGTGTGTGAATGGTGAATGTTTCCTGAATGATGTAAAAAGCGCTTTGAGTAGTGCTTTTATAAAATACAGCACATTTACATTTATGTATATTGTATTCTAGTATTTCATTTATATTATGTGCTGTGTGACTGATTTTGCTGCTGTAACGCTATAATTTCCCATTTTATTGGGATCAATAAATATCTACCTATCCATCAATCCATCCATCCATCCATCCTATCTACCTTATCTATCTATCTATCTATCTATCTACCTATCTATCTATCTATCTATGTATGCGTCATCATCATATCAGTAAGACACAATGCCAGAAGGTACCATCATTGGTTCATAATATGTACCCAAATTCACTAATATGTATGATATTACCACAGATATTAATGTAATCGTGCATTGCAAAATCTGTATTATTATTAGTGCAGCACGTGCCTGACGTCGCTGTTTGCCGGATGTTATTGTTCAGCAGTGTGGATGCTCACAGCGTTACAGATTAAGCATCGCGTTAGTACATGCAGGACACGGAAGTCAGAGGCCCACTAATTGAAGTCACAACCAATCACAGCCATTTCCACATCAGGCGGCCCATTTAAATGTCTGTCTCACACCGCTGCTGCCGGCAAAGCTCGCCTCCACCTTCCAGATTTTGGGTGTCATCATAACTACTGTGTGTCTGAAATTGTTCTGATGTCTTGGATTGGGCCTTCTCTGAATTCTGAATCTCAATGGGAAAGGTTAAATAGAAGGTTTTCATGAAAAAAGGGGGAGGAGAGAAAGACATGGCGAGAACGGGGAGTGAGGCTGAATCCCATTTCTCCATCTTACCCCTTACCCCTTGGCCCTTACCCCTACCCCTTACCTACCCTTTACCCCTAACCCCTTTACCCCTAACCCTAGCCCTTACACCTTAACCCTATTTTGTTCCAACACCCCCCTCCTCACTCCCTCAGCCCTCCTGCAGTCAGCCCTCTCCCCCCACCACCACTACAGCACATTTCCCCTCCCCCCACTGACACTTCAAGCTCCCCCCCCTGCTTTACATTCACACCTGGCCAGGTGAAGAGACAGCTGGAGAGGCTACACCAGCGCAAGGCTGCTGGCCCGGACGGCATCAG
>NC_045747.1:24495251-24562751 GCF_008692095.1 Etheostoma spectabile | reverse complement strand
GTCTCTTTTATATAGACCTTAGTGGTCCCTAATACTGTATCTGAAGTCTCTGTTATATAGACCTTAGTGGTCCCCTAATACTGTATCTGAAGTCTCTTTTATATAGACCTTAGTGGTCCCTAATACTGTATCTGAAGTCTCTTTTATATAGACCTTAGTGGTGCCCTAATACTGTATCTGAAGTCTCTTTTATATAGACCTTAGTGGTCCCTAATACTGTATCTGAAGTCTCTTTCCGATGTCACGTCACATTGTCAACATGCTACATGGATGCATGAAGCAGAACATAGCAGCTCATATGTCTAATGCTATTTGAAAACTGAAGGCTTTCTTCTTCATAAAACGTGTCGGACATCATCACATTTTGTATGCATTTTTATTTATTCACATTAGTAAGCTACAGGACAAAGAACCTGACCTGCGCAAAAGAGAAAAAATGATGAATGCTTCATTGTACCCAGACATGAATGCGTCTCTGTCCCCGCACATTTCAATCCAAACTGACGCCCATGATTGCTAACGTTAGCTAACAGTAGCCAGTGGTTTTAATGATAAATGCAACGTTTTATGTGTAAAAGGAATGTGTTATTTCTTCTTTAAAAAGTAAAAAAAAATCATTGTAATAACTGATGTCTGTAACTGATATGCCAGTTACAAAGCAACATCCGGCTTAACCCTTGTGTTGTATTTGGGTCAAATTAACCCATTTCAAATTTTTACAAGAAGAAAAAGTTAAATTTTTTCTACCTGAAAAACAACGGCCTTACGGTATTTTCTGTGATAAGCATGTATTACTGACTCAATTCAGAAAATTACTCCAGACGTGACCACAGACGGAGTAGGGACCCGAGGGATACGAGAGGGTCCCGAAAGAAGACAATACAAGGGTTAAGTTTGCTAACATTAGCTAATGTTAATAAGTTACTGGTCATGGCAAACCAAGAGAACTGTGGCATTTTGACAGAGTCTGACTTTAATGATGAACATTTCTTGATATAAAGTGCTTATTTTCGTTGCAGATTAAATTCAGCAGCTTATATAAAAGCAACATTAAGATCAAGCCGGGGCAACCGCCGTCAATCTGCTTTGAGAAAGTTTTTTTTTTTTTTTTTTAAGAGGCTATGCGCTTTTTTTGATCAGCCCAAAGCTGCGGTTTAATCTCACGGGTGGTGCTGCTGCTGGTGCTGCTGACCTGAGACTGCGGGAGCGGGGGCGCATGTGGGGGGAGCAGCGGCCCCCGTCCTCATCCGTGATGCTCTCGGTGCTGCCGAAGTGCTTGGATAAGAAGTGGAGCTCGTCCATGGTGGGCTGGAAGGGCAGCTGGTGCAACCGTTCCTGAGAGGAGCTGGAGGACTGGAGCGAGGGAAGAGGAAGAGGAAGAGGAGGGGAGGCAGGGGCAGGGGCAAAAGGGTGGAGGAGGAAGCGGACGAGGGTGGAGGGAGGGTTTGAAGGGCGAGGGGAAGCAAAGGGAGAAGTTGGCAGAGTAGGAAGGGAAACAAGAACATTAGACAGGAAGGAGTCGGACGGATTGAAGAAAAAAAAAAAGTGACGGCTCACGGCTCCAGCCTACACATCGGGCTTGGTGACCCCGACATATCTCTTGAAGCACCTGTTGTTTTTTTTTTACCCTTTGCTTACAGTAGTGCAGTGGTTCTCAAACTTTTTCAGCTCAAGACCCAAAAGAGAAATTTGGTGTCTCCCCGGGACCCAAATTTACAAAAATACACCATGAATCATTGTAACATCTACATTTTTAAACTGTGGACAAAAGACGGAACAAACCATGAATTAAAATGTATATGAAAGTATATTTATTCCATTATAAAAGTAAACAAAAGGTCTCTATTCTCCTTTCTGTGTCTCACCCCTTTCTCAACTCATTTTCTTATCCCCTCCTAGGATAAGAGGAGAGAGAACCAATCCCCCCCCCATCCCCCCCCAACAACATCTGAGCTGAACAGACCAGTGGAGCAAAAAAGAACGCCTATTTACATAAGATTGAGATGCATTTTTCTCTGCCAATTGGCGACCCAATAAAACGGGTCAGCGACCCATTTTGGGTCCCGACCCTAAGTTTGGGAAACATTGCAGTAGTGAAATGCCGAGTCATAGCATTTTTAGCTGTCTCCAACACTGGAGGACTTACTTTGGGAGATATCTTTAGGAGGCACATATTTCAGAGGCATATTCGAAGGATTTACTTACAATGAAAAATCTCTTAATAAATAACAATTATTGAAAGAAAATCATTGTCTATGCACTTTTCCTATTACACAGTGAATTTAGTTTATCTGTGTCGAACCAAATCGACTAATAGATCAATAATAATAATGAAAACATTTGGCGCTCAGCCCGGACCTAGAGGGGTTAGGGGCAGGCTCCTCTGGAGATTTCTTTTCTCCAAATTGTGCTCGTTAAAACCACAAGAGTCTCCGATTTTAAGTCAGACCTAATTAACGCAATTGTTTATGAGCCCCAGTATGTACACGTTAGGCTAAAATACACCATTTTAGAATAGAATAGGCCAAAATAACACATTATAAACTGGATGGGATTATCATAAAGTGGGCATGTCTGTTACCCGGAGACTTGTGGGAAACCACAGACCCAGTTTTTATTCAGAAATCTTGAGGTCAGAGGTCAAGAGACCACTTTGACAACGGCCATGCTTGTTTTTCCCTTTGCCAAAATTAAACGTAAGTTTTGAGCGTTCTTTAGCTCCCTTCCCAAATATTTAGCATAGATTCCTGACACTTATGTGTTCAGCGTCTTAAAGACAATAATCTTGGCTGAAATGATTCGGTGCCTTTGAGGGAACATTCAGGGCTGGAGACCCAGAAGCCGACCCCCCTCAAGCCAAAACCTTTTTTTAAATTATGACAGTATTTTCAGACACTGTGGACACCCCCCAAAGGCGTCGCTAGAGCCCTTTCACTGGGGTACGTGCCCCAAATCTCATGTGTAAAACCACTTTGTAAAGCCGGCATATTTTTCACATCTAACGCGGTAAAATAAAGGATTTATTTCGACCAAAACCTAGAGGTGAGCTAGAGGACTTGATCTGCCGTGAAGCAGCAGAGTCGTGCTTGTCTCGCTAGCTAAGTAACGGCTAGCGTTAGCAGAGGTAACATGGAGATGCGTTCATGGTCTATTCCGTAAAAATGACTATTGGGGGAAGTGACTCTATAACATGATGTGTTCAATTTTTATCTTGTAAAATGCAGTTTTGGGTTAGAAAGTTAAACAAATACAATTATTAAAAGCGATAACGAGACGTTTTTATATAAGCTTGAAATAAGTAGAGGGAATTATGATCATTACAAAAACTGCATTTAATGGTGCAATTTCTAAAATTGTATTAAAATATAGATTTATTGGGATATACATATATATATACAAATACATAAATAAAATAAATATATAAAGACAAAATACACTATACATATATATAGTGTATGACAGTGTATTGTATATTATATATACAGTGTACACATACACATTTGTTTTGTATTTTGCCATGTACTTCTTTTGTCGTTGTACAAAGGTTGTACACAATAACCACGTCCTCTGTCAGTCAGTGTCTGTAAAGATGTCCAAAATGGCTTTTCCACTCGTAGATGTGTTTCTTGCATCATAAAGTGTGTTATTACATTACGGGTTCATTGTTATTATTACAGAGTAAGCTCGGTTGTTTCAATCTCAGCAGTAGAATAGAACTGGTAGTAATAGTGGGCCGAGCAAGGGCAGTATGTATAGCACAAAGCAGAATTACAATTGGGGGGACCTATGCCCCAGTAGAGCTTCATGCCTAGCAACGCCCCTGGAAACCACTGATAGCAAACTGAGGATTTAAATGTTAATGAAAGAGTCCAGAGAGTCGGGCCAGACCCATTAATCTGTCTCCCAGACAAAACCTTGCCTCGCCTCCTCATTCTTCATCAGAGCAGTGGCACCTGGACCGCCTCGACTTACTTAGTGAACCCGAAAGATCGATGGGGGATTAATCACAGGTGACAGACGAACTGACAACAGTCGGACTTCGAAGGCTCGGAGGGAACGACAGCGGAGACGCAAAAACCCAGACATGCTTGATCCAGACAGATTGTACTGCGTTTGCACTACCAATTCATCCAGCATGTTTCCTGGGATCAGGGAGGCTCCAAAATCATGTCTGCAGCTGTCGCCTTGGTCCCGCTACACGCTCTGCGATGCCCTGTTACATCCTGCTACATCCTGCTATGTCCTGTTACATCCTGCTATGTCCTGTTACATCCTGCTACGTCCTGCTATGTCTTGTTACATCCTGCTATGTCCTGCTATGTCTTGTTACATCCTGCTACATCCTGCTATGTCCTGTTACATCCTGCTACGTCCTGCTACGTGCTATGTCCTGCTATGTCCTGCTACGTCCTGCTATGTCCTGCTACGTCCTGCTATGTCCTGCTACGTCCTGCTGTGCCTTGTAATGCCCCACAGTGCCCTGCTATGCCATGAACTACAACAAAGAACTACTACAAACTACTATTTTTTGTGACTGTAATTGCCACTCTTCATTCTAACCCCAACCGGTGGTCAGACACCGCCTACCAAGAGCCTGGGCCCGGGCCTGGGTCTGGGTCTAGGTCTAGGTCTGGGTCTGGGCCTGGGTCTGGGTCTGTCCCAGGTTTCTTCCTAAAAGGATGTTTTTCCTCTTGAATCCATTTCTCTAACCACTGTCTTGCTAAGTGATATAATGTTTTGGATTATTATTTTAACCCTTCTGTTGTCCTCGGAACAAATTTGACCCATTTTTGACCTATATCAGAAATGGGGTTTTTTTCAACCGAATTGTCAAAAAAATAACATGGGTGGTTCCATATAACACACACAAATAAATGACCAGTTCACTTCTGTCATTGAATTTGGGTGTTTTATAGCATTTGAAACCAAAGAAGTGACAAAAAAGTTCGGACAAAGCTTCAAAACGTGGGGAAAAAACAACAAAAACGTCAAAAGAAGGGCAGAAAAATGGACAAAAATATCAGAAAAAGTGACAAAAGTGTTGACAAAAAGATGACCCAAAAGTTTAATTAAAAACGTTTTCATTGTAAATTTTGACAGAAAAAAACAAAAAGGTGCATGGTCGATGGGAAAAGGGTTGAAAGGAGGGAAGTGAAGAGCAGAGCTGAAGGAAGCTCAGTCTCATTAATCAAAGTCAGGCTTTCATTTCAATGAAATATCTTCATGTTTCTAATTATAGAATCTGGTAAAATTACACTGGAGCAGAATGTGATCTATCGCTTCCTCTCATTCCACCGGCCTGGCACTCGTCACTTTACCCTTTCTGTCCTCCTCCCTCCATCCTTCTCACCCTCCATCCATCCATCTCACCCTCCCTCCATCCATCCAACCCTCCATCCATCCATCTCACCCTCCCTCCATCCATCCAACCCTCCATCCATCCATCTCACCGACCATCCATCTCATCCTCCCTCCAGCTCACCCTGCATCCATCCATTTCACCCTCCATCCATCCATTTCACCCTCCATCCATCCATCCATCCATCCCACCCTCCATCCATCTCACCCTCCATCCATCCATCTCACCCTCTACCCATCTCACCCTCCATCCATCCATCTCACCCTCCATCCATCCATCTCACCATCCATCCACCTACCCTCCATTAATCCATCTAACCCTCCATCCATCTCACCCACCATCCATCCATCCATTTCACCCTCCATCCATCTCACCCTCCCTCCAGCTCACCCTGCATCCATCCATTTCACCCTCCATCCATCCATTTCACCCTCCATCCATCTCACCCTCCCTCCAGCTCACCCTGCATCCATCCATCTCACCCTCCATCCATCTCACCCTCCATCCATCCATCTCACCCTCCATCCATCCATCCATCTAACCCTTTATTCATCCATCTCACCGTCCATCCATCCATCTCACCCTCCATCTATCCATCCAACCCTCCATCCATCCATCTCACCGACCATCCATCTCACCCTCCATCCATCTCACCCTCCATCCATCTCACCCTCCATCCATCTCACCCTCCATCCATCTCACCCTCCATCTATCCATCTCACCGTCCATCCATCCATCTCACCCTCCATCCATCCATCCATCCATCTCACCGTCCATCCATCCATCTCACCCTCCATCCATCCATCCATCTCACCCTAAGGACTTTGTAAACCAGTGAACAACATATTTTTTTAATTCTAGAGCCCAAACAACTAATCGATTAATCTACAAAATATTCAACAGATTAATCCATAATGAAAATAATCGTTAGTTGCAGCCCTACTGGGATTTATTTCCCAGGTTGGGACTCTTTATTTATGTGATGGGCGGGTATTTACCGTCGAGCTGGGAGTGTTGGTGCCATATCCAGAAGACGGCAAAGACGCCAAAGACCACCGTCGTCCGTCCGCTCTGCAGAGAACACAAATGTTAACATCACTTAAAAAACAGATTCAGACATTTTGTCATCAAACCCCAGATCATATTAGCTTGCCTGTCTCGAGTCTTTGATATCCCAAAGCCTGGAAAACAACAACCCTTGCAAACTATTTTTCACATACTATGTGGACACGTTCATTCAGTCGTTCCACATTCAGCGGGCCGATGACTTATAACACGTCAGGTTCGTCCCAGGGGTCTTTCTTAGGGAAGAGGCCACAGAAGACTTAATCATTTTTCTTCTGTGTGCCTCGATCGCACAGTGACAGGCAGGCAGATGGATTTGATGAATGAAGAGAGAGGATTTACACTCCCAGCACTGGGTGTCTAACTGTCTGAGGAGAGACAGAGCAACACAACAGCCCTCCTCACATACATCTCTAACCCTTACCCTAGAGGGGAAGGAGTGGTCCTCGTTGATGTATCCAAACTACAGCCTGATGCACAGCGTAAAGCAAGAGATTATTCGAAGATATCCGACAAAGTGTAGTCCCAGTGTCACCAGAGCAGCTTGAATAAACACAGAGACACTGGGAATTTAACCCTGCTGTTGTCTTCGGGTCAAATTCTACCCCTTTCCAAAAAGTTTCTATATCAGAAACTTGGGTTTCTTTCAAACTAATTTTCCCAAAAAAATCAGCGTGGATGGTTCACACCAGCGCTCCTCACGAGTTAAATAAATAATCATTTCATTACTTTCATTTGTTTTTGTGTCAATTTGATGGCGTTTGGCTAGTCCACACAGAAAAACCTTTTATCAAGGTTATGGTCGTCTTTTTTGACCCTTTTTGTGTCTTTCCCCTGATGACTTTGTCACCATGTCAACGTTTGTCGACTTCTTCTGAGCCTTTTGACATTTTTTGTGGGTTTTTCCCCAGATTTTTAAAGCTTTTTTTGTTTTACATGTCACTTTTTTTGACATTAGTCACTTTTTTTGGCATCTTTTTAAATTTTTGTAACTTTATTTGAGCTTTGTTCACATTTTAGTCACTTTTGATATTTTTCTCTCTCCTTTCTTACACTTGTTTTTAAAGTTGTTTTACCAATTGTTTTTTCTCCAAATGCTATAAAATTGACAAAAAAAACACCCAAATTCAATGAAAGTAGTGAACTGATTATTTATTTTAAATTTCTGATATAAACACTTTTTGGAAAGAGGTCAAATTTGACCCGAAGACAACAGGAGGGTAAACCAAACAAATATATTTTTAACTTTTCTTTTCCTAACCAGGCAACTACATTCCAGCTCCTCTGGTTTGTTTTGCACCGTTCCGTTTGTCTACTATGTCTCAGCGTAGCTCGTAACCAATACCAAGCACACCAGACACGTAGCCAACGGTTGTATGACCTGTCACGACATAGTGTTCATGGGAAATGTAGGATTAGTACCACAAGCACAACTGATTTGTTGCGATGTTTTTGCAGCGGGCCGTTTCGAACAGACGCGGTGTTGATCGTAACTTTACAATGTTATATTCAATGTAAAGCCGTGGTAGTAATATTTATGAAGCAGTGACCTTCTGGAGGAGGCGAAGGAGAAGTGTGCAGGGTTGCTGGGTGAGAAGTTCCGCGGGCTGTCCAGAGGACTGCTTCCTGTTGGGACAAGACACGCACATGAGACAATTATGCTACTTCTACAGTGGGACTATTCATAATCACTGGGTAGGGTTTAAAGGGGTAAAAGGGTGTGAAATGAATGTTTTTCCTAATTGTTAATTTTTAGACTGATGACTGCTTTGTAGCCGAAGCTTTTTATGTAGTCTGCATTGTCCAATGAAAGGACATTTTGGTGTTTTGATTAAAAGTGCCGTAGGTAAGATTGCGAAGATCCAGGACTTAGCTAAAAAAAAAAAAAAACGCTCTCTTAAGCCCCTCCCCCCACGAGGGAGAACAAATGCATGTGCATGAGCATAGATTGACATGCAGTTAGACACAATAGCCCCCCCCCCCCCCCTCCCGGCCCTGATTGGTGCATCTGAACAGGGAGCGTTTTTAAATTACCTGCCTCATGTAGTTCTACTCCAACATAGGGTCTGTTTTAGCAAATATGACAGAAAATTAGTTTTATAAGTCTTAACTACGGCACCTTTAATAAACTGAGAGATTTGATTGTGGGCTTTTTGCATAGATGACTGAATCAAGCCAGTTAATTATATAACAAGAGAGCATGATGTTTTATCTACACAACCCTGTAGGTATCAGTGTTGGGGATCCGAGAGTATGTGACTGTGACACCCAAACCAACAACACATACGCAAAGGCCCCTTAACCTTTACTTTTTGGGTGCTTTTCCCTTTATTTTAGGGACAGTGGATAGATATGAAAGGGGGAGAGAGATGGGGGGGATGACACGCAGCGAAGGGCCACAGGTTGGATTTGAACCCGGGCCGCTGCAGGACCCAGGAGTGAGAATGTGTTGGTTGCTTTCTATACGTACCGATGTGTCCGGGAAGGGGGAGAGGGGAGTGGGGCCGAGGCAGCGTGGGAGACGTGGTGGTCAGGATTAGACTTTTCCTGTTGCTCGTACGGCAACTGTAAAGAAAAAGAGAGAGAGAGATATTCATGTAAACATGAGAGGATCCAGCAATCACAGTATCGAGGTGAGCACAGCATTTATAAGACTGCGGCTGGAAAACTACCACATAACCTTCCAGAACCGCTTTGTCACCTCATCAGACCTGTTCTGCTGACTGCTCGGCCTTTACATCATGTTACACAAGCCCCTGACTCCTGGAACAAAATACAGCACCTCCTTAAAAAAATAAACTCCCCTTTTAAAGATTTTAGAAATCTGTTTTTTAAACCTCCAAACTTCTACTTGTAATGGTTGCATTTTTCTTTTACATCTTAATTTTTCTGTCAAATTATTTTCCCATTCAGAAAGCTGTAGTAGCTTTCTGTTGATGGTGTTGCTTCTTTTCTGTTGTTGTTTTGTTTCTTTCTTTTTGGATTACTTTGGCGTCGTAATTGACTGGATGTCATCGTAAATGAGGGACGCCCCTCCATGATGTCTTGAGCAAAAATAAATTAAAAGGTTGGATGAAAAAATGAATGAAATCTGTGTCTCTATGCACGGATATGTGCACAACTGTAGCAGCGATAAGGAGAAATCAATTTCCTCAGTCATCCATCCCTGTCTGCCTCCTCTCAGCAAAGATAAAAAACGAGAAAGGAGAGTGGAGAGTGGGACAAAAAGAGGCAAAGTTAGCCAGAAAAGTGTCGACAAGCGGTGGAGAAAAGACAGGATAGATGAGAACGGCACAAAAAGGCAAACATCCACCTTTCAGTGACCTCAGCTAATTATGTTTTGGCCACTTAAAAGCAGAGTCACACACTGAGTCACCTCCAATCTGCCTGTGGGCTCCACTTCACACTGCTCACGATATTACTGCATCCAGCCGACACTCCATTATGGAGTAAATTGAGCAAAGCTTTTTTGTATTCCTTATGCTTTTTTGTCTGCGATGTTCTTTATTTTGTCAGAACGCTCACACAGGGGCAACGGAGCAGTTTAATAATGTTATGTTATTTACAGTATTAAAGCTGCAAGCAGCGTTGGACGGGCCCTCGCTCCTCTGTGTGTGTCGGGGTTACTGGCGGTGACCGTGCCTTTGCAGACACTCAGACACTGCAAATCGAATGAAAAGGGAACTCCCTGCTCAGTTCAATGACACCTCACACAATAATCTACATCAAACGGGTCATTGACTATAAAAGGGTGTTTGGCTTAATCATAAGGAGCGGGACAAACCATTACCAATTCAAAAAAAAGGTTTGCTGAGGTTAATGATACCTCACACAAGACTCTACCTTAAACGGTTCAAATGTTATGAAAGGGGGCGTGGTCTGAGTCAGTAGGCGTGGTTAAAGTATCACATGTAGATCACACATTATAAGTTTCATGTAAATCAGATGATGTTTGTCTTTAATGCGGTTTTCCTGAAGCCAGTGGAGGGGGGGGGCATAGACCTTTGTCAATCATGAGAAATTTCGGGCAGACAAGACAATGCACACTCAAGTTACAACAACTTCTTTATTCATCAATATATGCTCAAAATGGCCGTCTTTTCATAACATAATAGGTCTTTAGATGGCACAGTCCAAATTTGAAGTTGAAGTTGATATCTCAGAGTAGTTCATTAAAGTATTGCATGTATAGTTTTGGGCCTACTACCTGTTGCCACTAGGGGGAGCAATGACTTTGAGCCTTATGAATCATGAAAAGGTTTCGAGCCAATTGGACAATGTACACTCAAGACACTTTACAGGTAAAGTAGGTCTGGACCGCACTCCATTCACGGAGGTGATACTAAAAGTACCTGTTGGCTGGTACCAGGGACTTATTTTCACAATGGACAACCAAAAAAGCCGAGTAGACAAGTTGCGAGACAAGTCGAGCAGGTACCATTCAATGGAAAAACTCCATTGTTTGTTATATACTGTATATTATAACAAATGACCTATGGAAGCGTTTTTTGGTGGAGGACAATCTCACTTTTAAGGCGGTCCGTGACTTCACCTCTGCTTTAAAGTTGGGCAAGGTGCCAGATCACAAACTAAAGATTGTCTTTACACCTGTGCAACATCAGCCGAGATTTATCCTGCACTGAGCAAACAAATCTGGTTGATTGGCTGTTGAGAATACAACCAGCAGCCAAGCTACCCAATAAAAGGATAACCATAACTTTAGGTTCCCAACTTACATATAACTTCATATTTGTGAATTAGTTCCCAAAACAGAATGAGCACCATCACATCTACCTGTTTTCATTATTCGAAACGCACACAGGATGTCCTGATCGATCAGATCTATAACTAGTCTTATAGATATTGATCCCATAAGCCAATAGGTTGAGTTTAACATGCAGGTCTGATAACTGCTGTTGTGCCATATCACATTGTTAAGCTGAATAAATAATATCCTGACCTTGTTCAATAACCTGAAAGCTTTTTATAGTCTGATGCTGCAATGATCTCCCTGCAACACTCCTCCTGCCCCCCCGCTGATCCCAGTCACATCAATGATGTGTATGTCTCAGTGTGTGAGATCCAACAGAGCGTCGCTGCCTTTCATTGCTCCAGGAGTAAGCAACCTTTAAACTATCTGTCTGGAGTAGAGCCCGACCGATATATCAGCAGGACGATATTATTAGGCATTTCTTAATATATTGGTATCAGCATTTATAATGGCCGATTTAAAAAAAAAAACAACATCATAAATGAATAAATGAATATTTAAAAAAAAATGGACTGTCAACCATGTTGAGCATTGGTGTTGCATAGTCTGTCCACCAGAGGACGCTCTACGACGTCCCTGTTAGTGATGGCGTTGCATAGTCTGTCCACCAGAGGACCCTCTACAACGTCCCTGTTAGTGATGGCGTTGCATAGTCTGTCCACCAGAGGACGCTCTACAACGTCCCTGTTAGTGATGGCGTTGCATAGTCTGTCCACCAGAGGACGCTCTACAACGTCCCTGTTAGTGATGGCGTTGCATAGTCTGTCCACCAGAGGACGCTCTACAACGTCCCTGTTAGTGATGGCGTTGCATAGTCTGTCCACCAGAGGACGCTCTACAACGTCCCTGTTAGTGATGGCGTTGCATAGTCTGTCCACCAGAGGACGCTCTACAACGTCCCTGTTAGTGATGGCGTTGCATAGTCTGTCCACCAGAGGACGCTCTACAACGTACGTGAGAACTCATAATCAACTACAAATAACTATTGTTAGGGAAATCTGTTTGTTTTGTAATGCGTTTCTGGATTTAAAAAAAAAGAAATATATATAAATATATACATATAAATATATATATATATATATATATATATATATATATATATATATTGGCCGATTAATCGGCATATCGGCAAACAATGCTGTTTAAAAAGGAACCGAAACGGCTGAAATATGCTACAATGTGTAGTTTTTTGCCCTTGGTCCGGACCAAAAGAGCCGAACTACAGATGTGAAAGCACTAGGCCTACAGCAATAAAACATGAAATTTAAAATGTTTACAAAAATAACATTCATTCATTCACATATAACTTATTGTCAAAGTCACAGGGGAGCCGCAGGTTGCCTGCCCTTGTTCCAGAAAGACAGACAGAGGCGAAAACCAAGTGAAACCAAGCAGCAGGACTGTTTAATGGATTCTCAGTGCTGCAGGAAATCAATGCAGGCTGGCTGTAAACACTCACACACACACGCAGAGCTTGGCCTTGGATTTCTCCTGTAGCGCTGTCACTTTCCCTGCTATTTACGAACATGGACGCTGGGCTCAACTGGCGTGTATTTACTTTGGCATCCAGCAAGTAAAGCTACCGTGGATGCAGAGTCCAAATTTCAGAGCGATGCCCGGCGGGGTGTTTCTTGCTGGATGGTCATTCGAGATCAAGAAGAGGGGAGGGAGGGGGAGAGGAAAAGGAGAGGGAGAGATGCACTCCACTGCACTCAGTGATTCTGGATTGTACGTGCTGTTGCCGAGGGATGCTGGAGGCTTGGAGGACATGTGCAGAGAGATATGGGGGGGGGTTAGCTGGTGCAACTGAGACATGAAAGCGAGATGAGGGAAGGTAAATGTTTAGGGGGATGGGGTGACTGCAAGTTTAGTTAGGGAAAAGAAGAGAGAGAGAGAGAGATAGAGAGAGAGAGAGAGAGAGAGCAGAGAGAAGAGAGAGAGAGAGAGAGAGAGAGAGAGAGAGATGCAGGTTAAATGTGCTCTCAGTGGTGCTCATCACACATACAGGCGCAAGGTAAACATAACCCAGTTTCTTTCCATTGTTACACACAGACACACACACACACACACACACACACACACACACACACAGACACACACACACACACACACACGCACGTGGGTACAACATACAGTAGGCATCGAACCGTGCATCTATGTGTGTGTGTCACTGTGCATTGTTCAGGCAAATCCCCGTCTCTTCTTTTAATATCTCAGTCTTGTTCTTTGTCTGTTTCAATCTCAGCTGTTTTCCACACACCCGCCATATTATCACCTTCACTCGCTTAGGTGTCCACCTTAAAGGCTGAACACACACACACACACACACACACACACACACACACCACACACACACACACACACACAACCACACACACACACAACACCCACCACACCACACACACACACACCACACACACACACACACACACACACACACACACACACAGCTCTAACAAAGCCAGACACACAGGAGCCTTCATCCTCTGCATGTTCATACTCCTCCCTCTACTTACTGTAACAGCGGGGACACCATTAATATTGATCCAACCACATCTGCCCATTCATAGAACACCTCACAAATGTAGCCGTGATGCACAAAGTCAAAGAGAAAGTAGATCTGAGGCAGAGAGGAGGAGGGATTGGTGCACACACAGACACAGATAAGAAAGAGAAAATGAGAGAGAAAGGTGTAGAGGGAGGAGGGAGCTGCTGGTGAGGAGTCAGGGAAGTGTTTACCTCTCCAGCATGAGGAGAGCGTTGAATCGATGGGAGTTAGAAATGATAGCGGTGAGTACATCAGTGAAGATGTTGGTGGAAAAAATGAAATGGGACTTTTCAGGGAAGAAACCAAGGAGGAGAAAGGCATTAGGAAGCAAACATCCCTGTCTGCCTCCTCTCAGCAAAGATAAAATACCATGCTTTTCTTTTAGAGTATGTATCTCTGCGGTGAAGTTTTATAGCAGCATGACAGGACTGGAGCACTTTAAATGTCTGTTTGGCGTCTATGACCCTGGAGGGGATCGGGGGGGGGGTTGGGGAGCTGTGGTCACACGGCGGCTTGTTGTCTGAAAAGAGCATTAAAATGAGAAAAATAATGGGACAAAAAGAAATCAAGGGACATTTAGAATAGATAAAAATGTGTAATTAATTGTGTGAGTCAACTATGACATAAATACGATTAAATATTTTAATGGTTTGACAGCACTAATATCTATAAATATATATACAGTGGGGTTCGAAAGTTTGGGCACCCCACGTAAAAATGTACTTAATGTGCATAAAGAAGCCAAGAAAAAAGGGGACAGTGCCATATTTAGCATTTTAAGATCGGTGTCCTTTAAATTAAGCATGCAATCAAAATATTGAATTTCCCATTGGGAATCAATAACGTATCTATCTGATCATTTTTGTAGAGCTAAGGTATGACATCAGAGTGATGCATGTACAGGATACAGACGTATTTATTGATTCCAATTAGTCCAAAAAGTCTCTTTACAGCAGTAAATTTAACAATGCCCGGAAGTAAAAGGCCAGGACAGAAGCCACAGTGGTTATGGTTTAGGACCTGAGGCACAACACCGTCCTCTGCTTCATCTCATTTACAATCAACTGCAGTAAGCATTGTGTTAAATGTCAAAATCCTCGCCTGGCCTAAAACACAACGGCAGGGAGATGAGTCAAACATACTTTTAAAACCCTTTCACCACAAGTCTGTTTCTCAGTCTATGAGAAAGTGACCCACTTCTCAGTTTTTATTATTGTAATTTCCCCCTTGCGGGACTAACAAGTGTACATTATTATTTTATCTCAGTAAACATTCTCATAATGAGTATTATCTCAATTGCTAGTTTCAAAATCATCAATGCATGGTTTTGCTTTAGTTAATTATTTTCCCATTTATTTTAAAACAGACAATAAATTGGGTGCTTTAGGACCTGTCAATCAGGACTGAGGCTTAGCGACGCTAACGCTGTGGACAATAAAAGAGACCTGTGTTTGGGTGTTGTCTGTTTTCATCTTAAACCCATATCCTCTCACTGTGTTTTTACATCAGCAAAGTTAACAAAGGAACATTTTGGTCGCCTTTAAGCGTCTTGTTCAGTGTTATGCCAAACAAGCTAGTTAGCTACTGCTAGTGTTAGCTAGTAACTTAAGGGAAGGTTTGCCAATTTTCTGTTCTGCCTTAGATGCAGATAAAAAGGCACCAGTACCCAGAGGTCTGCGTTTACCTGTCGTTAAATCTTCGCTCGATGAGTCTCCTCAGAAGGCTTGAAAATCAGCAACTTTAGTGTCTAGCTTAGCGTAGCGCCATAACAACCAAAAACAACACTGGCTTGGCTGCGTCGTCCTCCCCAGCTCCGCCGTATCTTCCAAAAATGGTCAGGTCTTGTTTCAAAAACCAAGATGGCGACGGCCAAATTGCCAAACTCGAGGCTTCAAAATGGCGGTCCGTTCATTATCTTTACAGTCTACGCTCCTTCCCAGGTTCCTCAGCTCTTCGGGGTCCCAATACATCCCGGACAGAATATCAGTCTGGATTTAAAAGGCTCACATTTATTGTCTCAGTCTGGGGAACACAGCAGCTAAGTAGACAGCAGACAGCCGCAAGATCTGTCTAGCGGGGGTAAATGTAGATGTCACTCCCCGATGTAAGTCGAGGGCAGATTTGAGTTTTCACTTCGCGACAACCAGCATACAAGATGCTAACCAGAGACTTCTGTAATGTCAATACAGTAAAACATTAACCTACTTAAGTGGGTTCACTGCTGGCTACAAGTTAGCATCAAACACAACAAAGGCTGTCAGCTGAATGGTGTTTTGATAGATAGCTTAAAAAAGTTTGAAATGACTGCTAGCTTAGCTGCAAGCTAGCAATCAAACACAACAAAGGCTGTCAGCTGAAAGGTGTTTTGAGCCAACTTAGCAATTAAACAATCATAGAAAAACGTTTCTAAAATGATTTCCATCTTCTGTTACTGTTTGTAATGAGAAGTTTATTATTTCATGGATTTCACAAATCCCAGTATGACATGTTATGTTGTAAACCGTTTAAATCTGAGACTCCATCTACATCTGCACTTCACTTACACTGGGGAGTGACAGTAGTGCTGCTGAGGAGCCTGTGTCATCAAATGGGTTTTTTCCTGTAAGATGTAGACGGTGGAGGATCAAACGGAATAAGGGTCCCATAACTCTAAGAGGAAGGGGAAGACAAGGCCCTTAACTGAAAGCTAATGGGAGATGTATAAGGATAAGCTAACAAGCACTCCTGCGGGGAAAAGCTGAAGCACTTAGAAGAAAAGATTCTCCGGTCTGACTCAGCTGGCATGGCCTCACACTGACCTCCTTTTGGTTGCACAGTTTGTTTTTTGGGAAGTGTGATGCTTTTTAGTTTTACAGATATTTTTTAGAAATACGGGAAATTTTGGGTGACCCACCTGCACACTGCACCGACCCCAAGCCGGGGGAAAACCAAATATGTCTCTCGGAAATTTTTCATCTAAAAAAATTTTTGCCTCCCCACTTCCCTTTTGCCATCCAAAAATTCATCTTGTCCTCAAACCCTTCCAAAGCTTTTCATTCTCACACCATGCGGGGAAAATTTTCCCCCTTTCGGTCAAGAGTTTTTAAACAAGTAAGCGCTGTATAAACATATAATCAGATACAAAAATCCCAGAAAAGGTTGCTAGTTTATTTGGGCCGCACGAGCTCCGGACCCCGGGCTCCCAGCAGTCCTTTAGCCGGCGTGGGGGTCCTTTTAGGGGCGCGTGGGGGAGTTTAGCCAAAAAAAATACGTCATGCAGCGATGGCATTTTAGGTTTGCCACCAAAACTCGGGTTTTAAAGGAAAAAATCGGTTGGGGTTAAACACACCATGGTCCCCCTACATGTTCTGCGATCCTTTTCATCCTCTACGCCCGGGGGGGGCCTTGTGTGCCATGCCCTCTTCCCAAAACTACTCAAACTCTTTTTTTTTTGTGCTGTAATTCCACTCTTCATTCTAACCCCAACCGGCCCCGACACCTTTACCAGACCTGGGTCTGGGCCCGGGTCTGGTCGGGTTCGGCCCGGGGTCTGGGTCTGGCCCGGGGTTTCTCCTAAAAGGAAATTTTTTTTTCCCCCCCCACTGTACATTTTGTTTGCTCTGGGGAAACTACTAGAACTGTTGGGTCCTTGTAATTAGATTTTGGTCTAAACCTACTCTACTGAAAAGGGTTTTTGGATAACTCTTTGTTAAATTTTGTACTAAAAAAAAATTAAATTTGAAAGTTTAATTAACAACCCTTTCCCGGGAAAAATTTTTTTCCCTTTTTCCGCTCTCCAGTTTGAAATCTCTTTTTTTTCGCCCCCCCCCCAACTTGTGCATTTAAACTATTAAAGTACAAAGCAGGGCGGGCTTGGGTGGTCTACCCCCCGGTTTTTGGGAAAGTGGGATTTAATTCTTGCATGTTTTGTTGTGCATGATCAAGAAACACCCACGCTCTGCTTTCTTCACCAATCGCACGCAAATGAATGGTTACGCCCGGCAAAACAGAAAGAGAAGGAAACAGAAGAAGGAAAAACGGAAAGAAGGTGAAAAAAGAAAGACCAAAGAAAGAAAAATGGAGAGAGAGACGGTCAAAGCTTGCAGGCTTTGTGTGTGTGTGTGCCTTGTTGTTCACGTAACCGTAGTGAGCTGGTCCCTAATGGAGGAGCAGACACAGATATTACCCCAGGGCCCTGTTTCTATCTCAGCCTCTCCTCCTTTCACCTCTCCCAGAAGCTCCCTCTTTTTCCTCCTCCTTCGCTTCCATTACGTTATTAACACCTTTGTTTGTTCTCTTTCCCACCCGTGACTTTGGCTTCTAGAAGGAAATGTGCCTTGAACATGACATTTTACACAGGCAAGGCAAGGCAGCTTTTTTTTGTATAGCATATAACAGCAGTAAGGTAATTTAGAGGGCTTTGAATGAAATATTAAAGAGCAGTTAAAAACTTACACTAAACAGAATATAAAATGGCAAAAATAAAGTAAGACAGCAATGAAATACAAGACTAACTGATGACTAAATTACTAAAAACAACCACCTCAGAGAAACCTTTTTGGTCTTCATTTAAGTGGTCATTTTAGAAAAGTAGCTCTCTTTCCATACACTGAACCCAATCTGAATTTGAGACAAATTTTAAAAACGATTCCTCGTGAGTCCACCTAAACCAAGACCAAGTCATCACCAAGACCAGAGTATAGCGTATAGAGACCAAGACAACACGGGCTGGATCTCACTTTTCTTATTTCTCTCTTATTTCTTATATCTCCTTTGCTTGAACCAGAAGTTATTCTGGCCCTCCATAGTGAAGGCCGTCTCAATGCACTTATTCCTGCCCTGGGAAAGAAGGACCGAGGAACTAGGATTGAGGAGGGATCTCCGAGGAGCTATGAGCGAGGAAACACGAGAGCAGCTGAAGAACGTTGCTAAGTCCACCCGTGCAGCTGACGCTTTAGAGTAAAGGACGTCTCATGCTTCTAAAAACACATTTCCTCGTTCCTGCTTTCCTAGCATGGTTATCTCGCGTCTCTCCCATGCTTCCTCGGTGGGACGGACTAAGACGTGAGGAAAGGAAGCAAGTCAAGGAAACAGGAATACGTGGCTTTGTTTGATGTTTTTAACGTTGCAGATTGAAGCTGAGAGCTGACTTTTAATCTTTCCTTTATGGTTCCAAAAACAACTACCTCAGTTTGGCCGTCATTTTAAGCATTTAGCTCTCTCTACACACACGACTGTGTGTGTGTGTGTGTGTGTGTGTGTGTGTGTGTGTGTGTGTGTGTGTGTGTGCGCGCGCTCAGGTGTGCCCTACAATAAGAGTCTCTGCAGTAACAGAAGCCGGTTGAATCCCTGATCAGCAGAAGAGGATGAAGTCACTCCGAGAGACTCAGCATGACATCCACTACTTCCGTCACAAGAGAGAAAACCCCCGCCACTCAAATGTCAGCTCGCATTTTCACACATCAGTGTGATTGAAAGTATGAAGTACAAAGGAAAATAGAGCTTAAATTATGTATAATATAATGTGATATTTTATCAATCCCTGCAGGAAAGATTCTGTCTGTGCTTAATGGTAAAATCAAATGTTCTTCGTACATATAGATACGTTTTGCACTGTAATTCCTATGTATTCCACGTATTTATTGCTGTTTACACCACATTGACTGCTGCTGTATGAGAGCGCAAAGATCCGCATAGGGAGGAGACCAGGGTGGGTGGATGGATGGATGGATGGATGGATGAATGGATGGATGAATCCTAAAACACAGGGCTTTCAAGAGGGGGAGCAGAGTTTGTGTCCTAGAAGAAGTTCAGGTAAAAATACAAGACTTTCACCCTGGACATCGGGTGTTCATGTTGCGGAAAGTACTACTTTTGTTTTTATAGCTGAATCCAAACTGCAATTTCTTTTCTAATTCTCCAATTTTCCTTTCTAGCTATAGTGCTTGTATTCCATACTAATGAAAGTCTGTCACACATAAGCCATCGCCAAGTGAGTTGAAAGCTAAATTAGCCAATCAGCTCCACAAAATCCACGTTCATCCCTAGTATTGCTCAAAGATTTTTGATACTGGTACTGATACTGATACCATGACTTTGATACCGGTTCCTAAACTTTTTTTTCCAGATACCAATTTTATAATAAAAAAAACATTACATGATACACGATGATGATATTACACATTACAGCACAATTCGTATTCATTTTTCAGCTCCTACTACGTGAGCCCCGTCTGCAGAGTATTTCCTGCGTGTTCTTTACAACGTCAAACAGCCAATCACAAACATTATTAGATCTTCGTAGAAGTATTCTGCGTGCTTATTGGCTCTCTGACTCTGATGAGATTTGCTCCTTAAGAATTGAAATTGTGTAGTCAATGACGAGGCATCGGGAGGGAATTCGGTCGGTACCTAAAAAGCAATTAAGTCGGTACCCAGCCCTAGCAGTGGCTGGTAGAGATTCGAGATCTTGAACAAGATATCGTCCGCTGGGTAAAAACGTCTCCTAATAACCCAAAAGATCCAAATACAGAAAACAACACATCTCTGACCATCGGTGAACAGGCTGCAGGAAATCCATCTGAAGCTCGTTGAGCGTGACTCATCTGTGGCTCATGCTTTCATTGATTGACTTCTTCCGACGGTGAATCAGTCGACCTGCAGGTCTGCTGGAAATGTCACGACGATCAGTCGCCTTTTCATTAACTCCATGTTAGGTTCACATCAGGGTCAACAAAACCACAACGAGAAAGATAAAAACACCAAATATATAGCGGCAAATCAATCTCTATCTCAAGGTTGTGACTAACCCTCCTTTTTCATATCTTGCTCCGTTACTTCCTGGACATATTTAAAGATAATTTTTTTTTTTTTTTTTAATCATATGGGTATTGAAATCTAATGTATGTCTGATAGTTTCTGAAAATTTGACTGTTAATGCACAGTATCTGAATATAAAGTGGAATTTTTGTGTATCCAGATTTGTATATTTTCTTTCCTGAATTTCACAAAATTGTCATATCTCAAGTCTAAAGGCCTTTGGATAGGTTGAAAGGAGTAACATTCACATCTGACTAATGGCTGTTCTCCCTTCTTCTTCCCATTTTACAGATAATCCCAGAATACAGCATCTTGCTCTCAGAATTGAAACGGCATGAATTAGATTTTCAAAGTAAAATATGTATTTGTTATTTAAATTCCTGCAGCTAGTAAATGTGTAGTTGTGTGTGGAGTGAGATTAAGAGACGAAGCGTCTTCTAGGAGTACAAATAAACACAGAACAGACTTTTATTGGGCCAGAATCTACTGGTCTTAGCCCCTTTTTGGTGGCGAGATCACAGAAGGCTTGTATCATATGGACGCACCGACTTCAATACTTTGAATTCCGCATGGGGGCGACAGAAACTACGCACTATAGCTTTAATATGTATTGTCAAAATCCAAATAAATACAATCTTTAAAACTCAATATATTTTAAGCATCACAAGTTATGTTTTATTGACATATTTAGTGTTTGAGACGTGTTTTATAAATGTAAGAGCAGTTCGTCAAATGTTACCTCTGCAAAGACAAGGTGTCAAGCACCAGGACGAGACACTGGTTCCCACTATGATCTAGAGTAGAACTCGCTCCACAGAAATCACGCCGCATCTTCCACACACGCACGCACACAGCAAACGCACGCACGCACGCACGCACGCACGCACGCACGCACGCACGCACGCACGCACGCAGGCCCTGCTATTCTCTTATTATAGAGATCAATGCGCACACTGGCGCACAACTTTAGGCCGCTCAATGCTCCGTGTGGAGCCTCCGCAGAACCATAAATCAAGCTTAAGCTTTCTGCGGCAAAAAGAAGAAATGCGTTTTTTTTAATTGAAAATTGATTTAAACGTGATTACGTAACCAACGATTAGGGCTGGATATCATTAAAAAACTTCACTATCGATACCTGGAATTTGACACCTGTTCCTGAAGGATACTTTCTTTCAATATCAATTTTATAAATACATTTTTACAAAAAGAAATTACAACATTTATCATTACGCTCCATCACAACTAAGCTATAGGACCCAGTGTGTATTCAAGCCTTGCAAAATACACAACACTGCCTCCTCGACGTGTAACATTAGCCAATCAGCAGCGTTATGAGATCTCGGTAGAAGCATGCTGTGTGCTTATTGGCTCACTGACGCTGATGAGATGTACTCCTTAGTGCATCTCCTCCTATTGAAATTGGGTATTGAATGACGAGGCATTTCTTTGACACTCAACACTTCAAAGTACCAAAGTTCGGTACCCAGCCCTACCAATGATTTACGTCTGCGGAAGGGTTAAAAACTGAAAGTTTTCACATTGTATCCTTTGCTGGGGCTTTAAACATATACGCTGGCAGACCTTAAGTGTTACAGTGACAGTATTCTGTAATATACTAAAAATCAATATTGACTCTTTACATGCACAATCAGCAGAGCAGCCGCACTGTCAATAAGAGCCTCTTTGTAACGTATACAGCGAAAACTATAGACTCACACAGACAGAGAGAGGGGTGAGGGAAAGAGAGAGTAGAAATAGAATTAGAGAGGAGGAGGAATATGTACAAAATGGACAGAAAGCCAGCTACTACTGCACCTCACATGAAAGAAACCGAACCCTCACTACTCTGTGTCGTGTTGTACCTTTTAGTGCGTCGGAACATGCTGCTCGCTGGGTATCTAGGCGTAGCTCGGAGCAACAAGGGCAGCAGCAGCAGCAACAGCTGAGCGGTGACGGGGAGCAGTCAGAAAGCCTGTGTCATCGCAATGCAACGCATACTGGAGCTCACACGAGCTTTACAGAGAGAGAGAGAGAGAGAGAGAGAGAGAGAGAGAGAGAGAGAGAGGGATGGAGGGTGGGTGGGTCTATCTTTTAGAGAGGAACAACAACAAAAGATGATTGTTTTCTTAAGGCTAAGTTGGTACAGAGTGTAATCTGTGACTCATTTGTGGAGGTTTTCTGTGCTTTCAATGTCTGAAAGAACCTGATGTGATGGGAGTTAAAAGCTTTTTTCTTTACCGCAGGCAAAGAACATGAATGAATGTAAGAGGCCGAGAATCTAGGGCTGGATCCAAATATTGATATTCAATTCAGCATATGATGAATTAAGTCAATCATCAAAAAAGCCAATCTGATAACGATGCACCCCACACATGCGTACTCTGGATGGCTGTTTGCTTATGAATGGGTGCAGTCAGCAGATTGAATGTGGACCTAACTCCACTGAGCTCATCTATGATCATTGGATGGAGGGCTGCTGATGTCCTAAAAGATCAGGACAGAAACTAAAAGATCAGGACAGAAACAGACCAAGGCTGCATCAGCGCTCCTACGTTTTCATTTTTAAGCCTTTTTTAGACAAAGTCGTCCACATCACCATCCACACGAGAGTTTTAGCAGTAGCAGTGTCTTTGCTAGTTTAAGACTGATGAAGTTGTCAATTTCCAGTCTTACAGGGAGGTGTGTTCAGGTGCATTCTGGGCGTGCTGGTCTTACAGGGAGGTGTGTTCAGGTGCATTCTGGGCGTGCTGGTCTTACAGGGAGGTGTGTTCAGGTGCATTCTGGGCGTGCTGGTCTTACAGGGAGGTGTGTTCAGGTGCATTCTGGGCTCTGGTCTTACAGGGAGGTGTGTTCAGGTGCATTCTGGGCTGCTGGTCTTACAGGGAGGTGTGTTCAGGTGCATTCTGGGCGTGCTGGTCTTACAGGGAGGTGTGTTCAGGTGCTCTGGGTGCTGGTTACAGGGAGGTGTGTTTCAGGTGCATTCTGGGCGTGCTGGTCTTACAGGGAGGTGTGTTTCAGGTGCATTCTGGCGTGCTGGTCTTACAGGGAGGTGTGTTCAGGTGCATTCTGGGCGTGGTCTTACAGGAGGTGTGTTCAGGTGCATTCTGGGCGTGCTGGTCTTACAGGGAGGTGTGTTCAGGTGCATTCTGGGCGTGCTGGTCTTACAGGGAGGTGTGTTCAGGTGCATTCTGGGCGTGCTGGTCTTACAGGGAGGTGTGTTCAGGTGCATTCTGGGCGTGCTGGTCTTACAGGGAGGTGGTGTTCAGGTGTGTTCAGGTGCATTCTGGGCGTGCTGGTCTTACAGGGAGGTGTGTTCAGGTGCATTCTGGGCGTGCTGGTCTTACAGGGAGGTGTGTTCAGGTGCATTTGGGCATCCTGGTCTTACAAGGAGGGGTGTTCAGGTGCATTCTGGGCGTGCTGGTCTTACAGGGAGGGTGTTCAGGTGCATTCTGGGCATGCTGCTCTTACAGGGAGGTGTGTTCAGGTGCATTCTGGGCATGCTGCTCTTACAGGGAGGTGTGTCCAGGTGCATTCTGGGCGTGCTGGTCTTACAGTGAGGTGTGTTTAGGTGCATTCTGGGCGTATTGCTATCTTGAAGCAGCAGGAAGTGATCGCGCCATTGACCAACAAAAACCTCTAAAGTCAATAACGCAGCATTTCATTGTTGTTTTAACAGCGAATTCATAAAATGTTCCTAGGCTTGTGCACAGCGAGCGCACACTATGCTTGTTACACACGCGCACACACACACACACACACACACACACACACAAAGATTAAAAATGAAAATATTACAATGTGAAACAGTATTACTATATGATCTGCTCGCGTGCTTTCACTTCACACACGAAAACCCTCTCCTTCCTGCTCAGTAAATCCTCCATCATAACAGCAATGCATCATGGTACAAAATGGCTTTTAAAGGGAATGGGAGATGACACTGATTGATTTATTGCAGGTTACGCCCAAAACACATCTATGATTAATAAGTACAACCCTTCTGAACCACGCGCCTGGAGCACAGACCCTTATTTTTCTGCCGTCGAACTAGCAAAAGTGGATTCGTACTCGCCCTAAACGCTGCTGCACCAGGCGCTAAGATCGTTAAAATAGAGACCAAGAGAGAGAGAGATTTAGAGAATATGGTTAGGTAGTGTAGAGCTGGGTGCAAATGAGAGCGGAATAGAAACAGATAAATAACCAAGCGACAGAAAGAGAAGAGTGGGAGAGAAAGAGTGACCGACTGGAAAAGGCAGGATGGCTTTCAGCACCATGGACAGCCCGCGGAGCGCCCAGCTGGCTGGAATCAGACTCCGACAGACTCCCAGCATCCCTCCACTCCACCTCCTCCTCCTCTTCACTCACACGAGGACTGCACACTTCACACCACAAGCACCACTGGTGCATGCTCCACGCTTTCCAAAAAACACAACAGGCAAACCACTGCAGCTCGACACGGAGGGCGGGGTGAAAAAGGGTGAAAAACACTCACCTGTTCTTGCGAGGCAGTGGCAAATCCTTCTGGAAGAAAGACAAAGGAAAAGAGAAAAAAGAGAGATCAGGCACATAAATAAATAAATAAAAAAATCAAATACACACTTCACGAAGACAAACATGACATAAACACAACATGATTAGGAAACTGTCCCCTTTAAAGTAAGCTTTGAAAACCCTAATCCGTCTGAAATGGGATGTTTTTACTTGAAACAGGAAGTTAGGATTACACAATAAAACCACAGACCGTTAACCCTCCTGTTGTCCTCGGGTCAACTCTGAACCCTTTTCAAAACGTTTCTATATCAGAAAATTGGGTTTCTTTCAACAAACCCGCTGGTAATCTAGACTAACGAGGTTATAAATGCCACTCTAACTCAACTGGATTGTATGTTCAAACAGATTGCTTGTTGGATTTAAAACAAATTCAAAGGAAATCATTTCCAACATTCCCTTATTGGAAAAATGTAATACTGAATTCAATACTAAAGGCAGCACTAATAACAGAATTTCCTCTCTCTCTCTCTCTCTCTCTCTCCCCCCCCCCCCCCCATCTCCTGAGTCCAGATGGACGGAGTACATTGGGCAGCAGCAGACACTCACTGCACCGAATGAAAACAATGTGAGCAGAGCCAGATCTCATGCCAGCACAGCCTGGCTCGTTACAAAAAGAACTGCAGGCTGAGGAGGGAGGGGGGGAGGGATGGAGAAGGGGAGGGAGGGAGGGAGGGAGGGAGGGAGGGAGGGAGGGGGGGAGAAGGGAGGGAGTGTACACAAGGGTGGAGTAAAGGGGTAAAAGACGGATCATGCCCACAGCCTCAACCATGAGCCTGAGTATTCTGGCCTTTAGGTCCATGTGTGATATGTGTGTGTGTGTGTGTGTGTGTGTGTGTGTGTGTGTGTGTGTGTGTGGTGTGTGTGTGTGTGTGGTGTGTGTGTGTGTGTGTGACGGAAGTACATCTCCAGGATAAATCCACTCTGTGTGTATTGCTGTTCTAAAACTCAGTTTTCTTTGGGAAACAACATGAAACTTCATAACCAGTTGAACTACACGCAACTTTTGAAGAACATGTGGAACCTACCTTGCTCCACAGTGACATTGTGTATCAGAAGAACAATTGCATTTACATCTCTGCTTGCCCACCGTAGACTCCTTTCGGGGGGCAAATCCACCACACCTCCATGGAGGATGTTATGTTCTTTCTTAAGTTAGAAAAAATTAAATTTACATTGAGAGGGTCAATGAGAAACCTGTTCATGGCGACCCGTTGTGGAGTCTGAACAACAACGCTGGGTGATGTGTCGAAAGAAAACCACCTCGACTCTGTTTCTTGATTATAAAGTTCATTATATCAATTTACAAGTTCTGCAGAAGCTCGGAGAGTGGTAACCCAATGAACACACTCTAGCTTTCAATACATTATACATACTTTGTGTAGGATCTGTTCAGGTCACATGTTAGATAACATATAGGATTTGCTACGTGGGAAACCAAAGATCACATCCAAGTCATCTCTTTTAGCCCAAACATCCCTTCCAAAGTTCACTCCAACTCATGATTAAAATACAGTGTAAACCCCCTTGCATCAGCAGTATTTAATCTGAACAGAGCCTGATTCAAGTTACAAATCATTAGATACTACACCATCGTTACCTACTATGAGAACTTAAAAGAACTGGAGTCCAAACCCATATGATCTACCTTTGCACTCTGTTTATTGTTTTTTGTTTTTGAGAATGCACGGTACCCCAAGTAAATACTCATAAAACACCTACTTTTATGCTATAGTTTACTAAGGTTATTTTTATCCGTATTATTATGGCATTTCAATATGATACTTGATGTTTATTTGTGTGTGTTTTTTGTTTTACATTTCCTTTTATTTCAGATTTCTCTTAGTCTTTTACTTGTAGTGTTGTAATACTAGTTCAAGGCATTTTGATGACGGATGCCCAAAGAAAAAGGTTATTTTGTTCTATGTATTTTCTGTGTAATTTCCATCAATGAACAGATTTAGATTAAGGTTAAATGATGTTTTAATGTCTCATATGTGAGCTGTCACATGGTCTAAAGCAGCCGCTGCAATTAATGCACTAACCTGCTCACACCTTTCCCCGTCACGCGCACGGTAACGTTGTTAAGGTGCTGTTAGCATCGCATCGACCGCCTGCTAAGCACAGTCAATACAATTATTAACCGTGTGTGTGTGTGGTGTGTGTGTGTGTGTGTGTGTGTGTGTGTGTGTGTGTGTGTGTGTGTGGACCTGCTGCTACTGATCTACACTGAAACGTGACAGGTTTTATAGTGCGGCTGCCTGAAAGACGTGCACTACGACAAATCTCCAGGAGTGTTTTTATGCTGCCAGCCCTCATCCATGGGGCTAGGTGTAAGGCCCAGATACCATTTATTGAATATTAATGCACCACTACATACCAACGATAAGTATAAGTAGGGCTGGGCGATATGGAGAAAATCAAATATCACGATATATACCTCGATATCGATACCGCAACAATATTGTAGTGTTGACTATCGGTGCTTTCACAAAATATTTACACAATGAGATTTTTGATAAATAATCCTCAGTAATGTGGATATAATGACTAAGGGGGTAAGGGCAAATAATACAACAGCTACAGTCCGGTAAGTTCAGAAAAGTACACCACTTTACTGTAATGCAGCCTTTAAAACCAGGAAAAGACAACACTTTTGCCATATTACGATATTAAGATGTATCCAAAATCTAAGAAGATATCTAGTCTCATATCACGATATCAATATAATATCAATACATTGTCCAGCTCTAGGTATACGTGATAACGACCTGTTAAGACAATGGGGCATAAGAAGAGAAAATAATAATCTTGCAGTGGAAAAGCTGGGCACCTTGTGACTGGCTTTTAAAGAAGGCATGTCCCAAGGTTTTCCTGTTAACAGACACAAATCCCTCCTTACAGGGCCCGCTGAATATTCCCCTTATTGATCCCTCTTCACTTTGTCCTTCATCGATCGAAGCTAATTGACCATGAGCCGTCAGAGCCGGGGGGGAAGAGGACTCGAGCCAGAGAGATGGGCATGAAGACAAGCTTCCCTCTGATCAGGGTTAACTGTCCAAACAAGCCCTGACCGCCCGGAAAACACACCGCCATGTCTTCTAATGTGTGTTATAATAAATTGTACATGAGGGCAGTGTCTGCCGAGTTCATCAGTCCAAAAGTCCCCCAACGCAGACAGGACAAAAAACAAGGTCTACTAACTAATTGTGTTAAAGTTTAATTCATGTAAATAAAATCTACCATGATGAAGGTCTATTGTATATTTTAAAACTTCACTGATCTTCACTGACAGAATCAAAACTCTGTATATAATTAGTTTAGCTCAGCATTAAAAACTGGAAACGGTAAGCATGGCTCTGTTCAAAGCACCTTTAAAATCTAATATTTCATCTGTGTAATTGTTATAAAAACAGAAGGGAAAAAACAGGTTTCAGTGTAAACTACCCAGCTGTTTCCCCCTGCTTCCGATTGCTAAGCTAAGCTAACAGTCTTCCTGCTGTAGCTTAATAATTAATTAATTAATTATAAATGAGGAATGCTTGCCTCTAAAAAAAAAGTCTCACTTAAACGCATTGAATCTAAAAAGATTGCAAATCACACCAGGTGTAATTTTTAGCAACGACATGAGTCTTAATATTTTAATTTTTAGTGAAAATTCAACAACTTGCTGAGCTCATAGGCGTTGTCGCCGCCGGTGTTACTGCAAGTCTGGAGGAGAAAACTCAGCAAAAGATGCCCCTGAGACCATGGCACCAAGGTCCAGACCTCGGTATTACGCCCCTGAGACCAGTCTTGATTGTCACTCCGCTACGGGGTCGGGGTTTAGGCATTTGACCTCGAGAGGTTGAGGTTAGGACAGTTGATTGGTCAGGGGATAGGACCTGTTCACATGGAGTTACGTTACCTCATGGGAGCTGATCCACTAAACCTCTAAGGTCAGAACAATGGGATGTCGGAGCAGAGGGTTCATTTATTTCTAAACCAAGATGTCGGACTAGTGGGCTGTAGGACCAAAGGGAGTTCTTCAGATTATTGAGAGGTGGGAACAATGAAGCTTCGGACAAATGAGATGGCATTCTTTCTACGGACTACAGCAAAGTCACGTGAGCAAATTGGTGAAATCAACAAGTAGAATTTTACTCTTTTATTGCCATTCATCTCCAGAGAGCCGTCTGACATAAAGCTCCATTGCTGTCGCGCCACGTCAGCGTAGTATTTTATTTATCTTATTTATTTGATTAGGTCAATTCACATTCACATTCACATTTCTGTAAATGCACCAGTGTTAGCCAATTGGCTATTTTTCAACTGTAGTCCTACCTAGGATGCATGTCTTTTTTTTTTTATGGTGGGAAGAAACCGGAGCACCCGGAGGAAACCCACACAAACAAGGGGAGAATTAGTTGTAATAGATAGACAACCAAATTCAAACAAGCCACTGGGCGGGCTGTGCTTGCTCAGGCAGCACCAATGGGCAGCACATATGGACACCTGGAGCTGGCATTCTCAATCAGAAACATCACTAACTGAGAGATTTCTAACAGGAATGTGGGCGAGGCGTTTTAGGCAGTTGAGGATAAGTGGGAGAGAAAGCTCCATTTGTTTGTTTTGTACTTTATACATTGATTACATACACACAAAAAAACTATAAAACACACTTAAAGATGGTAAGAAAAATCCAAAAACATAATAATAATAATAAAACATAGTAGGGGCTCTTTAAAATGTGCATATTAAGACCAGGGGGAAAAAGGTGGACCTCTGTATTGCTAAAATCCTGTATATGAGCCTGACTAAGACATGGTTGCCATCTTTCGGTTGTCCTTTATCAATGTCCTTTACCCAGCAGTAATTACATAAAAGTAGTCTTCTTTCAGCCTCACTTTATTATAATACTCAGTAATCAGTGTCACATAGTAGGCCTATCTGTCTCAATTTACCCTCAATTCCACTTTAACGCGTAAAAAAGTGAATCCCTAATTCCAATCTTGACTTTTTTACCAATCTTCACAAGATTTAGGCTTCTAAAATCTGCCGATGTTACTCACAATCTCCGTGTTTCTGCAATATTTCAATAAAGACAATATTACCCTCGCTATTGCGCTCCCATTCCACATCTTCTGAAGCCTGAAATCTCTGTGACTTAATTCTCCTGTGGTGTAATTAGACTGCCACGCGTTTTGCTCATTGCTCGGCTGCACGTCAGCCTCGGCCGAGTTTCCAGCTCTCCGAGTTCCCGTTAATGGAGTCTGGCGGTGGCGGAGGGTGACTGACAACAGATGGGCGGCTCTGTCACAAACATGACATGCTCACCAATCACAGATTAGAAAAGCAACACAATTCCCCGCTACATTTGCTCCTTTCTCTGACAGGAACGGCTGCAGTTCTTCACCCGGGTTCAGCTCAGTCCTCCGGGGGAGTGAGCTGGGGGGTCTGGGCTCCTAAACGGTCGTCTGATCCGCTCTAGTCCCAGACTATCACACACCGACAGGAGTGTACAGGTGTTAATGGATTTGGTGTAAAAGAAAAGGGAGACTGTGCAAACTGTTCTAAGGCCGGAGGGCAATTGTGCCATGGCTGGGGCTTATGTGGGAGCATCTTGCCCTGTTGGGGTTTATGTGGGAGCATTTGCCTGTTGGGGTTTATGTGGGAGCATTTTGCCCTGTTGGGGTTTATGTGGGAGCATCTTGCCCTGTTGGGGTTTATGTGGGAGCATTTTGCCCTGGGGTTGCTTTGTGTTTGGACACAGAGTCATGCTGGGCCTTGTAGTTTCTCACCTGCAGAAGGCCTATTTCTGTCAAAGCCTGTTCCCTTTGACATCAAATAACGTAGTTAATAGTTCAAATGTAGCACTCATAAAATGTATGTGTATTTTCTGTGTGTGTGTGTGTGTGTGTGTGGTGTGTGTGTGTGTGTGTGTAAGCTCATGAGTTCTCATGAACTATCTGTACATATAGCTGTGAAAAGTAATTAGAGCTCGACCGATAAAGGATTTTTTAGGGCCGATATTGATACAAATACTTGGCGATTTAAAAATCCGATATGCCGATTTATCAGCCAATATTTTTTTTAAATTCTGAAACAATTAAAACATAAACAGATATCCCTAACGTTAGTTATTTGTAGTTATTTATGAGTCCTCACTTAAATGATATGATAATGCAGTTTAAAAATGAACTTGTTTGTTTCACAGATTTCAGAGCTTATTTCGCAGGAAAGAAGCCAGAGTCCCGATAAGTCGACGTGTTCCTTTAACTGCCGTCACCGCAGGACGGTCACCTTTTCTCGGCTAAACTGAACTGCAACGGCCGCTGAAACAACCGCCCCCACACGGTGCTCTGTACCTGGCACGCGGTCTCCTTTTCTCAGCTAAATTTAACTGTAAAGACCACTCAACTCAACTCGTCATGTGACCGTCCAGAGGTCACCGTGATGTTGTAGGATATCCTTCAAATTGTTGTGCATACGTTTTTGTGTTTGTGTGTTCATGATTCCCTGATCTTTTAGGTCATACTAGCGTCCTAAAATCTCAGTTTTATATTTGCTATTGTTTTTAACCGTTCTTTAATGTCTTATGTAACGCACTTTGAGTTGCCCTGTTGCTGAAACGTGCTGTGCAAATAAAGCTGCTTCGCCTTGCGTCCTGCTTCTCATTTCCCTGGCGTATGACGAGCCTATAAAAGCTCCTTTGCTGCTGTGTCCTTCAAGTCATCTTTCCTGCACTAAAGGCATAAAAAAAAGCCCCAGTACTAATGAGATGGCAGTAGCTGAGCTGCATGCCTATAAAGCATTTTGCCGCTCCATCGGGGTGAGCCGATCATTCTGTGGACATGCTGAGAAAGAAGAATGGTCGGGAGTAGGCCCAATCAATGATTGTCCTCCTGCCAAGACACAGTGACCGGCTCAGTCGTCATCTACAGCAGACACTGACTAACTGGTTTGGGTTTAACAGATGACAAGAACAAAACAGGTTTATTGATGTGATGCATACTAGATGGGTCTTTTTGTGCAGCCATTTATCTGATTTCTAATATGTGAACGTCCGCCTGGGATAACAATGACCGGTTAAGATGGCTATGGAGATTCATTTATGCATCGAGGTAATCATGGTTTCAACAAAGCTTTACATTTTAAAAACACTGGATTAAAAAATATAAAATCCAAGACTATTACATCAGTTGTTCAGTGTGCACAGGATGTAACTCTCAGTCACATGATCTCTCAGTCACATGATCTCAGGGCATGAAGTCACATGCTAAGATGTAGTCCATTTGTAGAGAAGAGAATAGGCTCGTTCGAGATGATGAGCTGCGCCTCGCCTGCAAAGTGGACGAGAGCAGGCAGCAGCGGCCGGGGGGGTGGGGACAAACAGCTGTGGTAAAGTCGAACAGTTTCCAGCCGTTTCCTGCAGCCTTCAGTCTGAACAAGAATCAATGGTCAACTCAGATTTCTATTTGCAACACAGGTTTTCTCAGGTCTTACAAAATAAACTCATAAGATTATTTCCATAGAAAAGGCTTCAACATGTAACATTGTTCCAGCATGAACCTTGTGTAAAAAACAGTAACTATAAGAATAAAATGAAGTATAAAAAAGATTTGTTTGTCTGGTACGCGCATGTACAAGTGTAAATGTAAATGTGCTGTATTTTATATAGCGCTTTTCCAGTCTTAACAACTGCTCATAGCGCTTTTACATCTACAGGATACAGTCACCATTCACACACATTCACACACTGTGTCCAAGGCTGCCGTACAAGGTGCCACCTGCTCATCAGATACACATTCATACACATTCACACTCCGATGCGCAGCACAAGTACACGTGTATGTACAAGTACACGTGTATGTACATGTACACGTGTATGTACATGTGTGTGTCAGCAGGTCAAACGCAGCGTCACAGAGTCAGCTGTCACAAAGACGTTCGTTTCATGTTGGTCGTGTTGCAGCAATGCATCATGGGTGTGACCCCTGACCCCCAACTGCAGGGGAGTGGGGTGTGTCACTCACCATATGGTGCTGAGTGAATTAATGAGTGTGTGTCAGGGAGAGAGAGAGACAGAGAGAGAGACAGTTGGGATGATGAGACCCAAGGGAGCGACAAGGCACTTGAATAGGGCACGCAGAGCCAATCGTATGTCTCCACACACACACACACACACACACACACACACACACCACACACGCACACGCACGCGCACACGCACACGCACGCGCACGCGCACACGCACACACACACACACACCCTTAGAATAACGTTAAGTGGCTCATGTTGACTCATTTTACATTAAATTTAACAAAAAAACTAAATGTGAACATTACCTTTTACTTATTTACTATTTATTAGTTTTTCCATGTTGGTTTTGATTGGTAGGCCTATATGCACCCAGCTGGAAAAAGTACAGTAAATGAGTATAGCGTGTGTGTGTGTGTGTGTGTGTGGGGGTGGGTTTCACTGTTCTCAGACAACGGAGTTTGATTTGTCTTATTTTTGCTCACCAGACGCTGCTGTGGCTGCCCTCTTTCTGCCATCTTTACTCGCGCTGCGTTTTTAAATTCCAGCGGATGATATGCACACGACTTGACTCCCTGACTCCCTGAGAGATTTTAAGGCATGGGGGGTGGCTGTGTGCGCGCACGTGTCACTCAGAACACAAGACCAAATTAAGAGTGTTCTTGCAAAACAAAACATGGCAAAATAATGGGGATTGTTGGGAGCCAAAATTGAAATTCAATTAATAGCACAGCCCCAGATTATAGTCACCTGTTCTCTGCTAAACTTAACTGTCACGTGATCATACAACCCCTTTCATGAGAATGTGTGGCACACGCACACATGCACACGCATGCACACGCATGCACACGCACACCGAATCCTTCAGTCGGCCTATATCTTTAAACTGTCAGTGGCTTTGTGAGTCTGACTGTGACATGATGAATTCCCTCGCAGCTCCTGTCGTACATCACGGCAGCCGAGCAGCGAGCTGAGCGGCGGGGATGATGAGACATGAAACCATCTGCACACCTCACTGCTAATCCTCCCTTGGTTCATTCACACCCTCTTCCCTCTCCCTCTCTCTCCCTCTCTCTCTCTCTCTTACTTTCTCTGTTTGCAATTATAGGTGTCAATTTACCTCAGCTCAGCAGCTCAGAGCCGCCACTCGTCATTTTTAATAAGATAACCGCCGTATTAAAGAAAATAAATGCACATAGACTTGCACGCGTTGTTTGTTGCCTGCAGGCTCCTCTCCTCTCTCCTCAGTTCACTTCACTGAATCACCCAAAGATGGAGGGGGAAGGGGGAGGGGGGGGGGTGTATGACCCGTGGCTGAGCAGGCTGCTCCATAATGGATGAACGCGGTCATTTGAACACTTCATATGCGTGACGATTCATTACCAGCATTTGGTAAAAGAGACTGTATAGACTAAACCGGGCATCCTCACCGGGAGGGGGGGGGGGTCACTGGAATGGTTACATTACTTTTTTCGAGTCAGAGATAAGTAAACATGGGAGCTGCCAAATGTCTATTCCGAAGCTGTAGGGGGAGCTCTATAGAAACCTGCCAGCAAACAGCGAGAAAACGGCGAAGAAACTGCAAAAACTGCATAGCGGCCCTTTAATATGCAACTTCATTTAATGCAATATGTAGCAGGGGGTCCCTGCTCCGTCTTTTTTTCAGTTAAGGGGTCCTTGGCTTAAAAAACAATGAAGACCCCTGGTCTCAACTAAACTGACGATGATCCAAAATGATCTTCATAGTGATGCTAGAACATCACAGCAAAGCTGAATCAGTCTGATTGAATGTGACATCATGTATTTATATAAATAAATGGGGTCACTTTCATCCATACGCTCACCACCTGAGACACACTGTGTGACCGAGACTGTCCTGTAACCCGAAAAAAACGCTCCCATAGGTACGCTGTTTAAAAAAGCTGCTATTATGACCCATATTCACATTTCTAGTTGTCTCGCATTGCCAGGCCTTGTATGAATGCAACTATAGTCCAGTGTTACTTACTGTATATATGTTAAAATATGGAACTTTATCATTCCAATATGCATCTTGCACACTACATTTGCACTATTATGTGTCTATATTGCCAATAAAACTGATTTGGATTCTTGTATATATATATATATATATTAAGGGTGTGACGAGATCTCGTTTTACGAGATCTCGCGAGATTAAAACATGACGAGATTTCTCGTCGAGGTGAAAAGTTCTCTCGTGAGGCGATGTGATGTCAGCGTGATGGAGCGTGAAATTACTATTGAAGATCCCCCTGCCACTTTTAAATCCTTTGTGTGGCAACATTTTGGTTTTTTGTTGTTTGTTTGCACAGTTTTGAGAGAGCAGTACTTTGGTTATTGATACACTTACTGTTTGCATTTAAAATGTTATTTTTCTGTTATTTACACATTCATTTTATTTATACTGTTTATTTTTTTATGTTCGGTTTGTGGAAAGGAGTTAGATTTCTCGTGTGAAATTGTACAGGGCAGAAGCCAGTTGGTAGAGTTTATACAAAACATTTTGCAGTGTTTGCACGTCCTTTGCAAAAAAAGTTAAATAACATTCATCATTAATAGTTGATTTCAAAATGCAAGTTTGCCTGTTCATTAATTCCTGCTAATGTACAACAATTAATTCTTGCTCATGCACAGACAGTTTAAAGCAATAATACAATTGGTATCATGGTGGTTAAAGTTTTTTAAGGGTTAGGGGAATGTAAAAAAGAACATCAGGGGAACGTTCTCTAAAGGTTCAAATGTTAGGATAACATCAGGAGAACGTTCTCCAAAGGTTGTAATGTTAGGATAACATCAGGAGAATGTTCTCTAAAGGTTCTAATGTTAGGATAACATCAGGAGAACGTTCTCCAAAGGTTGTAATGTTAGGATAACATCAGGGGAACGTTCTCCAAAGGTTGTAATGTTAGGATAACATCAGGGGAACGTTCTCTAAAGGTTCTAATGTTAGGATAACATCAGGAGAACGTTCTCCAAAGGTTGTAATGTTAGGATAACATCAGGGGAACGTTCTCTAAAGGTTCTAATGTTAGGATAACATCAGGAGAACGTTCTCCAAAGGTTGTAATGTTAGGATAACATCAGGAGAACGTTCTCTAAAGGTTGTAATGTTAGGCAATGTTAGGAGAATGTTCTCTAAAGGTTGCAACGTTAGGGGAACATTAGGAGAACATTCTCTAAAGGTTGCAACGTTAGGGGAACATTAGGAGAACGTTCTCTAAAGGTTGCAACGTTAGGGGAACATTAGGAGAACGTTCTCTAAAGGTTGCAACGTTAGAGGAACTTCCTGAGAACGTTTGATGTAACCAAAAACTAGCGTGCCCAGAACGTTAAGGAAACCTTCCGATCAACCAGAACCTAACCTTCAGGGAACGTTCCCGCAACTAAAAACGAATGTTTCCCAGAACGTTCTGGGAACCAAAAATTGTTAACTGGGACAGAAATTCAGTTCCTTACTTCCTGCTTTGCCTCCGTCATAATTACTACTACGTACTACAGGCACCGCTGCTAGAAATGTAAATATAGGCTGTAAGGCTATTAGGCTATAGACTACTTGGACAAACGACCTATGGGAGCGTTTTTCAGGCGAGGACAGTCTCAATTTTTTCTGACAGAATAAGAACATTCAATACCATGATGTAAGCCAAACTTTAAGCTCAAATCATTTTAAGAGTCTCTGGAAATTGTGTCAAGATATAAACGGAGGCACGCAGGTACACTGATAGGTTCCACTTGGATTGGTGAAACCTGAAAATCTGGGCCACCTTGTCCTTAGGAATGCATAAGTAAGCCAGTGGACTACTGGTGTCATGGGATGTTGTCTGGCTGTGTGGCCTACAGCTGGAACCAGAAGACAAGTAGGGACTAGGTAAGAGACACATCACAGGATGAAGACGTTCAGCAGCTCACCTGCAGCCTCCGGCGCCGGATTATCCCCGAGTCATCCATGGCGTTGAGAAGAGCAGCAGGGCTCCTGGTGGTGGTGGTGGTGGTGGTGGGGGGGGGGGGTTCCTCGCACTAAAAACAACCTCTTGAACTCTCTTCAATCGGTGTTTTGACCCAGCGGCTTCGACCTGTGCTCCAGTTCAACAGCAGAGGCAGACGCAGCGTCCTGGCGCACTGGGGGGGGGGGGGCAAAGAGGCGAACAGACACAGTGTCACGTCGAAGAAGCCGAGGATAAAAGCCAAATGTCACGCATTGCGTCCGGTTAAAAAAGGTCCCTTTAATAAAAAAGCAGCAAAGACTACGCTCCTCTCAGCTCCACTTGTCCCCCGTGTCCTCCTGTGTCTCAGGGCTGCCAGTCATGCTGCTGGCTCTGCGGTCTGCGCGCCCTCTCGGAGCATCCTCGACATTGTGCCAGAGGGTTTTTCCTGCGCCTTTTCTAAAAGCTTTTCCAGTCGAACCGCGCGGCTGACGGAGGCCTGATGAACAATCACTGCAAACAGTGAGTGACTCCCAAGTTCTTCTGTTGTTTTAACAAGAATCTCCCGAAGAAACGTGAGAAACGTGTTAAAAAAAAATAAAAAAATAGAAAGGAGAAAAGCTCCGCAAACCAACCGAGCGAAGACTTTACGCACTGCTGCACCGTGGAGTTACACTCTCCTCATCACTGGGGCTGATGATGTGCCATCGCCGCTGATTCTCCACGGAGCCTCGAGGAGCCTGTCTGTCTGTCTGCCTGTCTGTCTGTCTGTCCGGTCCCGTAACCGTCCCCTGCAGGGAGGAGAGCGCGTGCCTTCCTCTCGTCCCTCTTCAAAACAACTCTCATCCGTTCATTCGTCCGTCCGTTGGTTCGCTTCCTGGTGAAACCGGAGAGACCGACGGGACTGACGGGGCGACAGCAGCAGCAGAAGCAACGCGATATTTGTAACCCCCTTCCTGGGATTCCCTCTCGCCCCTCCTCCTCCTCCTCGTGCACGCGTGCGCGCACAACGTGTCCCTCTCTCTTCAGATGAATGAAGGAGCAAAATGTATTGTTTGGATTCAGTCCGAATGATAGAAATGTATGAGCGCATGCGTGAAACTTTGGTTTGGGCGTCTGGGGGAGTCTTATAAAAAAAAAAATTATAAAGAATATTTATAGAAATCTTTATATTTGAATGCCATTTCCTGCATTTTCTACATACGTTTTGGGTCAATAATCCAGATAATAAGATCATAATAATACATTCTTATAATAGAAATAAAGAATAGTAGGCTACTAAACTAGGGCTAAGTCAGAAAAATACATCTTTCTTTCTTTTTTGTTTAAAATAGTGTCTGATCCATCTCTTTCTTACGTCTCCTCCCCCAATTTTTTCACACTCAAATGTTCATTCACTTAAATTTCTCTCCAGGAGTTGACCTACATATTTTCAGCTTGCCTTTCTTTTATACTAACAATATTAATTATTTATTCACATTTTCCCACTATTTTCTATCTACTTGTATAAATAACCAAGTTCTATTTGATTTTTTAAGAATTTTTATTTTTCCTTTCACTCATTTATTTTCTCTGGATCTTCATCTACGCTTAATTAAGTATGTTATTCCATTCTTTTCTACGTATATATTATATATTTTTTTCTTTAAATCTGAAGAAAACTGCTGCATTATGTACACAAATGTCTTCTCAATAAGAATTTGAATTAAGAAAATCATAGGGGTTGATCACAGAGACAATATTAAATCATTTCAATCCAATTTGAAAGTGTGTGTGTGTGTGTGTGCGTGTGTGTGTGTGTGTGTGTGTGTGTGTGTGTGTGTGTGTGGAAAGAGGGGGTCCTCCTGTCCCTAGTGGACATTACGCCCTAGATGGTTTATAATGTATGCGTAATGTTGCCTATACGAGATTTTGTATAATAACCTTAGTCATTGCTTTAACCAAATGTTATTTGCAAGAGTCAAACATTTAAATAAAAAGAAATAGGCTATAATCCATACAACCACACGTTATTTCCCTATCTGACGGACAGACCGTGTTGTTTACTTGTTGCAGATGCTTATCTGTGAATGAGGATTGATTTTTGAAAAATAAATGAATGAAGGAGCATCCGAGCCGGGTCCAGGCAGCACGCGCTATAATAATAATAATAATAATTAATAATCAAACACATCATGCAGGGATTAGCCTATTGCTGCTTCATATCCCGCACATGCGTCAGATAGCTCGAGCCATATTTCACATCCAAGCTTCGCAGACGAGTCCACGTGTGTACGGAGGCCGGTTGGAGCCACGTTCAGCACCACAGACAGCGACACGCGACTCAAACAGAAAAACGTGGGAAACGTCGCGTTACGTTACAGTCTGCCTACCTGTCAGCAACGGAACGTGGTCTTGTTCAGAGTTTAAAAAAGATAATAGAGCCCACTAATTTACTTATCCACCGTATCCCCCAGAGTTAGATAAGTCCATACACACCCTCCTCATCTCCGTGCGTGTCGTAACTGTCTGACGCACCCACCGCTAGCCTAGCTTAGCATAGATGCTAGAGGTAAGCGGCTCCAACTAGCCTCCTGCTCCTAATAAGCAGCAAAATAACGCCAACATGTTCCTATTTACATGTTGAGATGTATATAGTCACAGCGTGTACAAATAACAAGGTCACATAAGACACAGCCATCTTCTAACCGCATACTAACCGGGAACTATATTCTCAGAAGTCGAAGCACTGCTACTTCCGCTACTTTGGCGGAGTGATTTGTTCAAAGCACCCCTTTGTGAGGAGCAGAGCGTAACAACGGTGGATATATATATATATATATATATACACACACACACATATATATAAGTGTATATATATATATGTACATATATATACAGTTTATATACAGTATATATATACAGTATATATGTATATATATACAGTATATATGTATGTATTTACAGTATATATGTACATTATATAGGCCTACAGTATATATACATATATACAGTATATACTGTATATATGTATATATACTGTAGGCCTATTACATGTATAATGTACAGTATGTATACATATATATAATATATAGATATATAAAACAATGTATAAGAACTCACAAGTTTGGCCTTTATGCAAAGTCATTGCTAATGCCTTGCTGCCTCGGGATTAGGACTTTCACACTGTTTCAGTGTAACATATGGTCCAAGCTGCCCCCCCACCCCCACCCCCCACCCCCCCCCCAGCCATGACCTCATCAGTGCCAGACACGGCAAGAGATCTGAAACAGAACATCCAACCCCGGCCCACGCTGACCTATCCCAAAATGGGCAGGAAGGCAGTTGCTCTGCATTCAAATGCCTGACAAACAGCTTAGTTTGTAAAAAAAAAAAAAAAGAAGAAGAAAAAAATGCTGGCTGCAAAGAATTCATAGCTTGTCTGACAAACAAAGTGGCCTTTTGACTTTGTTTTCATCTAAGCAAATGTCTTTTTCAGCCATGCCAGCATCCGTCTCTCAGTCCACTACTTCGATCCACTTCCTCATACATGGACATGGGCACGGTGTTATTTCAGTCAGACCAGCAGCTGGTTTGATTTGCATTGAGAGATGATCTTATGGAAAGTTCCCCATGCCGATCTCCAGGTATGGTGAAAGGTACAGTTGTGCTCATAAGTTTACATATCCATGCTTGAGTTGACTAAAAAGAGGGATAAAAAACATCTTTTGGAAATGGATCTTAACGCCTAAATTAAACATGTGTAATGAGCGAGTTTTCATATAATAACTCCCTGCTGTCAGAGTCTGGAGCCTTGTGCCCCAGCGGAGTCGGGGGGACACCCAGCAGCTGGGAGAGGCTGTTGATTTCATCTCAAGGTGGAAGTCATACACTCAGACTTCATTGAGTTTGATAACGTCGTCATTACGGTCGCTGGTGCTCAGCGGCTGCTGAACACAGCAGTGATGCAGCTTTCACATCCTCTTACATAATCATTTAGTAATCCTTTGAGTTGGGAGCTGCTCAGTTTGGTTTGGAACGAGAGTTGATGTTGGAGGACAAACCAACGACCACTACCCCTGTTATACTACAAAGAAATGCTTGAATCAATCTTGAAAGGGTCTATAACCAATATTTATGTATCAACAATGGATCACATTAGATTAGATTAGATTCAACTTTATTGTCATTACACAGGTACAAGGCAACGAAATGCAGTTCAGGTCTAACCAGAAGGTCAATAGCAGCAGGTACAGGATATACACTGGTTCCATAAGTGCAGGACATGGATATGTACTGAATAAATATAGAAATGAATACTATTATAAACAGGATCTTTACAGATGGATGTGTCCTATGAATATAATATATAGATAACTAGTGTTGTGAGCAAGATTTACAGCTGGATATGTACTGAATATAATATACAGCTGGATATGTACTGATTATAATATACAGGTGGATATGTACTGATTATAATATACAGGTGGATATGTACTGATTATAATATACAGGTGGATATGTACTGATTATAATATACAGGTGGATATGTAATGATTATAATATACAGGTGGATATGTAATGATTATAATATACAGGTGGATATGTAATGATTATAATATACAGGTGGATATGTAATGATTATAATATACAGGTGGATATGTCCTGAATATAATATACAGGTGGATATGTAATGATTATAATATACAGGTGGATATGTCCTGAATATAATATACAGGTGGATATGTACTGATTATAATATACAGGGGGATATTACTATAAAAATATGTTTTACAGATATGTACAATGAACATAATATACAGATGGTTGTTACTATAACAGAGTTTACAGGTCAATATGTACTATGAATATACATATACACAGATGGCTATTACTATAAACAGAATTTTTACATATAATAAGTTAGGCTAAAATGAGCAGTTTAACAACACACATACATGTGGATGTGAAAGAGTGAGTAGCCTACGGAGAATTATCTTCGGACTCTGCAGTAACTTTAACCTTTTTTAGCTCATTTTTTAGTGTCATGGGCCTCAACTTAAAAGCTATCACTGTAAATAATGGCTATGAAATCTCCAGTTATTCCCTTTAGATTCCACAGTAACACTACTGTGTGATTTTTACAGTCGAATGCCGTAAAGTTACATTACAACATTGTAGACGTGACAAAAATCACAGTAGTCATTTAGTATTACAGTTGAAATCACAGTAGTCACTTAGTCATTTACTCCGTAGGATTATAGGGTAAAACAGAAGCTGGCAGCTTGAAATTCCTCTGTTTTGGGTTTAAAAAAAAAAACAAAAAAACTAGGATAATCTTCTAATAGACGTCCGGGGGCGTTTCCCCCTGCTGGGAATTAGAAATTAGAATGCATGTTGTTTTTTTTTAGGATTATTTTGTTGGGCATTTTAGGCCTTTATTTTGACAGGACAACTGAAGACATAAAAGGGGAGAGAGAGGGGGGGATGACATGCAGCAAAGGGCCGCATGTCTGGAGTCAAACCCAGGTTAGGGTTAGGAGTAAATCTACCAACTGAGCTATCCAGGCGCCCAGAGTGCAGGTTTGAGGTGTTTCCACATTGGCATCACTATCCAGATGGTCATGATGTCCTGTAGGACGTGTCACTGAAGCAAGCTGAGAAGTTAAACCACTAGGGGTCAGCAAAATCAAGATGGAAACAGGGTGTTTGCTACTCTTCAACAGGTCAAAGGTGTTGAAGACATGGCCTGGGAGACGTCCACTGGACTTTCTTCTGCTCATTTGCAACAGGAACGTGCCTCCGTAGTGTAAAGATCAGTATTCAGACACACATCACCATCCGTTTCCAGCTGTGGCTCAGGTGGTGAGAGCGGTCGCCTACCTGTAGGAAGGTTGGGGGTTTGAAACATGACTGTTTCCGAGTCATTTCAGGGATCATTGCCATGCTGAGGCGCAGCACCCGAGCTGATTTGGGCAGCACCTAAGCCGAATGACTGTAAAATCACAGTGAGCATCAAAACTAACTGAGACTTTTCTCAGAACTAATGATTGTAGTTGGTCTAGTTTGGTCTTTAAGCTTATTGAGTGTCGTTCATTCATCATCTGCTCTAGGTTTTCCAATGATGTAGACACAGATATGTTAATAACTGTGGTCCAAGAAAATGTCAACTTACAATTTTTTCAGTTATATAATGTCACATTTTCTTAAAGATAGGACTCCTGAGCCCAACGCCAAATATGTGATTCTGAGTCTTTTCCCAGACCAGCGCAAAACACTGTAAGGTTTTTTAATTGTATTTGGTGGGTTATGACAGAATTTTTCCAGTCCCATGATCCTGATTAATTAAATGGCACAAATGACACACACACACACACACACACACACACACACACACACACACACACACACACACACACACACACACACACACACACACACACACACACACACACAGAATAGGAGCAGATGGAAGCAGTGATGCTTTCACATCCCTAAATAACAACTGTAAAGCTGCAGAAGGGGATTGGTTTATTAAAAAAGTGTTTCTTCTGATCCAAGCAGGCCACATAAAACAAACTGAGTTGTCTTATTTCACAGTTTGTGGGTCAGCCGGAACCCCAAATGTAAAAGTGATTTTTTTTTTAATGATATGTCCCCTTTAAATCAGAGATGAACAGGGATTTGTCACATTACAACTACAGAAACCAATAAGGATTCAGTAGGCAATATACACAAGTGTGAGTTGGAAACCTGAGACCTTTAGCATGTACACGCTGAGAAATGTTCAGTTAATTGAACTTTCAATCATCAGACACACATAATTTTTCAAAGAGAGTATTTTTATAGATGTTAAAACATGTCTGGAGGGGGACACAGACATGTTTTAAACTAGCAATTCATTCATTCATACCGTCTTTCCATCTCCAGAAATAGTCTGACCTACAAGACACATGCTGATAATTAAAATGTAAAAGCACTGTTACCGTTAACATAGACCGGATAGCAACACCATGTCAAGATTAAAGAGCATTATTATAACCAGGTATGATCCTCCATAACCACATTCAACATCAATTGATTTCCAATTTATTTTGATAAAGCTTCTGTTTCCATAATGTTATGGCGCCAACAACCCCGACTGAGCCATCCGCTCCACGCCCAACACACAGCACAAACACACCTCTTGTCCTCATGTGAGCTTGCACGTGTGTGTGTGTGTGTGTGTGTGTGTGTGTGTGTGTGTGTGTGTGTGTGTGTGTGTGTGTGTGTGTGTGTGTGTGTGTGTGTGGTGTGTGTGTGTGTGTCCACTGGCAACCGTGTAACCCACAGAGAGACATCTAGAGGATAACCACTGCCAGGAAACAGAGCCAGCGAGAGCAGCAGGGCGCCTGATGTCTTTCAAGGAATCAGGATTGTAAGAACTTAAAGGTGCCTTGCCACATAAACGCGTTTTTACTTGCCTTTTTTGTAATGTGTCGGTACGTGTGTGTGTGGTGGTGTGTGTGTGTGTGTGTGTGTGTGTGTGTGTGTGTGTGTGTGTGTGTATGTGTGTGTGTGTCTTTTTGTTAATCCCACAAGGGGAAATTACCATGTTTTTTCACTCTGTAGTTACTACACACAGGCTTGAAATGCACACACATGCTCAGGACCTATACATGCACTAATGGAGAGATGTCAGAGTGGGGGGGGCTGCCCATGGAAAGGCACCCCTGAGCAGTTGGGGGTTCGGTGCCTTGCTCAGGAGCACCTTGGCAGAGCCCAGGAGGTGAACTGACACCTCTCCAGCTACCAGTCCACCACCATACTTCGGTCCGTATGGGGACTTGAACCAGCGACCCTCCGGTTCCCAACCCCCCCCCCCATTGACCCTCAAAACACATAAACGAAAAGCTCCATGATTTCATGAAGGCGATTTCTGCTTTCACACCCAATAAATCCCACAGCACCACTACGCCCCCCTGTGGGGAACGAGGGAAATGCAACAGGGACATTACACAGTGTTGCATGTTGCATTGTGTGCCTGTAAATGAAAGATTAATTAAAATATGTAATATTAATTTCATCCACATATTTAATCATCCACCTATTGCAGGAAGAAGTCTCCTGACATATCTGTGGACATTTACAAGACAACAATCTGGAATTACAAATCTATTTAGGGACATCTGTCCTCCTGGTTGATTTCATTTGTTCATGATTGCTTCTTAGGGAAAATCTCCTCACAGCACACGTTGCTCGCTGTATGAGATTATTTTAATTTATTTTGAAATTATGTTATTATATGAGTGAGCCTTGGAAGTAATCTGTAAAACAATCACTAGTTCAGAATTAAACACAGACTATAGAGCAAATGAAGCCGAGGTATCAGCGTTGTGGAGAATCAGAGTCTTCAGTCTTATCTTTCCGTGCATGTCTTCCTTGTCTTTGTGCACCAGTCTTTAATCTCACTCACAGGCCGACATCACCAAATAGAAGGCTAGACAGTGGCAGAGGGCATTGTGGGTAATCCTGGTGGCCACCGTGTCTGATTCTGAATCAAGAGCCCCCCCCCCCCACATCGTTCCTCAGCTCTGCATCACACACTGCAGCTCCTGGCAAACGAACACCATAAGAGGATTGCTCCATTCACTTAGACGGAAAAACACACACACACACACCACACACACACACACACACACACACACACACACACACACACACACACACACGGACACACAGGCCACAAACGGCAAAACAAACACAAATGAACTTAATGCACACGCACACACACACACACCACACACACAATTGGCAAAACATCTAATGAGCTAAATAGGCCTACACTTCAACACACACACACAGATCTCACACCACACACACACAGAACTCTCACACACACACACACACCACACATACACAGAATCTCACACACACAACACACACCACACACACACACAATTGGCAAACATCTAATGAGCTAAATAGGCCTACACTTCAACACACACACACACACACAGAATCTCACACACACACACACAGAATCTCACACACACACACACACACACAGAATCTCTCACACACCACACACACACACATACACAGATCTCACACACACACACACACACACAACACACACACCACAACACAAACAAGCTCCCACACACAACACACACACCACACACACACACACACACACACACACACACACACAGCTCCACACACACCACACAACAACAAATAACTAAATGCACACAATGAAACACACACACAAAGACACACAAGCTCACACACACACACACACACACACACACACACACACCAAGGTCAGCACATCTAGATTGCTGTGATTGTGACCCAATCCCAAGTGGGATGGCGTCGTAAAGGCCATTGGCTGATGGATAACTATTACTGTAAGAGGATGGGGAAATATGTCTTCAAGGATCTTACAGCTGAGAGACTTCGCTTCGCGTGAACAGGCTGCACAGCCTTCGTTTTTACAGGTGGGTCATGTTGGTTTAGGGCAACATGACCCACGGTGACGCTGAGAGAGCGGGAGCTGAGCTGGTTCCCTCAGTCGGTGTCAGATCAACCGACACCGACCTGTGATGTTATGGATACATTGGTTAAGAACTCCATTACCCAGCATGCCACGGTAGTGGAAGCCGGAGGCAGGAGGTGGAAAACAGTAGTAGCCATGCGGGTACACACAGCGTTGTTCAAAGAAAGCGTTGGTAAAGTATGTTCAACCAGAAAATACCCTGTCGTTTATTAAAAAGTCAAAGCAAAGCAACACAGGTGTCAAAAGTGGCCGCAGCAGTGGGGAAGGAAAAATTTTGTCGCGGGTGAAAGGGGGGAAAAGAAAGAAGTCTCCCGGCGAAAGGGATAAACAGAACATGCTAGGAGAGTTTGCAGGGGCGGTTGGTACAAGGGGGAAAAGAATGAAGCGGGGGGAACAGGGACAGAAATCGAACAAGTAGAAGAGGATCTTGTCCCAAATTTGGGGGACTCCAGCAACAAGAGGGGGTGGGGAAGTCTGATACCCGATTTCGTAAGGAGGGCTAAGTCCCCCCATTTCCCCTGCAACTGACTGGTAATCTTGCTGAAAATTTGGGAAGCGTTAAGCAAAGATTTAAATATATTTTAGCAGCAAGGGGAGGGGGGGGTGGGGAAAAACAAAATTGAAACTCACTCCTTTTGCAGTTATGGGGAAGATGCTTTGGACATATATAATAGCTTTCGCTGGATGAAGCAATCTGACATTAGAAGATCAAAGACAAAGTTTGAAATATTTGGGCCCTAGTCAGAATTTACATTGAAGGTTAATTTTTTCACCCATATCAAAAGCAAGGAAACCTTTGACCATACTTAGCAGAGTTCACATCTAACAAACATGTGAATTGGCACCCTAGAGTTCACTAGGAGGCAGGATTGTTTGGGGCACAGTGGAAAATGCACTTAGAGAAAGCTGTCAGAGAGAGGGACTTACACTAACAAGTTGGTCACTTGTCAGGCAGGGGAAAAACCACTCGAGCCAAGCAAAGAGTTTTCGGAAGGTGAAACTACAGTGCATGCAGTATAAAGGCAAAAGGAAAAAAGAAAACTTTACCAAACAAAAACAAAAAAAATTGAAGATTAAAATGTGGTAAATTGGGGCAGCCCAACCCAAAAAATCATGTCCTGCCTTAAAAACCTTTTTAAAAAAATGGGAAAAGCAATCACAAAGATTTGCAAGTCGTTTTAAAAACAAAAATTTCACGCAGTTGGTAGGAGGGGGAAGAGGGAGGATTGGTTATGAGATGTGGACGTCCCCATAAAACAGAAAAAGAGGAAGGATTGTGCCAATAGAGGTAATGAGACGATAATCCTTTCAAGTTAGATACGGGTGCCGAAAACTTTTTATCTTTAAAGACTATAAAAAATTGACAGTGAAAATAAAATTCATCCTAAAAAACAAAGTGACGGGATACACTGGGAACGGTTTTCCTTTTAAAAGGCGGATGCTCGAAACCCTTTTTAAACCAAGGCCAGCAGATAAACATTGCTGCTGACTGGATAAGTCCCAAAACCAATTCTGGGACCAAGGAAAAAGTCAATCTGGTTAAAAGAGGTTTGTTGTGACATCAGCATGAAATGCCCATACTCCCAGGGGGAGGGTTAAGGTTTTCGAAGGACTTGGATGTCTACCTGGAAACACAAAAACGTGTGGATAAATTGTCCTGTTGTGACCCTTGCAGGAAAATTCCTTTTCGCGGTATTAAACTGAAAGAGGGTAGGCGCAGGGAAAAATTGGAGGTCACAAGAAAATAGACGAACCCCCCCTGAATGGTCAGCCCGGTTTGTTTTGCAAAAAAAAACAGGTGCTCTGGGAACGGCGGACCCAAGGGACGAACAAAGGATAAAAAAAACCCTTTTTAAGTTAACCAGAAAGAAATCATGGCCAGTTTGGGGGACTAAATTTTTCAGTAAAAAAAAGCTTGGGTCGGGTTCTCGCTGAGGCGGAGGGGAGATTTCGAAACTGTGCACTCAATACACCTGAGGGCGTACAGGTTTTTCGGCCTATGGTATCTTGTCACACCTAAATTCCCAAACATACAATGACTTCGGCACTACCGGGGGAGACAATGTGGGACTATTCTTTGGGGGCCCCCGTCGAGAAGAACTGACGAAAGATGAGAAAATTTTAGACAAAAAAGGGGGGGAAATCTGAAAATTTAACAAGGAAAAATGTGTTTTTGGATGAAAACCTTCCCTTTGTGGGGGATTTGTCAGTGAAGAGGGAGTGAAGCCTTACCCGAAAAAAAAACGCAGCAATAAAACAACATGGAAAGACCAAACCCCAAAAGAGGGTCAGGTTTTTTCTGGGAAGGTCACCTACGGCCCCCAACTTGTCCCACATTGTCCCCCAAAGCGCCCTCTCAGGATCTCTTAAACGAAAATAAATGGTTGGTCTCAGGGGCAGGGAAAATTTTTGAAAAACTGAAAAACTCTGAAAAAGAGCCCGGTTAAAGTTTTATGACCCAAAAAGAGAAAAAAAACCACGATGGTCACGTAGGGCCCTGGGGCGGTGCTGCTGCAGGAATCGACACAGGGGCTCCCCTTCCTATGCGCCCGACCTTGCAAGCGCGGAGTCCAGGTACCTCAAATTAAAAAGGAGCTTTAGAAAGCAGTTGCATGTAAAGTTTCCACCAATAGTCTATGGTCAACTTTTGAAGTAAAGCCTAAACCTCTGGTGCCCCATCATTTCCAAACCTCTGAATGACGTCCTGTGCGGATACAACGCAGCTAATCAGGCGCAAAAATATGGTACTAAATTTTAAACGGGAAAAATACATTTTACACCGCCACACCTTTCTAGAGCAGTGGAAAAAGGGGGCGTCGGGCGGGCAATGCAGAAATCAGGCATCGTGGACGTTTGTGAAAATCCCCCAAACAGCTGACAAACAAACGATGGGAAGAGAAAAAGCTGCAAACTATGAAAGAATCAAGCTTTTGCATCAGAAGGATGGCCTAAAACAAAAAGGATTGCCCCCTAAAATAAAAACTACTGGAAAACTGCAGAGCCGATTCATGGGGTAGATGCCCTTAGTTTTTTAAAGGGAGCAAGTTTGTTTTTTCCATCGTCACTACGAAACAAAGCTCCAAAAAAAACCAAGGCCACCTCGGAAAATCAATGAAAACGACGGGCAAGAGGAAGTAATGTATGGGCCGAGAATAAACCCAAAGATTCACCAAAATATATGTAATTTGTCGCATCCACGGGCCAAAACAACAAGCTGAGCCCTGTGCCAATCCGGGTTGCCCCACAGACCTTACTACATTGGGGAAGACCTATTTGACTGAAAGGAAAGATTACATTGGTCCGGCTATTTTAAAATTACCGAATTTGGGGCTGCATCAAATCAAGCAAGGCATCTCAGCTCCCCAAAAGCTGCTTCGCCAAAAGGGTTTCCCGTAAGTGTTTTCGGACAAGGGGCCTCATTTTTCCACCGATTTGTCCCTTTTGCCAAGAAGGTGGTTTCAAAATCTACGTCGAGCCCCACCTACCAATCCAACGGTTTAGAAAAAAAGCCAGTGAAAACAGTAAAAAGCAGATAAAAAAAAGCCCGGGACAAAATGATTTTAAAAAAATTTCGATCTATAGGAGTGCACCTCTACAGAAGGGCTATCCCCCCCCCCAAAATGCATGGGTAAAACCATTCCCCAACCCCAATAAAAGAAAACCTGCTGACGCCAAAAAATGCTCATAAAAATCAGAAAAAATAAAAGGGGGAACGAAAGCAAACCAAAAAATTGGTTTTATCGAACGGCAAATCATTACCGATTTCTGAAGCCGGAGACTGGGGCTCAGGGGCATCTCTACAGGCACTGGGATAAAGGACCGGTGGAGGAGGAAATTGCCCCCCTCCTACAGGCCAACGAGAATGGAGTGTTTCTGAGGGGGAACCGCACGGGTCTTCAACACAGCTGACTGAGAAGGGCACTACAGCTCAGGAGACATTTGCGGGACCGCAATTATGGAGTAAATGCATGGCTCACAGCAGCGTCTGCACCACCCCTGTTGAGACACCTTTCCAAAAAGTCGAAAATTGCCCCTCTGGAGTACAGGTAGACCTAAAACATGTTTACCCCCTAAAGGTTGATTGAAAGTTGCTAAAGTTTATTTAGTTTATTTGGAGGGGGTTTTAAAACAAAAGGCCTTTTTGATGAAAAAAAAAAAAAAAAAAAAAAAAGTTTAAAATGAAAAATTTGTTTCATGTAAGTTAAGAACTTGAAGATGGTAGTTTCTACGGGGGGAAAAGTTATTTGTTTTTTAAGAGGAAAGATTGTTTTTTAAAGGGGGAAAGTGTGATGTTAGGATACATTGGGTTTAAAAACTCCTTACCCGCATGCCACTATGGAAGCCGGAGGGGAGGGGGGTGGAAAAACAAGTACCGCGGGGCAAAACCGTTTTTTTCGAAGAAAGCGTTGGGAAAGTATGTTCAACCACAAATAGCCCTTGCTTTTATAAAGTCTAAGCAAGCAACCCGACCGATTAACCGGGGGGGAGAAAAAGACAGGGAAATTTCTGATTATTCTGTTAAAATTCGCTAAAACAACAGGGAGAAAAAGTCAACACGGAGACAGAGAGCGAACAGAGGCGCGTTTGGGGGGGGGTGCTTTCAAGAGCGAGCTGACGAAGAAAATCAAGCGTCTTTCATGCGGTTTGTGTGTGTGTTGTGTGTGTGTGGGGTTTTTGGTTGTTTTGGGGGGCTGACGTGAAGGGAATTTTGGGGCCCGTTCAAAGGGGGCATGGGCAAAAGGCCCGACAGGTTTTTTTTTTGTCCATCAGACGCTTGAAAACACCCCCCCCCCCCCCCCACACACACACACCAACACACCAAAACCACACACACACACACACACACACACACCACCAACCATTACAATTTACGTAAAGAGCCTGCAAGAGCACACAAAACAAATCAAAAAATACACCACACACGCGCGCACACCACACACACCACAACACAAAACGCCACACCCAAAACACACAGCACACCACACTACACACACCACACACACACCACACCGTGGTGTTTAAAAAAAAAAAAACATAAAAAAAGTTTAAAAGTGTGGATTTTCAATTTATTTAAAAAAAGTGGTCAAAAGGTTAAAGAAATTATAAGCTTTTCATACCAAATTTGCTTTTTTAGTAAAAAAATGAATAAAACGATATATATTTTTTTTTGTGTTGCCCGATCAAATAGAGGATTTTTATGTGTACCAGAAAATTTTTTAAAAATTTTAAAAAATTTTAATTTGTTATTTTGTGTTGGTCTTTTACTTAAAACCTTTAAAGTCAAAATTCGTCCGATCATGCCTCAGAGATTCTTCCTCCATACGTAGTGTTTCATTTCTTTCTTCCTAGCATGTGATTTCCTTCTTATGTGAGCGAGGAAAAGAAAATGCTAAACAACAGGGCCCCACCCGAAATAATAAATCTGGGTGCAGGGAGACATGAGGAAAAGACAGTGTGCGAAGCCTCTGTGAAGTCCGGTTTTTCCCCCCAGATACTTATTTCAATCAAACTTTGATTGCTAAATTTAAAAAGGGATTTTATCTCTTGTGCAACGTGTTTGAGACTTCGAGTTTTAGTTTTGTTTTTTTTCTTCATTAAAATGATAAAGGGGAAAATTTTTGCACCCCTTTTTTGTCGGACGGTGTTAGGGTTGAAAAGTAGCAGATAGGGGGAGAGGAGCTTAAAAGTCCAGAACGACCCATTACCCAAGGGGACGTTTTTTTTAGAAAAACAATTTCGGGGCTTAGCCTTTATCGTCCTAAAGACCCCCAAAAGGGATCTCTTAAACCCTTTATCAATCTCTAAGACCTTTTATCATATCCTTAGACCTTTTATCTAAAACCTTCATCAGGTATCTCTTTGACTTTTAAAAAGATCACTTAGACCTTCATCAGTACTCTAAACCTTTAAAAGGTTCACTTTGACCTTAAAAGGTATCACTTAGACCTTCCAGGTATCTCTAAGACCTTTATAAGGACATTTAGACCTTTTCAGGTATCTAAAACCTTTTGGGACACTAAACCTTTTAATGTATCACTTTGACCTTTAAAGGTATCATTTTTGACCTTCATCCGGGATCACTTAACCCCCTCAGGTAAACATCTAAGCTTTATAAGGTATCTCTTTGACCTTCACAGGTATCTTTTAGACCTTCATCGGTACATCTAGACCTTCATCAGGTATCATCTAAGACCTTTAAAAGGTATCATCTTAACCTTCTCGGTACCATCTTAGACTTCACAGGTATCATTTGATTCATCAGGTATACTTAAACCCCACAGGGATCACCTTTGGACTTCATTTAGGTATCTCTTAGCCTTTAAAAAGGGATACTTAGACCTTCATCAGGTATCTCTTAAAGAAATTCTCAGGTATCATTTAGGCCTTTAAAAAATTTTATCTAACCTTCATCAGGTATCATCTTTGGGCCTTTAAAGGGTTATTTAACCTTTTTAAGGTATAATTTTTTGACCTTTTCCCGGTATATCTTAGACCTTATCAGGTATCTCTTAGACTTTTATCAGGTATATCTAAAACTTTATAAGGTTCATTTTAAAAAACCCCCCTTTATCAGGGGACCCCTCTTAGACCTTCACAGGTATCATCAAACTTCGAGGATCATCTTAGACCTCATCGGTTTTCTTGCCCTTTATCGGTAATTTTAAACATGAAGGTCTAAGACAAAATGGTTTAAAAGTGCAAAAATGCATTTTTATTTTAATGAATAAAAAATAATAATTAAAAACCTAAAAAAATTAAATAATTTTAAAAACGTAACAAACATGAACTTGAAGCTTGAAATGTCTTTAATGTCCCCATGGGGTAATTAGGTTCCCAGCAGGCACCCAACACACACACACATTCACACACAAATGCATAAAACATGAGATAATAAATACACATGACACATGACATTAGTACACATGTGATGGAGATCTCCACTTTTGAGCTAAATTGAAATTTTGGGCATCAAAAACTTCTTTTCCTTCATTCTGGTGAAAACTTCTTAGGGTCAAAATTGATAATGAACTGATTTGGGCTCTTTTTCACAACGCTTTTGTTGCTTTTTCTGTTTTTGATGCTTTTTTTAAACAATTTTTATAGTCACTTTCATCCAATTCATTTTCAATAAACCTAATTAATATGACATTGTACCTAATGTTTGAGTTTTGACTACTCGTTGAGATCAGAGGATGTTGAGTCAATCAAAGACTTTCAAAATCAGAATAAATGCATTATCAGGAGAATTTTTTTATTATCCAAATGCTATGAAATCATTGATTGTACCTGCGAAGAACGTTGCATGGGTTCCATACACCATGCATACGTGCATCCAAGTTATTTTTGGGCAATTCGGTTGAAAGAAACCAATGTTTCTGATTTAAAAAAAATTAAAAAACGGGTCAAATTTGACCCGAGGACAACACAAGGGTTAACGTTTCCCAACATTACCCAACAGGGTACATTGTGTGGCTGTGGCACATCACAGCAGGATGACAGTAGGCGGTGATGGCTTCCTATTGGACGCTCTGTGTTCAGGCTGAGACTGGATCACATCACTCCAGTCCTCACTAAGACCAAGGACTGGATCACATCACTCCAGTCCTCACTAAGACCAAGAGACTGGATCACATCACTCCTGTCCTCACTAAGACCAAGACTGGATCACATCACTCCTTCCTCACTAAGACCAAGAACTGGATCACATCACTCCTGTCCTCACTAAGACCAAGAGAACTGGATCACATACCTCCAGTCCTCACTAAGACCAAGAGACTGGATCACATCACTCCAGTCCTCACTAAGACCAAGGACTGGATCACTCACTCCAGTCCTCACTAAGACCAGAGACTTTATCCACTCACTCCAGTCCTCACTAAGACCAAGAGACTGGATCACATCACTCCAGTCCTCACTAAGACCAAGAGACTGGATCACATCACTCCAGTCCTCACTAGACCAAGAGACTGGATCACATCACTCCTGTCCTCACTAAGACCAAGAGACTGGATCACATCACTCCTGTCCTCACTAAGACCAAGAGACTGGATCACATCACTCCTGTCCTCACTAAGACCAAGAGACTGGATCACATCACTCCAGTCCTCACTAAGACCAAGAGACTGGATCACATCACTCCAGTCCTCACTAAGACCAAGAGACTGGATCACATCCCTCCAGTCCTCACTAAGACCAAGAGACTGGATCACATCACTCCTGTCCTCACTAAGACCAAGAGACTGGATCACATCACTCCTGTCCTCACTAAGACCAAGAGACTGGATCACATCACTCCAGTCCTCACTAAGACCAAGAGACTGGATCACATCACTCCAGTCCTCACTAAGACCAAGAGACTGGATCACATCACTCCAGTCCTCACTAAGACCAAAGACTTTATCACGTCACTCCAGTCCTCACTAGACCAAGAGACTGGATCACATCACTCTAGTCCTCACTAAGACCAAGAGACTGGATCACATCACTCCAGTCCTCACTAAGACCAAGAGACTGCATCACATCACTCCGTCCTCACTAAGACCAAGAGACTGGATCACATCACTCCAGTCCTCACTAAGACCAAGGACTGGATCACATCACTCCAGTCCTCACTAAGACCAAGAGACTGCATCACATCCCTCCAGTCCTCACTAAGACCAAGAGACTGGATCACATCACTCCTGTCCTCACTAAGACCAAGAGACTGGATCACATCCTCCTGTCCTCACTAAGACCAAGAGACTGGATCACATCCCTCCAGTCCTCACTAAGACCAAGAGACTGGATCACATCACTCCTGTCCTCACTAAGACCAAGAGACTGGATCACATCACTCCTGTCCTCACTAAGACCAAGAGACTGGATCACATCACTCCAGTCCTCACTAAGACCAAGAGACTGGATCACATCACTCCAGTCCTCACTAAGACCAAGAGACTGGATCACATCCCTCCAGTCCTCACTAAGACCAAGAGACTGGATCACATCACTCCTGTCCTCACTAAGACCAAGAGACTGATCACATCACTCCTGTCCTCACTAAGACCAGAGACTGGATCACATCACTCCAGTCCTCACTAAGACGAAGAGACTGGATCACTCACTCCATCCTCACTAAGACCAAGAACTGGATCACATCACTCCAGTCCTCACTAAGACCAAAAGACTTTATCACGTCACTCCAGTCCTCACTAAGACCAGAGACTGGATCACATCACTCTAGTCCTCACTAAGACCAAGAGACTGGATCACATCACTCCAGTCCTCACTAAGACCAAGAACTGGATCACATCACTCCTGTCCTCACTAAGACCAAGAGACTGGATCACATCCCTCCAGTCCTCACTAAGACCAAGAGACTGGATCACATCACTCGAGTCCTCACTAAGACCAAGAGACTGCATCACATCACTCCTGTCCTCACTAAGACCAAGAGACTGGATCACATCACTCCAGTCCTCACTAAGACCAAGAGACTGGATCACATCACTCCAGTCCTCACTAAGACCAAGAGACTGGATCACATCACTCCAGTCCTCACTAAGACCAAGAGACTGGATCACATCACTCTAGTTCTGAAGTCTTTAGTCTTTAGTTCCTGTGTCTCAAAGAATTGATTTCAAAGTATTTTTGCTAGTTTATAAATCACTAAACGGTTTAGGGTTAAAATACATTTCTGATCCTCTACTACACTATGACACCCCCCCCCCCCCCCCCCCCCCCCAGACCTCTCAGGTCATCTGGGACAGGTCTGCTTTCTGTCCCCAGAGTCAGAAACCAACAAGGGGAGCGGGGTTCAGTTTCTGTGCTCCTCATATCTGGAACAAACTCCCAGAAACCTGCAGATCTGCTGCTACTCTCACTTCTTTTAAATCAAGGCTGAACACCTTTCTTTTTGATGCTGCCTTTCTTTAAATGCTTGTTAATTTCTTTAATGTTTAATTTATTATACTGCATTGTAACTTTTATTCATGTGTTTTATCTGTTTTTATTTTTTTTAACTGTTTTTTTTCAACCGATTTTGTGTAAAAGCCCTTTGTATTGCCTTGTTGCTGAAATGTGCTCTACAAATAAAGCTGCCTGGCCTTGTTGTTCTCTGCTTGGCGCTGACCTTGGTCCTGAAATACAAGAAAGCCGAGACTGGCTGACCTCTGCTCGCTCAATTATTGAGCACCGTCTGGAAAGCTTGCACTGCAGGCGGGAGCCGGAGACCTTGCTCCTCCTGCCAATCCTCCTCCACAGGTGTTGTTGACGCACCCCCGGCACCCAGCTGAGCTTGAGGATTTGACGTGTGCAGACGAGGCCGAGTAGACATAAAAAGGTAAACAAGTGTTCTGAGCTTCAACGGGAAAGGACGTCCATCTATCCTGAGAGACACACGCAGGAGCGCTGACATTTCAGTTCCTCGACCCTTCCAGGAGGTTATAAGGAGCAGGCGATGGAGCCCGTCGTTCAGACAGCGGAGGCAGCGGAGGCTCAGATTCAGAGGCGAGGGTGGAGGTGTGTGGCGAAGCGAGGGGCCGCGTCGCAGTTTGTGGCGAGCGCCATCATGGTCTTGTCCACTTATACCGTTGCTACCCTGGCTATGAACTTAGGGAGGAACGTCCAGGAACGAAGATTAAGACCAAGCGGCAACTAGCAAGAAACAAAGACTCGTCGAAGATCTGAACCTCTTCTCTCACAACAACGTGACAGAATGAGAGATGAAGTGAAATGAACTTTTTTTGTGCCTCAACTCAAAGGGGGTCACTCAACTCACACAAATCATCTCAACTTTATGCTGCAAGGATGGGAAAGAAAAAAGTAAATCTGAAAAATCAAGTCAGACTCATTTTTACCAAAAAGGACACATAATTTAGAGTATGTGCTTCACATGAAATTAAGTTCCTGCTATGGATTATACTGTAAACAATGAATGGGCATGAATACTTTGTGTGCAGTGTTGCTATGAGGCCACAGGGTGGAGAACTGGGACTTCGTCACTTATTTTTGGATTGCCAACAACAAACCGACTCAACCAGACAGGACAGTGACATCATTGAACCTATGAGTTGACTGTTATGTGACATATGTACAACAACTAGAGTTTTGAACATTTAGATGGTTTAAAAACACGTCATGAAGTGTTCTTTAAATTAAAAGAAAATGTGGGTGAAAATGTGTGATAGTGGATTGTAGAAGTCTATTTAAATATAATGTTATATGGCTTGAATGTCCGTCAGGTGATTGTACAGAAAATTACTTTCCAAAAACATCAGTTGATTTGAAAAACTGGCTTTCAATAAATGGTGAAATATATTCCTGTGTGCAGATTTCTGATTTGAAATGATCTGTCGTCATATCACATCTGCATCAGATATTTGGATTTGGACAGAAAGGTCACAGTACAGTAGGTTTTAGACACAAAATAAAGTATTATGACCTCATGTTATGCTCATTTTCAGGTTCATAATTGTACGTAGAGGTCATATAAGAACAGGCTTTTATGGTTTAATTTTCAAAAACCGCATATTTGTGTTGTACAGCACATTGCTGCAGTCCTCCTCTTTCACCCTGTGTGTTGAGCTCTCTGTTTTAGCTACAGAGTGAGAACATCTCATTGAGGGCCCTGTAACTTGTTAAGGACTACTAGCCAGTCAAGCAGATAGCCTGACAGTACCTTAGGTAGCTCAAAGAAGAGGCCTAAACTAGAGCCAGTCAGAAGCAGAGTATGAGGCCCTGACAGTACCTAGGTAAGGACTACTAGCCACTCAGAAGCAGAGTATGAGGGCCCTGACAGTACCTAGGTAAGGACTACTAGCCAGTCAGAAGCAGAGTATGAGGGCCCTGACAGTACCTAGGTAAGGACTACTAGCCAGTCAGAAGCAGAGTATGAGGGCCCTGACAGTACCTAGGTAAGGACTACTAGCCAGTCAGAAGCAGAGTATGAGGGCCCTGACAGTACCTAGGTAAGGACTACTAGCCAGTCAGAAGCAGAGTATGAGGGCCCTGACAGTACCTAGGTAAGGACTACTAGCCAGTCAGAAGCAGAGTATGAGGGTGTGTCCTGTTGGAGATGGTAATTGATGGACGTTGAGCTTTTTCACTTTGTAAACCTTTTACATGAACAAAAAAGATATATAACACAATAAAGGAAAGGGGAAAAGCCAAAAAGCATGATATGAGCATTTTAAATAGGAAGAGGGGTCCAGCTTGTGGCTTCACAGAATGATTTTTCAATTGAAAAACATAAATCTGAGTCATTGTTCCCATTTATCCAACTGCAAACCTCAGACTCTTGCTGACATTTTAAACATTTCCTCTTAGCACAATTCTTAATGAGCAACACTAATAATTTGGTATTTGACCAGTGACATTTCTGTCGATTGAAAAGTCAGTGAATTTGGCCTTTCAGTCGACAGTAGCTTCTACACTCGCTGTTCCTTTTACCACCAAATGTCAAATGTTACAAAGTAATAAACCACATCTGGCTGAGATTAAATGCAGGATAGTTTTCCAAATGACCAGATTGCATTTAAAAAGTTTAAGGGGTTTCCAAAGTATCCTCTGCAATGGATTTCCTCATCATGAGAAAATAAAAGAAGATCCTAAAGTCTCTCAGACTCTCTTCAATATGTTCAACATGTAATATAGGCTACCAGTGGTCCCCGACGGTCATGTTCCAGATATTATGTTATTATTGATTATAAACTGGATATTTTTTAACACAGTTAAATATATAAAAGTTGATATTGTTAGTTACAGATCTTGTCAAGTTTGTTACTATTTCAACTATTCATCCAAATAACAACAGAATGACATCATGGTTTTCATGTTGCTTTTAGCTAACTACTTCAACTGTTCATCTGTTACTTTTAGGTAACTATTTCAACTGTTCATCTGTTACTTTTAGCTAACTACTTCAACTGTTTAACCGTTGCTTTTAGCTAACTACTTCAACTGTTCATCTGTTACTTTTAGCAAACTATTTCCACTGTTTAACCGTTGCTTTAAGGTAACTATTTCAACTGTTTATCCGTTGCTTTTAGCTAACTACTTCAACTGTTTAACCGTTGCTTTTAGCTAACTATTTCAACTGTTCATCTGTTACTTTTAGCTAACTATTTCAACTGTTTTCATGTTGCTTTTAGCTAACTACTTCAACTGTTCATCTGTTACTTTTAGCTAACTATTTCAACTGTTTTCATGTTGCTTTTAGCTAACTATTTCAACTGTTTATCCGTTACTTTTAGCTAACTGCTTCAACTGTTTAACCGTTGCTTTTAGCTAACTATTTCAACTGTTTTCATGTTGCTTTTAGGTAACTATTTTAACTGTTTATCTGTTGCTTTTAATTAACTATTTCAACTGTTTATCTGTTGCTTTTAATTAACTATTTCAACTGTTTATCTGTAGTTTTTAGCTATCTGTTTCAACTGGTTATCTGTTGCTTTTAGCTAACTATTTCCACTGTTTATCTGTTGCTTTTAGCTAACTAAACTAACTACAGTTTCCACACTTTACTAAAGATTAGCATCACAGCGATTTGTAAATCAACTGAAAAAAGCAGTTTTTATTGAATTAAAAAGTAAGTTGAGGGTCAAGTTGAGCTGTCCATGTAGACAGAAGTACAGAAGTAGCTTTTTAACAGGTTCTCCAAACTCCCTGTAGATTGTTAAATAGGTCAGTGTAAAAACACACTAAAGACACTCTAAAATGGCGGAAATTAATATCTGTCAGTTAGTGAGCCGACGAGGATGGGTGACACTTTTTTGCCAGCCTGAGGCCCAAGCGCAGGCAGGGACCCAACCTTGTTAAATGAGAACAACAACAAGGGTACACAGAGAGCAGCGATGGCCTGCTTTGTCCTCCCTCTATCTGTCTGTTCCCTGAATAGCTCTCACACAAAGGCTATCGTTATTCCTCCTCTAATTACCAGATGGAGAGCTGTTTTTCTGCTCCCCATCCCCAGAAATAAAGTGCTCTGGTGATGACAAACTTCAGCCGTTATGAAACAGTCTGGTGGACAACAGGGCCCGAGCGAGCCTTCATTTCTTCTTCATCTATACAGTATGGACAAGAGGTGCAAAACCTACTTTTTCAAAGTCATTCTGGGGTTTTTGCCCGACCTGCCTGAAACGTTGCATGAAGCATCTTCGCATGAACCTGATGAAAAGTTGTCATAAGAATTTTGCTAGGTTCAAAAAAATGTGCAAATTATGAACAAAGACATTTTTGTAACTAGCGACAAAAATACTTTTGCATATCTCGTCCGAAGTAAATGCTATCGACGTAAAACTTAACATTCACTCCAAAGAGCTCTCGACCAAATTTGGAAAACACTGGCCACTAGGAGGCGCTAGAAATATGAAAACTTGATGTCACACAAAAGCTACCATTATTCCTCCAGATGGAGAGCTGTTTTCCTGCTCGAGAAATACAGTCCTCCTGCAGCTATACGGTATGAATCGAGTCTCCATCGAGACCTTTGCATCTGCACTCAATCTGTGTGTTTATGTGGTGGCCGATCTGTCCGGGTCCCTTTCTTCCTGTCCCTGCACGCTTTTGTTGCCAAAACCAATCATGTCTAAGGCATGTCAACAATTTCACAAGCTTGGTTTTTAGGCGGACGTATCTAGGCCACAAGACACACTCTCCATCTGCCATTCTGTGGCCAAAAGCCTTAGGAGGTCACTCAGCGAGAGAGAGAGAGAGAGAGAGAGAGAGAGAGAGAGAGAGAGAGAGAGAGAGAGAGAGGAGAGAGAGAGAGAGAGAGAGGATTACGTTGGCACACCAGGTCCAAGAGGAGGTGAGATTAAAGGGCAGGAGCAATAACAACACACATGGTGGAAAAAACACACCCCCTGGCAACATGCATGTTTCCATACAACCCCATGGAAACCTAATATTGTTTGCCAGGAAATGTAAATTATTACCAACACACTCTTAATGCATCTTTTCTTAGCTTTGCTGGCAAGGTCACCACGCAGCTCCAGTTGGCATCCATTGAAACACACAAAAAAAACTAAACTCTGTCTTTATGATGACAGTGAGGCTTTTGCAACACGCTGCAGCTTCCCCCTGTGAGTCTGCGGTGTCTTGTTCTGCAGAGATTTGTGTTCCCTGTCCTCAGCATATCATAGCAGTATTAAATCCCAGCTATACCCTCCTCTAACCCTGTCATCTGGAAAAAGCCCTGACCTCAGTGAGAGAGAGAGAGAGAGAAAACGAGAGAGAGGGCTGGGGGGAGGACAGGTGTGACTCAGCACCACCACCTGTGAATGCTTCTGTCAACATCAAGGGCAACACATCCCTTATGGAGTCCGTGTTGCCTTTAAATCAATTTGAAAAGTCAGTTTGCTTTTCTGTGTTTTCATGTACAACACTGCTTGGACTAAGTCTGATGGAAGGAGGGCTGTCAACAAGAAGATTGGGAGATTAAAAGAAGGGAGACTTTTCTCTTTTTCTGTGTGTGTGTGTGTGTGTGTTGACAGGGAGGGAGGGAAGAGAGAGATAGAGAGAGAGAGAGAGAGAGAGAGAGAGAGAGAGAGAGGAGAGGGACATTCCAGCTTTGGGAAGAGGTGGGGGGGGGGGGAGTTGGCTGGAAGTGACTGAAATGTCCTTCATATAAACTGGTGACAAAGTGGCGAGCAGTGGCCCCCTGGAAGCAGAGATCACAGCCAGCAAACAGAGAGAGAGAGAGAGAGAGAGAGAGAGAGAGAGAGAGAGAGAGCGAGAGAGAGAGAGAGAGAGGGCAGAGAGAAACAAAAAGAGAGCGAGAGAGACAGACAGACAATAGAGGAGAGGACCAGAGCAACGAGTACAGACGCTAGATTCACAGCAACACACCGGAGAGACACAGCGGAAACACGCTCCAGCAGAGGAGCCGAAAACCAGAAGAAAGAGCATTCTTCATCCCACCGACAGGTAATAACGAATACACGGACAAACACACACACCACACACACACACACACGATGTAAGATGTTTTAGATCTTAGAGTAAAGTGTAGATGGATTATTATCATTATCACAGCAACATTACAGGTTGATATGAGATGACATTACATTAGAAATATGCTCTGCTATAGCAGGTGAAATAAGACCTAAGGTCAGTGTAAACTCTCCAATGAGCCTCACCAGACTCCATGGAAAAAACTGCTCATTTAGTTTTTAGTAATTTAGTTTCTAAAGGTTTGTTCATATCACATGATTCAGCTGTGCATTAAAAATATGCTCTGCTGCAAGAGATGAAACTAAAATACCATTAAGTGCTTACCAGACTCCAATGGAAAAGCGGAACTTTTTTTTTAAGTATTTGATTTTTCTAAAAGGTTTGTCCAGACAATGTCATTCAGCTGTATGTAGAAAATAAGCTCTGCCAGAGGAGATGAAAACAAACACGCCACAAAGTGCATACCAGACTCCAAAGGAACAAAATGGACATTTGTGTTTGTTTTGGTTTGATTTAGCTGTTTAAGTGGCGGCTTTTCTTTTTATTTATGCTCGTAATATGTTGAATGATATACAGGCTGCTGCCCGAGCTCCACTATGAGTATATTTTGTAAAGAGCTGGTGTCAAGTGAGACATTTTGTTGATGTGAATTCCTTTTATTTATTTTTTATTTTCAAGGTTAGGCCACCTGCTTCACATTTAATCCATTGTTTTATATCGGTACGTTCTTGTCAAAAAACGTTAGCTTACGTTGTTCAGCAGCCAGCTCAAAGATTATCGGCTAATGACATTACTGATTTAGCGCCGTGGGGGGGGGGGGGGGGGGGGGGGGTTGGCAAAGCACTGCATCCGTGTCACATTGTCATTAGGGGCTGAGTCCCCCTAAAGGTCTGATCCGAGACTCGCCCCAGATATCGTACGTAAACGTACGGCCACATGTCACATGTTAGTTAGGTTTAGTGTCACTTACAGTTACATTTAGCCGAAAAAAAGAGCCCGTAGCTAATTGAGTTTAGTTGACAAAAAACTTGAACTTACAGAATGAACTGCAGACAAATGAGTGGAAATATCCCCTTTTTTATTTAAACTGTGCAAAACAGCAGATGTATCCTCTCATCAAAAGTGACACTGAAACTGTATTTTATTTTAAAATGCAAAAATATAAAATGCAAAAATAATAATAATTAGATTTCTAAAACAAATCCCACATCAAATAACTAAACAAATAGAAAAAAAAAGAAATCTAAAAATTAACTAAAATTATTTAGTGACGTCTGAAATCAAACAAGGGAAATCTAAAGCAGAATATACCGTACGCCCGTTGGACGTTTACATTTTTTTCTTTTTATCTCAACCGGGTGTAATCTTTACATATTTATATCAATTTTTAACCGATTCACGATGCAACTTTACTAGAGCCCGACCGATATATCGGCGGGCCGATATTGTCGGCCGATATTAGGCATTTCCCGATCTATTGGAATCAGTTTTATTTTTAATATTCATTCATCATTTAAATATTTATTCATCATCAAAGAAATGATTCTGATAAATGAATATTTAAAAAAATAAAAACAGACTGTCAACCATATCATGAGCGTTGGCGTTGCATAGTCTGTCCACCAGAGGACGCTCTACAACGTCCCTGTTAGTGATGGCGTTGCATAGTCTGTCCACCAGAGGACGCTCTACAACGTCCCCGTTAGTGATGGCGTTGCATAGTCTGTCCACCAGAGGACGCTCTACAATGTCCCTGTTAGTGATGGTGTTGCATAGTCTGTCCACCAGAGGACGCTCTACAACGTCCCTGTTAGTGATGGCGTTGCATAGTCTGTCCACCAGAGGACGCTCTACAACGTCCCTGTTAGTGATGGCGTTGCATAGTCTGTCCACCAGAGGACGCTCTACAACGTCCCCGTTAGTGATGGCGTTGCATAGTCTGTCCACCAGAGGACGCTCTACAACGTCCTGTTGGTGATGGCGTTGCATAGTCTGTCCACCAGAGGACGCTCTACAATGTCCCTGTTAGTGATGGCGTTGCATAGTCTGTCCACCAGAGGACGCTGTACAACGTCCCTGTTAGTGATGGCGTTGCATAGTCTGTCCACCAGAGGACGCTCTACAACGTCCCTGTTAGTGATGGTGTTGCATAGTCTGTCCACCAGAGGACGCTCTACAACGTCCCTGTTAGTGATGGCATTGCATAGTCTGTCCACCAGAGGACGCTCTACAACGTCCCTGTTAGTGATGGCATTGCATAGTCTGTCCACCAGAGGACGCTCTACAACGTCCCTGTTAGTGATGGCATTGCATAGTCTGTCCACCAGAGGACAATCTACAACGTCCCTGTTAGTGATGGCGTTGCATAGTCAATGTACAATGTAGAGCGTCCTCTACAATGTACTTATTGTTTTTTTTGTTAATGTGTTTTTGTTCAAAAGACTTTAAGTTTCATATCTTAAGTTTGTATTTTTATACATTTAGAACTTTAATATATTTTGATGTTCTCTTGTGACAATAAAAGAATTTATTATCATATTATTTTAGTGAGAACTCATAAATAACTACAATTAACTAATGTTAGGGTAATCTGCTTTTGTTTTGTATGCATTTCTGGATTTTTTTTAAAAAACATACAGTTGGCCGATAAATAAACCATTTATATTTGATTAAATAACCAAATATTTGTATCGGTATCGGCCTTAAAAATCCTTTATCGGTCGGGCTCTAATCGTTACATCCCTACATGCTAGTAATAAAATAAGGTTAAAAGTGGATTTTCTGGCTTTTTTTTAATATTTTTTAAATGCTGTTCATCTCTGTTGTGTGATGTCAGGGCCACACCGGTGCTGCCCAGCGCCAAGTCCAACAGATTTGTTTAATTTGTGTAATGTGGGCTACACACATCGGCCAGCCGCTTGTCAGATTAATCAGCTGCGCATGTCGTCTGTCTCCGCACGGCGCCTGCAGTCTCACCTAATTAGGCTCACCCTGTTTACTAGGTCACCCCACGCAGAGCACACATGGAGGTAAACATCCGGCTCTCGGGATCTCTCACACTGTAAACCGCTTAAGGCCACCATGAGTGAAATTAGGAGGCATGAGAATAAGGATTCTACATCCAACGTGTTTGACTTTAAAGTCTATACAGGTATCGACGATACCTGTATAGACTTTCTTCTGTGGACGTAATGTTTAGAATTTCTTCTGTGGACGTAATGTTTTAGATAAGATAAGTCTAGTTTCCCATTCAAAATTGATTTTCATTTAAATGATGCCATTCGATTTATAAAATCCAGATCGATCTCTGTCTGTTTCATATGAAACTCGACAAACTAAGGTATCCATTGGTACCAACTATGTGCCATGCTCCAAAGATGGCCGGGCCATTTTAAAAGGACTCTCACCACAAGATATCTGAACGAAATGTCACTTAATACTCACTGACTGTAGAGTGTGTAGAGCTGCACTTTATTGTGTTGACTTGCTGTAGTGTACAGTGTTTGTGTTAAATAAAAATGACATTAGTGTTACGGGTTCTGGGTTCATTCATAAATATAGAAACTGAGACTTTGAATAATGCACCAGGTCAAAGGGAACCTTTTACAATCATAGAATCTCTTTCATATCCAAGGTAAACTGGTTTCGCAACTGAATCCAAATCAACATTGAAAATCAAACCTCAATCAAATCGGACCTTGTGAATTGGAATCGAATCAACTCCAGAAATCAGTGTTGATACCCAGCACCACTAAAGATAAGATAAACCTTCATTGATCCCCAGAGGGGAGATTCAGGTGTTACCACAGCACGAGACAGATTGAATAGAGAACGAGAAGTAACGAGTAAAAGTCGTTTAAATTAAGCATAAATTGAGCCCAGTTCAGACCAAAGATTCACGAAGATTCGCCCGTCTCAGCTCGTCTCAAACCAGCTGATGGTGTCGCTGCGACTCAGCTGGTCGAGTCTCCGCAGGCTGGTTTAAGAAAGTGAGAGACGTCCACTGTTTCAACAGCCAATAGAGAAGTCAGCTGGTCAAGTCAGCCACAAACTATAGAAATAAAATGGTCTATAATCCATTTTATTTTTATGTTGCAAACAGCAGAGCAAAATGGCAGCGATAGAGACAAAAGAAGTGACAACAACATTGAAAAGAAGCAACAAAAACTTCCAAAAAGGCTACCAAAACGTCGAGAAAGTGACAATAAAATGGCAACGTAAACGTCTCAGAAGGTGTTGCGTTTTCCCCGGGATGCAAACTCTGCTCCCCCGGCCTGTTTTCCAGAGTCTTTAGTTTCTGGCACACACATGACTCTGTGTCATGGATGTGTTTGTGTGTGAGGCGTGTGCTGTTACACACTTGATTGCGTGTGCTTTGTCTTTGATCGCTGGTGATTCAGGTGAGAATGTGTGTTTTTTTGTCTGCTGCTGTCCAACATTTGAACTCTTTTCCAGTACCTGTTTTCTGGCTGTAGAGATGGCTGTCACCTCTCGCCTACTGCTATTGGTTTGCGCATTTCTGGCGACCGCACTGATTGGTGGAGCCCGCTCCGAGGGGGTGTGTCTTCAAGACGGCAAGCACAAGGCCACGCCCGGCCCGGAGCCACAGCTGAGGGAGTGTGGGCTGTACGCTGACAGTGAGTGACTGTGTTTGTCTTGAACCACTGCATGTTTAATGGTGGAAAGACAACCTGCAGTGTAAATACCAAACTTAATCTCTGGTCTGGCTGAAATGTTTTCCCGTCTTTTGCTGCTGACAGATAGCTGCTGCACAGAAGAAGACATCCAGGATATCTCCCATGTGCCCTCTGAGAGCAATAAGAATGACCCCTGGGACAAGTGTGGGCCTCTGAGCTCAACGTAAGTCTTACCCAGCATATATATATATATATATATATATATATATATATATATATATATGGAGACAAGATATTAGGGATATTAAAGGAGACCTATTATATACTGTTTTCTGGTTCACACTTGTAGGCTATTTTG